>NC_088380.1:160562500-160910000 GCF_037993035.2 Macaca fascicularis | reverse complement strand
AATTGTATTAAATATTTACATTATTCCAAGTCAAATCTACAAAATAAGATTATCCACAGCAATCTAGCTTGTAATTCTGTACCTGCTACTCTATTCTCTTTATCTCTCTATATGTAGCAACTTAAAATAATGGTGATGGTTTATTTTTTATTCTTTCTTTTTAATATAAGCAGGTGTGTGTGTCTGTGTATGTTTCGTATTCACCCTTTACTTACACAGTAGTACACTCTAAATACTTTCCTCTAGCTTGCATTTTTTAAATGTAACTATGTATTCTCATGATCATTCCACACTAGTATAAAGAGATAGTGCTCATTCCTCCATTACAGTTGCATAGTCCTCAATTGTGAGAATGTCTAACTTGTCCTGGTTTGCCCAGGATTTCCCAGTTTTAGCATTGAAAGTTCTAGACAAATCAAGCAGGTTGGTTACCCAGTATGAGTATATTATAGTTTGTTCAATTAGTCTTTCTTGGATAAAGATTTAGATTGTTTCCAATCTTTTAACACCACAAATAGTTCTTCAGTGAATAGCCGTGTGCATACATCTCTCCATATTTTACCAGTGAATTTTTGTGTTGTATGTTTTAAAAATAGGATTGCTGGTTCAAAGGTAAATGTGTATGTAATTTTTCCAGATATCATCAAATTCTTCTCCATAGGGATTGTATAATTTTGCATTTATACCGGTAGATCTCGAGAGACTATTTCTTCAGAGATTTACCAGCAGATAATTTGTTCAACTTTTACCTTTTTCCAGTTGAATAAGTGTGAAGTTATACCCCCAGATATAGTTTTAAAATGTACACTTTTCTTATTATGAGCAAGTTTGAGTATATTTCATAAGGTTAAGAGCCACTTGCACTTCTTTTTCTGTGGACTGTTGGTACAATTCTGCCGCCTATTTTTATATAGGTTTATTGAACATTTTCCTCTCCAATTTTAGAAACTCTTTATGTATTAGATATATGAATTCTTTCTCTGTGACATAAGCTGTAAATATTATTCCTAGTTGGTCATTTATCTTTACCCTTTGCTTGTAACATCTTTTGCTATACAAAATTTTTTTTGAATGAAATCAATTTATCTATATTTTCTCTTACTGCTTATAGATTTTGAATATAGTTAGTAATGATTTCTCCATTCCCAGGCTGTAGAGGAAGCCAACTATGCTTTCTTCCAGTACTTATATGGTTTCATATTCTTACGCTTACATTTGTGATCCATTTGGCATTTATCTTGGTGAATGACAGGAGGAATGAATCCAATTTTAGCTTTTTTAATATGACTGTATGACTCTCTAATTATCTCAATATCTAAAAGTCTATTACTTTCCCACTGATCTGCGCTGTTGCCTTTATAATATTTTACATTTGCATATGCAATTGGGTCTTTTTCTGATTTTCCTATTCTGTTTCATTTCACTTATAGAGGCTTTATAGCATGCTTTAGTATCTGTTAGGGTAAGCCTTCCTCTTTGTTCTTCCTTTTTGATTTTCCTCACTATTCTGATTTGTTGTTATTCCCAATGAACTTTATAATCAATTTGTTCAGCTAAGGGGGAAAAAAAAAAAACCTGATGGTATTTTCATTGGGATTGCCTAGAGTTTATAAATTAACTTACGGACAATTATCATTTTTATGACGTTAATTCTATCTAAGAACACAGTATCAGATGACATTTTTTACGACCTCACCAGATTAGGGAGTTGACAAAATGCTCTATGTAATCATGCGGCCAAGGGCCACTGGGTCTTACAACTCCTCCTGAACCCATGCATATGCTACCTCCTCCAGGTAGCCTGCTTTGTTTTCTAGGGAAATGGTCTCTCCATACTCTACATACCTCATGGTTCACATTCACAATTTTGACCATAGGTTCTATCTGTATATATGTATACTCTATTTTCCCTTCTGGGCTAAGAGTTCTCTGGGACCTGGATATGTATTGTATATCACAATAATACTAATAAATGCTAAGCTAAGAGTAGGGTCTCTGAGCTGAACCCTTCATACCCGTTATCTCACCGCCTTTCCCAGTTACCTCACAGCCAAAGCTAGCCTGTGTGCTTGGTCAGCCTGGGAATTTAAAAAATTCCAGTTTAGTTGCCAACATTTAAAAATTCTGAGATTTAACCCCAAAATATAAATGTTCAGATTCTTTAACAGTAAAAGAAGTTGGCCAGGCACAGTGGCTTACGCCTGTAATAGCACTTTGGAAAGCTGAGGTAGGCGGATCGCTTGAGCCTAGGAATTCAAGACTAGCCTGGGAAACATGACAAAACCCTGTCTCTACAAAAAATACAAAAACTAGATGGGTGTGGTGGTGCACACCTGTATTCCTAGCTACTCAGGAGGCTGAGGTGGGAGGATCAACTGAGCCTGGGAGGTTGAGGCTGCAGTGAGCTTTGAGTACGCCACTGCTCCAGCCTGGGCGATAGGGAGACCCTGACTCAAAAGGAAAAAAAAAAAAAAAAGAAAGAAAAAAAAAATTGAAAGAAGTTCTGGCCATGCTGGGCCACATTTCTACAAGGCAACAACAACCAGTTGGATATGAGTACAAGCTTAGCTCAGAGATACTGTGTGTTCACTTCCAGACCACTGCAATAAAGCAAATATTTCAATAAAGTGAGTCACATTTTTTTGTTTCCAAATAAAAAAGTTATATGTATACTATGTTATGTAAAAAGTTATGTTTACACTATACTGTAGTCTTTTAAATGTCCAATAGTACTATGTCTAAAAAAAGTACATCCCTTAATTAAATACTTTATTGCTTTAAAAAAAGATCATCTGAGCCCTCAGCAAGTTGTAATCTTTATTATCATTATTATTATTATACTTTAAGTTCTTGGATACATGTGCAGAATGTGCAGGTTTTGAACCCATCATCTACATTAGGTATTTCTCCTAATGTTTTCCCTCCTCTTGCTCCCTGCCCCACCAACAGGCCCTGGTGTGTGACGTTCCCCTCCTCTCTGTCCATGTGTTCTCATTGTTCAGCTCCCGCTTATGAGAACATGTGGTATTTGGTTTTCTGTTCCTGTGTTAGTTTGATGAGAATGATGTTTTCCAGCTTCATCTATGTCCCTGCAAAGGACATGAACTCATTCTTCTTTATGGCTGCATAGTATTCCATGGCATATATGTGCCACATTTTTTTTAATCCAGTCTATTATTGATGGGCATTTGGGTTGGTTCCAAGTCTTTGTTATTGTGAATAGTGCTGCAATAAACACACATGTTCATGTATCTTTATAGTAGAATGATTTATAATCCTTCAGGTATATATCCAATAATGGGATTGCTGAGTCAAATGGTATTTCTGGTTCTTGATCCTTGAGGAATAGCCATACTGTCTTCCACAATGGTTGAACTAATTTCCGTTCCCACCAACAATGTAAAAGTGTTCCTATGTTTCCACATCCTCTTTAGCATCTGTTGTTTCCTGACTTTTTAATGGTTGACATTCTAACTGGAGTGAGATGGTATCTTATTGTGTCTTTTTTTTTTTTTTTTTTTTTTTGAGATGGAGTCTCACTCTGTGCCCGGCTGGAGTGCAGTGGCACAATTTCTGCTCACTGCAACCTCTGTCTCCCGGGTTCAAGTGATTCTCCTGCCTCAGTCTCCCGAGTAGCTGGGACTACAGGAGCCTACCACCATGCCCAGCTAATTTTTGTATTTTTAGTAGAGACGGGGTTTCACCATGTTGGCCAGGATGGTCTTGATCTCTTGACCTCATGATCCACCCGCCTCAGCCTCCCAAAGTGCTGGGATTACAGGCGTGAGCCACTGTACCCGGCCATCTTATTGTGCTTTTGATTTGCATTTCCCTAATGACCAGTAATGGTGAGCTTTTTTTCATATGTTTGTTGGCTACATAACTGTCTTCTTTTGAGAAGTGTCTGTTCTATCCTTTGCCCACTTTTTGATGGGGTTGTTTGTTTTTTTTTCTTGTAAATTTGTTTAAGTTCCTTGTAGATTCTGGATATTAGACCTTTGTCAGATGGATAGATTGCAAACATTTTTTCCCTTTCTGTAGGTTGCCTGTTCACTCCAATGATAGTTTCCTTTGCTGTGCAGAAGCTCTTTAATTTAATTAGATCCCATTTGTCAATTTTGACTTTTGTTGCCATTGCTTTTGGTGTTTTAGTCATGAAATCTTTGCCCATGCCTGGGTCCTGAATGGTACTGCCTGGGTTTTCTTCTAGAATTTTTATGGATTTAGGTCTTACATTTAAGTCTTTAATCCATCTGAAGTTAATTTTTGTATAAGTTGTAAGGAAGGGGTCCAGTTTCAGTGTTCTGCATATGGCTAGACAGTTTCCCCAACAGCATTTATTAAATAGGGTATTTGTTTCCCATTGCTTGCTTTTGTCAGGTTTGTCAAAGATCGGATGGTTGTAGATGTGTGGTGTTATTTCTGAGGCCTCTGTTCTGTTCCATTGGTCTATATCTCTGTTTTGGTACCAGTACCATGCTGTTTTGGTACCAGTACCATGCTGTTTTGGTTACTGTAGCCTTGTAGTAGAGTTTGAAGTCAGGCAGCATGATGCCTCCAGCTTTGTTCTTTTTGCTTAGGATTGTCTTGGCTATACAGGCTCTTTTTTGGTTCCATATGAAATTTAAAGTAGTTTTTTCTAATTCTGTGAAGAAAGTCAGTGGTAGCTTGATGGGAATAGCATTGAAACTACAAATTACCTTGGGCAGTATGGCCGTATTCACGATATTGACTCTTCTATCCATGAGCATGGAATGTTTTTCCATTTATTTGTGTCCTCTCTTATTTCCTTGAGCAGTGGTTGTAGTTCTCTTTGAAGAGGTCTTTCACATCCCTTGTAAGTTATATTCCAAGGTATTTTATTCTCTTTGTAGCAATTGTGAATGAGAGTTCACTCATTATTTGGCTCTCTGTGTGTCTATTATTGGTGTATAGGAATGCTTGTGGTTTTTGCACATTGAGTTTATATCCTGAGACTTTGCTGAAGTTGCTTGTCAGCTTAAGGAGTTTTGGGGCTGAGATGATGGGGTTTTCTAAATATACAACCATGTCATCTGCAAACAGAGACAATTTGACTCCCTTTCTTCCTATCTGAATAATCTTTATTTCTCTCTCTTGCCTGATTGCCCTGGCCAGAACTTCCAATACTATGTTGAATAGGAGTGGTGAGAGGGCATCCTTGTCTTGTGCCGGTTTTAAAAGGGAATGCTTCCAGCTTTTGCCAAGTTAGTATGATATTGGCTGTGGGTTTGTCATAAATAGCTCTTATTATTTTGAGATATATTCCATCAATATCTAGTTTATTGAGTGTTTTTACCATTAAGGGGTGTTGAATTTTATCAAAGGCCTTTTCTGCATCTATTGAGATAATCATGTGGTTTTTGTCATTGGTTCTGTTTATGTGATGGATTACATTTATTGATTTGCATATGTTGAACCAGCCTTGCATCCTAGGGATGAAGCTGACTTTATCGTGGTGGGGAAGCTTTTTGACGTGCTGCTGGATACAGTTTTTTTTTTTTGTTTTGTTTTGTTTTTTTTTTTTTGAGACGGAGTTTTGCTCTGTTGCCCAGGCTGGAGTGCAGTGGCGCAGTCTCGGCTCACTGCAACCTCTGCCTCCTGGATTCACACCATTCCCCTGCATCAGCCTCCCAAGTAGCTGGGACTACAGGCACCTGCCACCACGCCCGGCTAATTTTGTTTTTGTATTTTTAGTAGAGACGGGGTTTCACTGTGTTAACCAGGATGGTCTCGAACTCCTGACCTCGTGATCCACCCACCTCGGCCTCCCAAAGTGCTGGGATTACAGGTGTAAGCCACCACGCCTGGCCTTGACAGTATTTTATTGAGGATTTTCGCATTGATATACATCAGGGATATTAGTCTGAAATTCTGGGGGGTGTGTGTGTGTGTCTGCCAGGTTTTGGTATCAGGAATACTGGCCTCATAAAATAAGTTAGGGAGGAGTCTCTCTTTTTCTATTGTTTGGAATAGTTTCAGAAGGAGTGGTACCAGCTCCTCTTTGTACCTCTGGTAGAATTTGGCTGTGAATCCATCTGGTCCTGGGCTTTTTTTGGTTGGTAGGCTATTAATTACTGCCTCAATTTCAAAACTTATCATTGGTCTCTTCAGGTTTAGTCTTGGGAGGGTATATATGTCCAGGAATTTATCCATTTCTTCTAGATTTTCTAGTTTATTTGCGTAGAGGTATTTATAGGATTTTCTGATGGTAGCTTATATTTCTGTGGGATCAGTGGTGAGATCCCGTTTATCATTTTTTATTGTATCTATTTGATTCTTCTCTCTTTTCTTCTTTATTAGTCTCGCTAGTAGTCTATCTATTTTGTTAAACATTTCAAAAAAACAGCTACTGGATTCATTTATTTTTTTGAAGGGTTTTTTGTGTCTCTATCTCCTTCAGTTCTGCTCTGATTTTAGTTATTTCTTGTCTTCTGCTAGTTTTTGAATTTGTTTGCTCTTGCTTCTCTAGTTCTTTTAATTGTGAAGTTAGGGTGTCAATTTTAGATCTTCCCTGCTTTCTCCGTCGGCATTTAGTGCCAAAAATTTCCCTCTAAATACCACTTTAGCTGTGTCCCAGTGATTCTAGTACATTGTGTCTTTGTTCTCATTGGTTTCAAAGAACTTACTTATTTCTGCCTTACTTTTGTTATTTACCCGTTAGTCATTCAGGAGCAAGTTGTTCAGTTTCCGTGTAGTTGTGTGGTTTTGAGTGAGTTCCTTAATCCTGAGTTCTAATTTGATTGCACTGTGGTCCGAGAGACTGTTTGTTATGATTTCTATTCTTTTGCATCTTCTGAGGAGTGTTTTACTTTCAATTATGTGATCAGTTTTAGAATAAGTGCTATGTGGTGCTGAGAAGAATGTACATTCTGTTAATTTGGGGTGGAGAGTTCTGTAGATGTCTCTTAGGTCCGTTTGGTCCAGAGCTGAGTTGAAGTCCTGAATGTCCTTTTTAATTTTCTGTCTTGTTGATCTGTCTAATGTTGACAGTGGGGTGTTAAAGTCTCCCACTGTTATTGTGTGGGAGTCTAAGTCTCTTTGTAGGTCTCTAAGAACTTGCTTTATGAATCTGGGTGCTCCTGTATTGGGTGCATATATATTTAGGATAGTTACTCTTCTTGTTGCATTGATCCCTTTAGCATTATGTAATGCCCTCCTGCTATTTTTTTTTTTTTTTGATCTTTGTTGGTTTAAAGTCTGTTTTATCAGAGACTAGGATTGCAACCTCTGCTTTTTTTTTGCTTTCCATTTGCTTGGCAAACATTCCTCCATCCCTTTATTTTGAGTCTATGTTTGTCTTTGCATGTGAGATGGATCTCCTGAATACAACACACTGATGGATCTTGACTCTTTATTCAATTTGCCAGTCTGTGTCTTTTAATAAGGGCATTTAGCCTATTTGCATTTAAGGTTAATATTGTTATGTGTGAATTTGATCCTGTCATTATGATACTAGCTGGTTGTTTTGCCCATTAGTTGATGCAGTTTCTTCACAGTGTTGATGGTCTTTACATATGTTTTTGCAGTGGCTGGTACTGGTTTTTCCTTTCCACATTTAGTGCTTCCTTCAGGAGCTCTTGCAAGGCAGGCCTGGTGGTGACAAAATCCCTCAGCATTTGCTTGTCTGTAAAGGATTTTATTTCTCCTTCGCTTATGAAGCTTTGTTTGGCTGGATATGAAATTCTGGGTTGAAAATTTTTTTCTTTAAGAATGTTGAATATTGGCCCCCACTCTCTTCTGGCTTGTAGGGTTTCTGCAGAGAGACCCACTGTTAGTCTGATGGGCTTCCCTTTGTGGGTAACCTGACCTTTCTCTCTGGCTGCCCTTAACATTTTTTCCTTCATTTCAACCTTGGTGAATCTGATGATTACGTGTCTTGGGGTTGCCCTTCTCAAAGAGTATCTTAGTGTTGTTCTCTGTATTTCCTGAATTTGAATGTTGGCCTGTCTTGGTAGGTTGGGGCAGTTCTCCTGGTTAATATCCTGAAGTGTGTTTTCCAACTTGGTTCCATTCTCCCTGTCACTTTCAGGTACACCAATCAAATGTAGGCTTGGTGTTTTCACATAGTCCCATATTTCTTGGAGGCTTTGTTCATTCCTTTTCACTCTTTTTTCTCTAATCTTGTTTTCATACTTTTTTCATTAAGTTGATCTTTAATCTCTGATAGCCTTACTTCTGCTCAATCGATTTGGCTATTGATACTTGTGTAGGCCGGGCGCGGTGGCTCAAGCCTGTAATCCCAGCACTTTGGGAGGCCGAGACGGGCGGATCACGAGGTCAGGAGATCGAGACCATCCTGGCTAACACGGTGAAACCCCGTCTCTACTAAAAAATACAAAAAAAAAAACTAGCCGGGCGAGGTGGCGGGCGCCTGTAGTCCCAGCTACTCGGGAGGCTGAGGCAGGAGAATGGCGTGAACCCGGGAGGCGGAGCTTGCAGTGAGCTGAGATCTGGCCACTGCACTCCAGCCTGGGCGACAGAGCGAGACTCCGTTTCAAAAAAAAAAAAAAAAAAAAAAAAAAGATACTTGTGTATTCTTCACGAAGTTCTCATACTGTGTTTTTCAGCTCCATCAGGTCATTTATGTTCTTCTCTAAACTGGTTATTCTAGTTAGCAGTTCCTATAACCTTTTATCAAGGTTCTTTGCTTCCTTGCATTGGGTTAGAACACGCTTCTTTAGCTCAGAGGAGTTTGTTATTACCCATCTTCTGAAGCTTACTTCTGTCAATTCGTCAAAGTCATTCTCTGTCCAGTTTTGTTCCCTTGTTGGCGAGGAGTTGTGATCCTTTGGAGAAGAGGCATTCTGGTTTTCAGAATTTTCAGCATTTTTGCGCTGGTTTTTCCTCAGTGGATTTAGCTACCTTTGATCTTTGATGTTGATGATCTTTGGAGGGGGTTTTGCGTGGGTGTCCTTTTTGTTGATATTGAAGTTATTGCCTTCTGTTTGTTAGCTTTCCTTCTAACAGTCAGGCCCCTCTTCTTCAGGTCTGCTGGAGTTTGCTGGAGGTCCACTCCAGACCTTATTTGCCTGGGCATCACCACTGGAGGCTCCAGAACAGCAAAGATTGCTGCCTGCTCCTTCCTCTGGAAGCTTCATCCCAGAGGGGCACCTGCCAGATGCCAGCCAGAGTTCTCCTGTATGAGGTGTCCGTCGACCCCTGCTGGGAAGTGTCTCCCAGTCAGGAGGCAGGGGGGTCAGGGACCCACTTGAGGAGGTAGTCTGTCCCTTAGCAGAGCCCAAGCACTGTGTTGGGAGATCCACTGCTCTCTTCAGAGCCAGCAGGCAGGAACATTTAAGTCTGCTGAAGCTGTGCTCACAGCTGCCCCTTCCCCCAGGTGCTTTGCCCCAGGGAGATGGGAGTTTTATCTATGAGCCCCTGACTGGGGCTGCTGTCTTTCTTTCAGAGATGCTCTGCCCAGAGAGAAGGAATCTAGAGAGGCAGTCTGGCCATGAGGATTTCCAGTGCTATGGTGTGCTCTGTCCAGTTCAAACTTCGCAGTGGCTTTGTTTACATTGTGTGGGGAAAACTGCCCACTCAAATCTCAGTAATGGCAAATGTCTCTCCCCCCACCAAGCTCAAGCATCCCAGGTTGATTTCAAACTGCTGTGCTGGAGCGAGAATTTCAAGCCTGTGCATCTTAGCTTGCTGGGCTCCATGGGGTGGAATCTGCTGAGCAAGACCACTGGGCTCCCTGGCTTCAGTCCCCTTTCCAGGGGAGTGAATGATTCTGTCTCACTGGCGTTCCAGGTGCCAGTGGGGTACAAAAAAAAAATTCTGCAGCTAGCTCAGTGTCTGTCCAAACAGTCGCCCAGTTTTGTGTTTGAAACCTAGGGCCCTGGTGGTGTAGGCACCCAAGGGAATCTCCTGGTCTGTGGGTTGCAAAGACCGTAGTAAAGAGCATAGTATCTGGGCTGGATAGCACTGTCCCTTACGGCACAGTCCCTCACAGCTTCCCTTGGCTAGGGGAGGGAGTTTCCCAATCCTGTGCACTTCCTGGGTTAGGCAATGCCCCATCCTGCTTTGGCTCAACCTCCATGAGCTGCACCCACTGTCTAACCAGTCCCAATGAGATGAGCTGGGTACCTCAGTTGGAAATGCAGAAATCACCCACCTTCTATGTTGGTCTTGCTGGGAGCTGCAGACCGGAGCTGTTGCTATTCAGCCATCTTGCCAGATCCCCAGGTGAATGTGCTTGAGTTGTAATCTTTTTCTGGTGGAGGGTGTTGCCTTGCTATTTACGTTGACTGATCAGGGTAGTGGTAGCTGAAGGTTGGGGCAGCTGTGACAATTTCTGAAAACAAGACAATAATGAAGTTCGCTGCATATATCAACTCTTCCTTTCCTGAAATATTTCTCTGTAGCATGTGATACTATTTGACCCTCAGTATAACTTCTTTCAAAATTGGAGACAATCCTCTCAAACCCTGCCACTGCTTTACCAACTACTTTTATGTACTATCCTAAATCCTTTACTGTTATTTCAGCAATGTTCATAGGATCTTCACCAGGAGTAAATTGTAACTAAAGAAACCACTTTCCTTGCTCATCCATAGGAAGTAACTTCACACTTGTTCAAGTTTTCTTATGAGATTGCAGCAATTCAGTCACATCTTTAGATTCCACTTCTAATTCTAGTTTTCTTACTGTTTCTACCAATCTGTAGTTACTTCCTCCAATGAAGACTTGAACCCCTCAAAGTCATCCATGAGGGTTGAAATCAACTTCTTCCAAACTCTTATTAATGTTATTTTAACCTCCTCCAATGATTCATAAATATTCATTTTTGGTTTTGTTTTTTATTGAGACAGAGTCTTGCTCTGTTGCCCAGGCTGGAGTGCAGTGGTGTAATCTTGGCTCACAGCAACCTCCACCTCCTGGGTTCAAGTGATTCTTGTGCCTCCGCCTCCCAAGTAGCTGAGATTACAGACATGCACCACCAAGTCTGGCTAATTTTGGTATTTTTAGTAGAGACAGGGTTTTGCCATGTTGGCCAGGCTGGTCTCAAACTCCTGTGATCCACCCACCTTGGCCTCCCAAAGTTCTTGGATTACAGGTGTGAGCCACTGTGTCCAGCCTGTTTGTTTGTTTTTTTAGAGACTTGGTCTCACTATGTTGCCCAGGCTAGAGTGCAGTGGCTATTCACAGGTGTGATCATAATGTACTACACTCTTGAACTCCTGGGCTCAAATGATCCTCCTGCCTCAGCCTTCTGAGTAGTTGGGACTATAGGCATGTACCACTGCACCCAGCACAATTATCCTTAATGGCATTTAGAATGATGAATTGTTTCCTGAAGATTTTCAACTTGCTTTGCCGAGATCCATCAGAGGAATCACTACCTATGGCTGCTATAGCCTTATAAAATGTATTTCTTAAATAATAAGACTTGAAAGTCAAAATTATTCCTTGATCTATGGGTTGTAGAATGGATGTTAGGAGGCATTAAAAAAACATTAATCTCTTTATACATCTCCATCAAAGCTCTTGGGTTACCAAGTGCATTGTCAATGAGCAGTAATATTTTAAAATGAATCTTTTTTTTCCGAGTAAGTCTGAACAGTGGGTTTAAAATATTCAGCAAAACATGCTGTAAACAGATGAAATGTCATCAGGGCCTTGTTGTTCCATTTATAGAGCAAAGGTAAAGTAGATTTAGCATCATTGTTAAGGGCCCTAACATTTTTGGAATGGCAAATAAGCATTGGCTTTAACTTCAAGTCACCAGTTGCATTAGCTCCTAACAAGAGTCCACTTGTCCTTTGCAGCTTTGAAGCCAGGCATCGACTTCTCCTCTCTCACTATAAAAGTCCTATGTCATCTTCTTCCAATTTAAGGCTGTTTCATCTGCATTGAAAAGCTGTTGAGTGTAGCCACCTTCATCAATTATCCTAGCCAGATCTTCTGGATAATTTGCTGCAGCTTCTATTAACAGCACTTGCTGCTTTACCTTGTACTTTTATGTTATGGAGATGACTTCTTTCTTTAAATCCCATGAACTGATTGCTCCGGATTAGGCTTTGGCTTAAGAGAATGCTGTGGCTGGTTTGATCTTCTATCCAGACTACTCAAACACGCTCCATATCAGCAATAAGGATGTTTTGCTTTCTTATCATTTGTGTATTCACTAGAGTAGCACTTTTAATTTCCTTCAAGATTTTTTCCTTTGCATTCACAACTTGGCTACCTATTTGGTGCAAGAGGCCTATCTTTTGGCCCATCTTGGCTTTCGACATGCCATCCACATTAAGCTTAATTATTTTTAGCTTTAGATTTAGATGTACAACTCTTTCTTTCACTTGATCATTTAGAGGCCATTGTAGGGTGATTAATTGGCCTAATTTCAATGTTGTTGTCTTTCAGAGAATGGAAAGGCTGGAGGAAAGGGAGAGACATAGGGGAATGGCTGGTGGGTGGAGCTGTCAGAACACAAATGACATTTATTCATTAAGTTTGCCATCTCATGTGGTTGTGGCTTGTGGTGCCCCCAAACAATTTACAATAGTGACCTCAAAGATCACCAATCACAGATCACCATAACAAATATGATAATAATGAAAAATTTTGAAATACTATGAACATTACCAAAATGTGACACAGAGACATGAATGAGCATACTGTTGGAAAAATGGCACCAATAGACTTGCTTGATATAGGTTTGCCACAAACCTTCAATTTGTAAAAAACAGTATCTGTGAAGTTCAATGAAGTGGAGAGCAATAAAACGAGGTATGCCTGCACCTGCTGTCTCCTTCAGACCAGGCATGCACTCTGCAGTCTCCCCGCAACCTCTCATTTCTGTCGCCTGCTTGGGCCCTGAAGGCATTCGAGTCCGTGTTTTCTCTCCTTAAAACCACCGGAAAAGGAAGGAATACAATCCCTGGACCTGGGACATAGTGGGTGATCAGCAAATATTTGTGGAATGAATAAATCCCCACTTGCCAATCGGGTTCTGAGAGTCTCACTGACTTAGCAAAGGTCACATGAGCAGTGGGTGGCAGAGAAAGGGATGCAAAGAGGCTCTGCCTGGCTGCACAGCCTCGGGAAGGCGTTTGACAGCAGTCCAAGTGCTGGCCCACATGTCCTTTCTTACCTATTAGCTGGTTAATGGCCGCAGACTTGGTCTCCAGCCCTTAACTATCTTGCTGCTCTCAGTTGGAACATTAGTAACCGCCCCATTAACACAGGCTCTCGGGAAGGAGGCCTTGGGCCTTGGGGAATAAATGAGCCCTGAGTGACTTTACAGCTCCATAGAGTCAGGTTTGAGTCTCTTTTCCTTTTTATTTCTCTTTCCACATAGCTCCCCTAGGCCTCATCTAATCTGCTGACAGCTAGCACAGGGGAGCACTATGAGAAGGCAGAGTGAGGGTTGCCCTAAGCGAGGTGGGGGCCCTGCACCCATGACCCAGGGGCGCTTTACAAGACCGCAGAGCGCATGCCTGGCCTGAAGGAGGCAGCAGGTGCAGGCATACCGCGTTTCATTGCTCTCCGCTTCATTGAACTTCACAGACACTGTGTTTTTTACAAATTGAAGTTTTGTGGCAAACCTGTATGGAGCAAGTCTACTGGTGCCTCTTTAGGGGGAAGAGCAGGGTCTCCAGGTTTCCTAGACCTCTCATTCTCCCAGGATTGAGGTGCTTCATTGCCTTAAAAAAGAATAGCTAATTGTTTTTTCATTCAACAAACAAGTATTGAGCATCTCCTCCAAGCTAGTAGTGAGGGCTGGGGAGAATTCAATAGACATGTTCCTGTATTCTAGTAGGAGAAGCAGAAAAGAGTCTGCAAGAAAAATGCTCTCTCACAGAAGAAAAGTGCTGTGGGAAGGCCGGGTGGGAGGACCTGACTAATGCAGGGATGGGCAGCAAGGGCTCCCCTGGTGATGCGGCTTTTGGCTTAGACCTAAATGATGAGCAGGAGGTGGCTAGGGAAGAGGGGGTTGGAACAGCATCCCCCAGGGAGAGGAAATGCAATGTGAGAAGACCCGGAGGCAGATGTGAGGAGCTGAAAGTGGCTTAGTGGGCTGGAGCACAGAGAGGAGGTGGCAAAGGAGAAGGCAGGAAGGCAATGCAGGGGCCTGGTCAAGCATCTAACAGCTGAATTGCCGCGAGCACTTACTATTTGCTGTATTAAACATTTTCTCTGTGTAAAAGAATGTTGGGGAACCTCATTCTTTACCCTGCGATACAGGTACCTAGTTCCAGGACAGAGGATCAAGAAGTGCTGCTTTCACCCTCTTCTGATGAGGACTGCCAGCAATAGCGTCCAGAAACATTCCCCAGGGAAAACTGGAAGGCAGAAGAATGAATCCTATCACCCTGGCCAGCCCCTAAATTCTTCTTTTGGTTTGCCACTGAAAACTAAGCCAGATGTGGGCACGGTGGCGCACACACGGTGCTAGGACAGGAGGATTGTTTGAGGCCAGGAGTTCCAGGCCTCACGCTTATAAAATAGTCACTGCACTCCAGCCTGGGTGGAGGTGGGGAGAAGAAAAGGAAAACTAAGAAGAAAAGCAGAATTGTGGCCAGGAATCAGCAGTGTTTCTGGTAAATTTCCTTCCATCTCCCTCCCTGAACCCCATATCCTTCCCTCCAGCGAGTCAGAGGGTGAGGCTGTGTGGAAGGGCTTCCAGGGAATCTCTCCTGCAGTTTGAGGGATCCTGCAAGAAGGGGAGACTGACAAGTCACTCTCAGCTGAACATTTGCTGAGCGGTGTAACCTGTAGGCCCAGTCTATGCTGTCATGGGAACCGAGTGTGGTGAGCGAGCTCATTATGTGGGCCCCCTGCTGTGGGTGTGGGTGCCCTCCTCAGCATGGGTCCCCTGGGGTTTGGGAGTAAACATGGAGACTGATGCTAGGAAGGGAGGGCAGCTGGAGCTTCCTGGGCCGGCGGGTGAAGAGGGAGCTGGCGCATGGTACATGCCTGAGGACCCAAAACCCTGAGTGGTCAGGGGTTTCTGCAGCTCCCGGTGAAGGAGACTGGGGGCTTCCAAAAGAGGCTGCAGTGGGCCAAGGAAGGCTCAGTGCACCCTGAGAAGAGAGGGACGAATGTGGGCTACCTCTCTCTGGATGGTCCTCAGAGCTGCTATTAAACTAAGTCAAATGCTGCCCTAAGAAAAAGTAGACACACCACCAATACAAAGACCACCACAGCAGCAGAGGCTACCAGCACCATGTGGAAAGACACGGACCCTTTTCTACCACTGGTCAGATGTGTGACACATCCGCTGCCTGCCCTGGATACTGGATGCCAGAGGAGGAAGGAGAGACCTAGAACAGAGATGGGAGAATGTAGACATTGCTTTGAGGTGCTAGGGAGGAGGTGGGTGAATGAGCAGGCCAAGCGCCTTCCCCACTTCTGGACCTTTTTCTTGAGTCATGGGTCCAACCCACACTAGGAAGAGGGAAGAAATGAGGTTTAAATTAAGCAGGAGTTTTACATTAGACTGGACTTTTCATGGTCAGAATATTTTGGTACCTGCTGAAATCATCATTACCACATGGGTAAGGTAGTGGATTTGGCTGAGTACAACTAGAAGTAAAAATAAAGGGGAAAAGGAGGCATTGCCTGTCGATGGCTTAATAAATCAGTTACCTGTTCATTGAATCCCCAAAAGATTCAATCACTGAATCCTCAAAAGAATCATATAAGGTAGGTACTGTGACAATCCCAGTTTTAGAGATGAGGGAACCAAGGATCCAGAGGTTGCAGAATTTAACCAAAACCACATAGCTAGTGAGTAGCTGAGCTAGGATTTTATCTTACACTCTTGGACTCCAAAACTAAATCACTGAACAGCAGCACTTCCTCAGAGGGGACTCTTAGCTGCTGCCCCATGCAAGCATCGCCTCTCTCAGCTACCCTCTGAGTGAATCCAGTGGTGGGAAACTTACCATCTGCCCAGACATCTTATTCCATTTTCAGACGGCTGTTGAAATAATCACTACTTACGTTTTCATAGGGCCTTGTAGTTACCACATATGACACTCATTCAGTAAATATTTATGGGGCACCTACTCCTGTGCTGAGGGCTGTGCAAGGTGTCAGATCTCCCGCCCACTCTGAGGGCTCTGGAGGCAATTCTTTCATTTTTCTTCTGTGTATGAAGAAAGGGAGGCACAAAGAGATTGATGACTTGCCTAAGGTCACACAGAGCCAGGACCACCACCAGCACCACCAACACCAACTATTTCTTGGAGGTTTAGCATGTACCAAGAACGGTGCTAAGTGCCCTACACAGTCGTGTGGGGCTTGAGAACTCCCGTTCAGTGCTCCTTCCTCTGCCCCAGCTGACTTTCCCACACTTTCATTTCTGATCCCCACTTTTCTGCATGGAGCTTCTGGCCAGAGGATTGGGTAGTGGGGAGCCTGGGAGTGGTATGAGTCTTGGAGAGAGGCAGATAATTTGGCTTCCTTCCCTAGCCTCGGCTCATCACACCTGCTGCTGTATGAGAAGGCACTGACAGCTCCAAGAATGAGCCCTTGATTAACATTTCATCCTCTATAAATAAGTGAGTTAAGACACTCTGCATAAACAGCTCCACCGCTTCCTCTGTGCCCATTAGTGTTCCCCTCGCCTTGGCACTGGTCTCGGGCTTTACCTCTTCAAACTGTCAGCCAGACTCTGTCAAACTCCTTAGCTTGGCAGTGGGTCCCCTGGCCCTCTGGTCTAGCTGAGCTGTCTTCTCTCTGGACTTACCAGTTGCCTATACAACTGGTAGCCAGTTTACCCGAGAAGGCATGGATTCAAATCCCAGCTCTGCTACTTTTGGCTTTGTCACCATAGATAAGTTACTTAACTTCTCTGCCATGTAGAATAGGGATGATAAAAATAGTCTATATCCAGAAGCTTACATCCTGGTTGGGAAGACAGACACCAAACAAGGTTAAGCAGTCATGTACATGAGACTTTCCGTCAGTGATGAGTAACGTGATTGAGACTGATTGAGGGTGGTCAAAATGGGCTCCTCTGAGGAGGTGATACTTCAGTTAAGACACTAACCATGTGAAACAGCTGGTCTAAAGAGGATGTAAGAGCGGCTGGCTCCAGGCAGAGAAAGAACAGGGAGTGAGTAGGAACAGGGAGCCAGACTCTGGGTCAGCTCTCTGGAGAGGGCCTGGCAGGGGAAGGAACTCATTCAAGGGTCCCTGATGCTAGGAGATGGGTGAGAAGATTGTCCAGGCCTCTCACAAGGAGCATATTGAGGGGAGATGGTGTCCTAGAGGTTGGGTTGGCATTAATAAGTGGTTAAATTGAAGAATGGGGAGGACAGACTGGGGCACACTGATGTTGTCAAGAGGCCCATAAGCAAGTTTCCAGGGGCTGGGCCGTGGCAGCACCTTCCACTGAGGAGTGGAGAGAAGGTGGCAGATTCTACCTTCCTCTCTCCAGGTCCCCCATCCTCTCTCCCCTTTCCTAAGTTTAGCCACTTATACAATGGTGTGCTGATAAGTGTTTAACAACTGGCTTTCCAAGCAAATACAAAAGGCACTGATTTATAGCTATTGCCAATTGTTGTGGTGTAAACATTCCCACCATGGCCAGTTTTAAGCTGCCAATGTAATGTCTGTGATGGAGGAGTTGAGAGAGATGTGCACAGTGAGATCTGAGTAGCTGGTGCAGGCTGGCTCCAGCGCACCATTGCATTTACACCTGAGTAATAATGTATACCATTTATACACTGAGTACGAATGAAGCACTCACTATGTAACCACAACAGTTGCCAGCACTTCATACCTGCTAACCCCCAACAACCCTATGAGGTAGAAGCTCGTAATATCCCCATTACACAGAAACACAGTCTTACAGGTTCAACAACTTGCTAAGGTCATGCAAGTAGGAAATGATGGAGCCGAGATGAAACTCAGAGGGTCCGATTCCAGAGCCTGTGCTCTTCGGATGAATTTATTTTTTTATTTTGATTTTTTACAGTTTAAAACTTTTTAATTATAGTATAACTTGTGTAAAGTGAATGAAATCTAAGTGTACAGCTCAATGAATTTTTACATATATATACTTCCTTGTAACCAAATGAAGTTATAGAACATTTTAAGCCCCCAGCTGGCTCCTGTGACACTCTTCCCCAGTGTCTCCCCTGTGACACTCTTCCTACAGAGGTGACCACCATTCTAATTTTTATCAGCATAGATTCATTTTGCCTGTGCTTGGATTTTGATGTAGACGGAATCATTTGGTACATAATCTCCTGCATCTCACTTCTTTCTCTCCAATGGTGTGTCTGTGAGATTCTTCCATGTCATTGCATGTATTAGAAGTTTGTTCTTTTGCACTGTCATATGGTATCCCACATTGTGTGAAATCACTATGAAATATTTATCTATTCTCCTGCGGATGAATGTTGGGGTAATTTCCACAGAGCACGCTCATAATCACTAGGATATACTGTCACTCAGGTAGGGGTGGGATACCCTGAGTCTTCTGAGAGATTTGCATCCTTAGCATGTGGGTGAATGGTATCACTGAATGTATTAGTTTCTGATTGCCACTGTAACAAATTACTGCACACTCTGTAGCTTAAAACAACACAAATGTGTCATCCTACAGCTCTGGAAGTCGGAAGTCTAAAATGGGTCAGCAGGGCTACAACCCTTCTGGAAGTTCTAGGGGAAAAAATCTCTTTCCTTGTCTATTCTAGATTCTGGAGGCCTCCTGCATCACTCCAACCTCCACTTCTGTCATCACATCTTCTCTTATTCTGACACCTCTACTTTCCTGTTATCAGAACCTTGTGATTACATTGGGACTATCCAGACAATCCAGGACAATCTCCCCATCTCAAGATCCTTAATCATATCTGCAAAGTCCTTTTTGCCATATAAGGTAACATATTCACAAGTGATGGGAAATATTAATAGACCATGGACGGCTTTGGGGGATCATTATTCTGCCCATCACACTAGATATACTTAGCCCTATCTACTAAGTAAGGAATCTTGATGTAATGAACAGAGCCCTGGGGTGGGAATCAGGAGCCTGGTGTTTCAGGGTGGACTCTGCGTTGAGTCACAGTGTGACCTAGGGTGATCCCTCACCTCTCTGGGCTTTGGATAGATATAAAATGAAAAGCTGGACCAGATGATCCATCCCAAATGTGCCTTCCAACCTCCACTTTATACGATTCTACAGACAAGCTTTAGGCTTGGAGTTCTACCCAGCCACACTTTTTTTTTTTTAACTGCATGTGCTCATGTCTTTCCATCCCCAGGGAAAAGGGAGTGTGCCCCCTGAGAAGACCAGAGAGACTTACAGCATGTCACCCCCTTCCTCTCCCTTTCTCTTCCTTTCCATCATATGGCCTCTGGACCTTTCATCCAGAATGTCTTTGAAAGCTTGGTATGGCTTTTCCAGTTACACCAGGTCATACCCTCCCACTTTCAATCTCCCTTTAAGTAGAAGTTTAAAAACCCAATTTGAAAAAAAAAAAAAAAAAGAGAAATGATTGCCCACATCATTTCTAGGGCTGGGCTGATCAAGTAGCTCCCTCAGGAGGCAGAGTGCAAAGCTCTTGGGAAGAAATAACAGAGATGCCCTGATTACTCAGTTCTGATATGAGCACACCTGTTCTTTCATTTGCGTTTGAGGGCTGTTCAAGCCAAGGACTCCCAATAGCTATTGAAAAGAGAAAGTGGGAAACCAAATTGTTTTCTTTTTTTTCCCCAAACTGGAAGGCTGCTTTGTTGGAAAGTGAACCAGCAGCTTGTTGGGTCTCCATATTTTCCAGGAGCCAAGCAGTTGATCTTTCCAAGCTGAAATCTTGTGGCTGATCACCTCCTCCACCCATGCTTTCATTGATATAATCATTTATTAGCATCCACTTATTCAGAATTATTCAGCACATGCTAGTCAGTGCATGTGTTTGAAGTCAGATACTCATTCGATAAATGCTTTTTAGGCATCTATTATATATTGGGTGCTGTGCCCGGCACTGGGGACAAAATAATAAGCAAAACAGACAAGGGGCCTTGCCTCATGGAGCTTGTACTGATGGAGGAGATATATGGTAATCACATAATACCACAAAACATGGAATTACAGACTGTGGTAAATGCCATGAAGGAGAAACCAGTGAAGCTGTGAGAGCTTATTACAAGAGGGCATGACATGGTTTAGGGGTTGGGAAGAGTCTGCCTTGGGGAAAACCTTTTGAGTCAAGATCTGAAGATCTGAAAGCATAATTAACTGGGTGAAGAACGGCATGTGATGCTACCAGGGAAACTGCTCAGGGAAAGGCCCCAAGGCAGAAGGAAGGTGAAAATGTTGAGGGCTTTGAAGAAATGCAGATAGCGAGTGAGAAGGGTGGGGAAGGAACACATAATGGGAAGTTTTGAATTTATTTTAGTTTATTATTTTTTCTGAGACAAAATCTTGCTCTGTCATCCAGGCCGGAGTAAGTTATACAACCACGGCTCACTGCAGCCTTGACCTTCCAGCCTCAGGTAATCCTCCCACCTCAGTCTCCTAAGTAGCTGTGACTACAGCTGTATGCCACCATGCCTGGCTAATTTTTAATTTTTTTTAGAGATGGGGTCTCCCTATGTTGCCCAGGCTGGTCTCAAATTCCTGTGCTCAAGCGATCCTCCCACCTTGGACTCCCAGCATGCTGGGCATGAGCCCAGGCATAAGCCACTGTGCCCTGCCTGAATTTCCTAATTCTGCAATAAAGTCTGTGAACAAGTTAACTTTCAGTGTTCTCATCCATAAAATGGGTACAATGATGCCTTCCTTGAAGCGTGGCAGGAGAACTTACTAAGATAAAGTATGCAAAGTGCTTAGACCCGAACCTGGTCTATGACAGTCTTTGAATAAATGGTAGCAATTAGTTTATGACCGTGTGTAAGGTGCGCTGTTGCTGAGACGTGGGGAGGATAGATGAATCAGATTGGATCCATGCCTTTGAGCAGCTTCTAATACAATCAGCGAAATCAGCAATAGCTAGTCCATCAGTGTGCTATTAGAGTTTGTCTGTTGAGAGTATGGTGGGAGTCAGGCTCAGAGGAGGGAGTTCTGATCCTGTGGGGAGTCAGGAAAGACTGCTTGGAGGAAAAGGCATCTGACTCACACAATAAACCTGAAGCATGCATGCAAAGCAAGGAACATCTTCCTTCCTTTCCTTCCTGCAGGAAACCAGGGAGCTTCTTCGCCTTGCTGGGAGCATCTGGGAAGCAGAGAGAGAAACATCTGTGTTCCCTGCCCTCCTGTCGAAGTGCAGGAACTCAGAGGTGTCACTTCTCTTATTAGTCCAGCTGTGAGCATTTTTTAGACCAGCTGTCCTCTCATCCCTGAACCCCTGAGGAATGAGGCACAGAGCCTCCAAACAATATCATTAAAATGCTTCCCAGGAAGAGACTGAAGCCCAGCAGGTGAGAAGCTGACAGCAGCACTGAGCCATGCCGGTGGAGACAGAGGCTGAGGCTGAGGCGGGAAGTGCTTCCTATCTGGCTCGGCACCCACTGGTGAACCAACCTTGAACATGTCCCCTCACCTCTGGGCCTTGGTTTTCTCACCTGTAAAATGAAGATTGGCCTAGATGACCTCGGATGATATTTGTTCCCCTGACATTCCATGTTTTTAAAAGGAAACTATGAAATGGCTACACTACCCCCTTGCTAAGACTTTGGGGACCATTTTTTTCTGATAGCCTATAGAAGAAAATGGAATGGAAGCAATTCCTCAGGTAATTCTGGCTCCCCCCAAAACCTCTTTATATGCAAAATCTAACAGTTGCAAGCTCAGTTTGATCGGGAGCCTAGACTATACCTGACTAGCTAATTCACTTCACTTCCTCTTCCTAAATATAACCCTTGTGTTGATATTTCTAAGAAATATGTGATCATGGGCAAGTCATTTAACCTTTCCAAGTCTCTCCTTCTTAAAATGAAGACATTCAACTAAATTGTCTTTTTGCGGCCCCTTTGGCTCTCATTTTCTTTGCTCCTGTTTATTCAAGGCTTTGATCCTTGTGCAGCTTACTTATCTCCAGGAACAAGTGAGATATGGAAAAAGCAACCCAGGTGGGCTACTGTCTCCCTAAATCTCCTGTCGTGATTTGAATAAAATCACGTGTTTAATGGTGCCTTTCATAGACCAGCAGAATAGCAAAGTACTTTATAAGCACAGGCTTTGAGGCAGGCAGCCTGGGATCACATCTGGTCTCTACCACTTACTAGCTGTGTGGTCTTGAACAAGTACCAATCAATGTGAAGTACGTGTAAGTTTCCTTGTCTGTAAAATGGGAATTAGGATGGCCTATTGCTGTCCTAATGAGAGTTAACTGCATATCGCTTAGAGTTGTTAGGAAGATTAAATATGTAATGTTTTCCAGGAAATTTCTATCTACTGTAAGAGAAAACATATTTTTCTGATAAATATGCAACTGACCCTTGGTTAGGGATATAGGCAGTGGTAGGGATTGTAGCCAAGTAGAGAGTGTATATTCCCTCCAAATAGGGTGGCTTACTCCACAACTATAACATTGGAGGTCCCAGTGTTGCCAGGTCTGATTTTTTTCACAGGAAACCTGGATTTTTATGTGAAAGTGCCTTAGTTTTATACATTGGCTTGTTTTTCTTTTTTAATACTATGCAGGATAAATTAAAACACAGCTGTGGCCAGGATGTGGCCTGCAGTTTGCCAGTTTGTAACCTTTAATAAGTGCCCAATGAGTGCTAGGAAAAACCCTGGTCATCCAATTTAGCTCTCTCAACAACTCCATTTTACAGATATGGAAACTGAGACCGAGGCTAAGAGAGGTGAGATGACTTCCCCCATGTTACATGGCTGGATTATATTAGAGCCAGGATTTTACCTCAGGTCTTTGGACTCCCAGTCTGGTGCTCTTTTTGCTAAGCTACAGGAATCCTTCTGGAAGATCACAGCCTTGACGCTAAGCTGCCTGGAACTGTCTAGAAGCCTTGTGGGAACTCAGGGACTGGAGACACAGCTCTCCTCACCTCTTTTCCACATATTTGCCTACAGTGAGGAAAGAAAAAGACCCTCTCACATTGTTCTATATTGTTTTATACTCAGTACCTGTTTTAAGAAAAAAACAAGGAAGTAAAACCAAAGACATGCAGCCCGGCACCAGGCCGGAAACCAGGCCTGGGCCTGCCTGGCCTAAACCCGGTAGTTAAAAATCAACTCATAACTTAGAAACCGATGTTATTCACAGATTCCAGACATTGTATAGAAGAACATAGTGAAACTCCCTGCCCTGTTCTGTTCCTCTCTGACCACCGGTGCATGCAGCCCCTGTCACGTACCCCCTGCTTGCTTAAATCAATCACAGCCCTTTCATGTGAAATTTTTAGTGTTGTGAGCCCTTAAAAGGGACAGAAATTGTGCACTTGGGGAGCTTGGATTTTAAGGCAGTAGCTTGCTGATGCTCCCAGCTGAATAAAGCCCTTCCTTCTACAACTCGGTGTCTGGGAGGTTTTGTCTGCGGCTCGTCCTGCTACAACAGTACGTGCAGACAACAGTGGTTCGAGGTCATCCACAGACCCTCAACCTATGTGCCTACATGTAACACCTGCAGCTCAACAGTGGCTCAGGACAGAGTGTCGGGGGGGGTGAAGCGGGCTGGTGATTCAGAGCTTCCAGGCACCAGAACTGTCTCAGCAGTTCCTCTCGCCCCATGCCTGCCAGCTTTGCGCACTTTCCCTGAGTTAGAATCACGAAATGTCTTTTAGTTGCAAAGCATCATAAAAGGATACAGGACAAAATAATCCTCAATACAATATAATTATAACATATAATCTCCTTTGCATTTAAACACTTGAGCTTTAGCACATTTTAAGCCAAAAATGGGTGGTTGTTTATTTTTAACAAAACAAGATTAGCAAATGAAAATACACTATCATTCTTATTAGGAAGAGCTGAGCATCACTGGGCTGGGGAACTCCTCTGGGGAGCCTGATACGTCTTTCAAAATCTCGCATTGGGCCCCAATTCTCAACCTTCATTTCCTTCACTTTAAATTCTAGTGCAAACCAGCCCAGCCCTCCTGTCAGCATTTCCCGGCTCTGACAAGCTCTCTGCCCATCAGGAACTCCTCTCTGCTCCATTCTAAGAACCTCGTTAGGGGTGACTAGGATGTGTAACGCTGGCAAATCGCTTCTGAAAACACGTTTCCCACTTTGGCAGGAGATGGAACAGGGACTGTCCTGCTGGGGGAATGGCATGGCTTATCAGCTTTAGCCTCTACTCCATGTTCTTTACTGGGGTTTTCGTAATTTATTTTCCCTCCATTGCTTCCTCTCAAAGGTATTTGCATTTAAACAAGAGTTTGCTCCCCCGCTGATTATTTTCCCCTTCTTTGATTTCATTGCTAAGGCAGTCAGAGTTGCTGGCATGTTGATGGCTGGATGGGCTCCATGGCAACAGCCAAGGAGTTGAATGGTGTGAACTTCACCTCCTTCCTTTTGCAGATACTATTGGCAGAGTAGGCACATTTAGGAGAAATTTCAAGGAAGTGAAAACGGAACTATTTGTCACCTCTGGGCTTCCTGGGCTTGTTTCGGAAACCTCTGGCTGGATTGAAATTCCTCAGAGAGGAGAAATCCCTGTGAGTGATGTTTCAAAGCCAGATGCACATGGTTCTTCTATCTGGGGAGAATGGTACAAGGAACAGGAAGAACAAGGTTCTAGGGTCGGTGCTGTCACCAACCAGTGGCATGACCTTGAGCAGACAGGTGATCTCTGGTTAACTTGGGTGCTTTGCACACTGCTGAATGAGCTCCCTGAGGGTCTTGGCTCACCTTGCATTCTAGCAGAGGAGTTCAGCATACTAAACATACAAGCTTTGTCGTCAAAGCTGGTCCCAAACCCAGGTGCATTATATATAAGGTTTGTGACTTCAGACAAACAACTTGATTGTTTTAAGCTGTGGCTTCCCCCAGAGGGTAAAATGGGGCTGTGGCAGATGGAATTGTTCACAGTTCTTCAAACCTTCTATCTTCCATGTGATTATGCAGTGCATACATGTGCACAGAAGTAGATTTTCTTATCCAACAGATGTTGGACTTGGCCATGTGACTTGCTTGGGCCAATGGAATGTTATCAACTTGGTACGAGCAGAGGCCGTAGTGTGCTTCCAAGGTTTGGTTTGGTTTTTACAGCCTATGATCCACCATTGAAAGAACAAGTACTTTATAGTGTCCGGTCAAAGGAGAAAGAGGACACACATGGAAGATGTGATGACTAGAACCCAATCATCAGCTTGGAGATCACCTATGGCTTGAACCTGAGCCCTTCCCAAACTAGCCTGCAGATGCATGAACTAGAAAATGAAATGCTTTTTATCGTAAGCCACTCCGTTTTGGGGGTAGTTTGTTGTGCAGTATTGTTGTGGCCATACCTGACTAATATACAGAAGCTACAATAGTGAGGATTAAAAGAAAATATGCAGGCTGGGCATGGTGGCTCACACCTGTAATCATAGCACTATGGGAGGTTGAGGTGGGAGGATCACTTGAGGTCAGGAGTTCAAGACCAGCCTGGGCAACATAGTGAGACCCCATCTCTAAAAAAGATTTAAAAATTAGCTGGGCACGGTGGCATGCCTGTAATCCCAGCTACTTGGGAGTCTGAGGTGGGAAGATCACTGAATTCAAGGTTTTAGTGAGCTATGATTGTGCCTCTGCACTCTAGCCTGGGCAAGAGAGCAAGCTCCTGTCTCTGAAAAAAAAAAAAAAAAAAGAATAAAAAAGAGAATATGCATGTTACTCAGATGTTGGCTGTCTCCATATGCCACTGCTTTGTTCAGTCTGAATCAGCTCCAAAGCAGGATTTTGTAGTTGATCAACTCTCTCTGCCCCCAACGCCCCTCAAGTATAGTACATGACCTTAACAAGCAATATAAATTTTATTACAGATTTTACTGAGGAGACAGAGACAGTTTATACCATGCTGTGCACAGCAACTTACATCAACTTCTTTATACACATCTCTGTTTCCCTTCAAAGACTATCCTGGACTACCATAGAGTTATTACTCTCTATCTGTTGACAAGCCCCATGCTCCCTCTGAGACCCTCCTCGTCACTCTCTGCATTCTCACAGGAAGTTAGCTTTAGCTTGCCCCCTCCAAGCTTGTGTCCTATGTCCATCACTTAATGTCTTGAGGTACAGTACACCCAAGTCCCACAGCAAACGAGACTTCAGTTGTCCAGATCCATCCCATGAAATGGTGTAGCAGGTAGCAGACATTATTCTTGCCTGAAGACCTCATGCAGCCTACAGATGGTCTGGACAGAAATGCCAAGTGTTGACTCTGTTGGGTGATGGAGGGGAGTTGGTCGATAAGTACCTGATATGGTTTGGCTGTGTCCCCACCCAAATCTCATCTTGAATTGTTGCTCCCATAAACCCCACATGTCGTGGGAGAGACCCTGTGGGAGGTAATTGAATCACGGGGGCAGGTTTTCCCATGCTGTTCTCGTGATAGGGAATAAGTCTTACAAGATCTGATGGTTTTATAAAGGGTAGTTCCCCTGCACATGCTCTCTTGCCTGCCACCATGTAAGATGTGCCTTTGCTCCTTCTTTGCCTTCCACCACAATTGTGAGGCCTCCCCAGCCATGTGAAACTGTGAGTCTATTAAACCTCTTTTACTTTATAAACAACCCAGTCTCAGGTATTTCTTCATAACAGTATGAAAATGGACTAATATAGTACCTTAGCTTCCTTTTCCTTGGGTGGGGCAACTCTGAGGCATGTTCTACACTATGTAGAACCAGAAGATTTGAACTCCAGGTACTCACAGCAGTCACCCTCTCACCATCTAAAAACAAACAAACAGTATTGGTAATATACCCAATACTGGCTCCTTTCCCTTTCCTGTCTTTCTTAAGCCACTCCCTTACCATGTCTTCTCCAGATCACCTCCCAAGTAAACTACATGCATCTCGATCTTGGTCTCAGAGTCTTCTTTTGGAGGAACTCAACCTCAGACAGATGGTGTGTGTGTATAAGTGTGTATGCACAGTTACATGTGTGAACGCATATAAGTGTGTAGATGATATTAAGAGTAAGTAGTTACTTTTCTCGCTATAAATACTGGTTCCCTCCTTACTTAATGTGGTGTCAGGCAGACAGTTAGCATTTGATACTTACTTGGTAGCCATGATGATCATGATGGTGATAACTTTGGTGAGGGTGAATCTCTATGTACTTGGCATGGTCCCCCAGGAGTCTTCTCCATATACTCTTCTTGCTTGTTGCTTGAACATCTGAACTCATGGGTACCTTGTTCACTTGTACCACTCTCTACTTGCCCCCAAGCCCCATTCTCCTTATGAAACCCTCCTCATTGCTCTCTGTATTCTCAGATACAGGAAGTTAGTTGCAGCCTCTGGTCTGGCTTTAGTAGTAATAATAACCCATAACTTCTAAAGAATATTTTAGAGTTTATAAAATGAGTTGATACTCATTCATTCACTCACTCATTTATGCAACTATTATGTTTCAAACGCCTACCACACGCCAGGCATTGACCGAGGTGCTGGAAGAACAGCAGAGACCAACACTGGCAAGGTCTGTACCCTCATGGAACTTAGGTTCTAGTGGTGGAGAGGCACACAACTTAGCAGCAAATTAATTTAATTAATATTCTAAATAAGTATTTAAAAATACATATCTTTGGGAGGCCGAGGTGGGCAGATCACTTGAGGTCAGGAGTTCGAGACCAGCCTGGCCAACATGGCAGAACCCCATCTCTACTAAAAATACAAAAATTAGTCAGGCATGGTGGCAGTAATCTGTAATCCCAGCTACTTGGGAGGCTGAGGCAGGAGATACACTTGAACCTGGGAGGCGGATGTTGCAGTCAGCTAAGACTGTGCCACTCCACTCCAGCCTGGGCGACAGAGTGAGACTCTGTCTAAAAACAAACAAACAGGCAAACAAACAAACACACAGATCTTACAAACAAACAATTAAGCAAGAGCTTAGACCATGGTAACTGCTACACAGAAAACAGAACGGGACAGTCTGATAGGGAGCGTCTGGGGAGTACTTTTTAGGTGGGAGATCAGGCCAGCAACTGCAGAGAGAACAAGTAGCCAGAAGTTCAGGTATTTAGAGGATGGAAATTATACATTTCACCCTTTTTTATTTTAAATTTTTTTTTTTTCTTTTTTTTTTTTGAGACGGAGTCTCACGCTGTTGCCCAGGCTGGAGTGCAGTGGCGCGATCTCGGCTCACTGCAAGCTCCGCCTCCCGGGTTCCCGCCATTCTCCTGCCTCAGCCTCCTGAGTAGCTGGGACTACAGGCGCCCGCAACCGCGCCCGGCTAATTTTTTTTTGTATTTTTAGTAGAGACGGGGTTTCACTGTGGTCTCGATCTCCTGACCTTGTGATCCGCCCGCCTCGGCCTCCCAAAGTGCTGGGATTACAGGCTTGAGCCACCGCGCCTGGCCTATTTTAATTTTTTAAAGACAGAGTCTCGCTTTGTTGCCCAGGCTGGAGTGCAGTGGTGTGATCACGGCTCACTGCAGCCTTGAACTCCCAGGCACAATTGATCTTCCCACTTCAGCCTGCTGGGCAGCTGGGACTACAGGCGATGCTACCACACCCAGCTATTTTTTTTAATTTTTTTATTTTTTGTAGCAACGGGGTTTTACCATGTTGTTCATGCTAGTCTTGAACTCCTGCGCTCAAGTGATTCTCCTGCCTCAGCCTTTCAAAGTGCTGGGACTACAAGTGTGAGCCACCATGCCTGGCTTCTCATCTTGGAATCTTAAAACAACTTTGGGTACTTATTCTTCTTTCTTTCAGGCCATATATATATATATATATTTTATAATAAGGAGGCTGTGGCTCAGAGAAATCTGGTAATTTTCCCTGCGTCACAGAATATGGAACTGTCACAATTGTTTGGAGGTTACCCAGATGGCGTTGCACAGAAGATCTCAGATGAAAACATTAGGAATACAGATGATCCCTCTGTTCACCCCAAACCCCAGCCCCCAGTGTTGGGGATATGATCAGCTCTAAGCCAAGTGTCACTGATGACTTTTCTCTCCCTGCTCAGTGTTGCTGGCCAAGACACACAGCAGGAGGAAGGCAGCTCTCACCAGTCTTTCCACGACAGAGCCAGCTGGGTGCCTAGGGCAATAGACTGATTCACAGCAGTGGCCAAAGATGCCAGCTGCCACCTTGCAGTCTTTGGATGATGCAGTGATTCAGGGAAGTGCCATTGCTAACTCATTTACACTTTTGTGCTGCATGTGGCAGCACAGAACCGCAGCAAGGGTGCAGAGGTGGGTTTCCACTTCCAGACACTGTCGATGATGGGCAGTGGGCTGGGACGGCTCACTCCTGCCTGCAGTCAAGCAGGTGTGCCCTCCTAGTTCTCAGGTTCTGAGCCTGGAATTCCATAGCTACAACTTTTCTGAGTTTACCACCACTCAGGCAACTAACCAGTGATGCCTACTGTCTAAAGTTTTCCCTTATGTGGAAACAGAGGCATGGAGCAGGCAATGACTTGTTCATAGTCACTGTAATTATGAGCACCAGCTTGAACTCAGGAACTCTTATAAATTTCTGTTTTCAACCAAGTGTTGTGTCTGCTACGCGTCAGGCACTGTGCTAGGTGCTGAAAAGCTCACTTCTACTGAGGAAGATAGGAACATAAATGGTGATGAGCATTGCGTTAGAAGTGATGCCACAGGAATAGTGCGGGGCCTCTCCAGGGGGATTGCAAGGTAGGGAGACCGCAGTTCTCCAGTGGTAGAAAGGACAGACAGGGTGGATGGGGTCCTGAAAGTCTGATGCAAAGACTTTTGTTTGAGCTGTTCACTGCTCTTTCCAATAAGATATAGTACAGTCTTCCATTTATTTAAGCCCATTTTATTTAAAATATTCACTTATTTTAATTTTTAGCTTCAATTTTAAATTTGAATATTTAATCATGAAAAAAAGAAAAGCATTACCATCAACTTGTGTGAGCTGTATCAGGTCTCAAAATGTATCCATGTCTCAATTTCTTCAAGAAGACTGAATGAGTTTAAATATATAAAGTACTTAGAACAGGATCCTGCACTATGCTATGGTTCTTGCCTTCTCTCTCAGAGGACATCAGTAGGTGGAAATTGGGTGTGAATGAGCAACTGCAGCAATTCATGCACCTGCAGGCTCTAAATCCTGCCCCTGGGGGCTGCAGGTGCCACCTCTGGCCTCAGTGAGCTGAAGTCATGGATGAAGCCTACACCACAATAAACTCTGCAGTGCTATTGTGAGGATCACTGTGGGATATCATTTCAGTGTATGATCATGGTGCTTATTGTTTTGCTCTTTTTTTTTTTTTTTTTTTTTTTGAGACAGAGTCTTGCTCTGTTGCCCAGGCTGGAGTGCAGTGGTGTGATCTTGGCTCACTGCAACCTCCGCCTCCCGGGTTCAAGCGATTCTCCTGCCTCAGCCTCCCGAGTAGCTGGGACTATAGGCATGTACCACCATGCCCAGCTAATTTTAGTAGAGATGGGGTTTCACCATATTGGTCAGGCTGGTCTTGAACTCCTGACCTCAAGTGATCCATCTGCCTTGGCCTCCCAAAGTGCTGGGATTACAGGCGTGAGCCACCACGCCCAGCCTTTTTTTTTTTTTGGACAGGGTCTTACTCTGTCACTCAGGTGGGAGTGCAGTGCAATGATGGCTCACTGCAGCCTCGATCTCCCGAGCTCAAGCAATCCTCCCACCTTAGCGTCTGAGAAGCTGGGACTACAGGTGCATGCCATCATGCCCAGCTTATTTTTGTATTTTCTGTAGAGACGGGGTTCCACCATGTTGCCCAGCTGACCTTGAACTCCTGGGCTTAAGTAATTTTCCTGTCTTGGTCTCCCAAAGTGCTGGGACTATAGGCATGAGCCACTGCACCCAGCCTTATTGTTTCTCAAAAGACAAACATGTGGCCTCTGGGTCTGTTGCTTGCTGCAGGTCAGCATTTATTTCATTTGCTAAAACACACATACAAATAAACTAACAAAAAGCCCACAGAGCAAAGCATTCCTACTGAGAGACAAGATACACATTTAGGCAAACAAGAGGACAAAAATGATCTATCTCAGTCATGTCCAGAACCTGCTGGGCTTGTGACTGGGCTTGGAGAGGTTCTATACAAAGAAATGACACTTTGAAATGGTGCTTGGGCCCTTAGTGTTTGCTTGGAAGCTTGCAGAACAAACTGCTTCCTAGCATCTGATGGGAGGAGCTGGCAAAGGCTATGATAGGTCCACTGTGAGTGGAGGTTTGGATTTCAGAACAGAGCAGTAGATGGGAACTATTATTCTCTATATTTATTTATATATACATATATGTAATTATATATCATTTATTTACATTTATTTATAAATATCTGTGTGTGTGTGTGTGTGTGTGTGTGTGTGTGTGTATATTTTTTTTTTTTCTCCTCACCTGCATGGAAAAATATTATTCCCAAAGAGGGTCTAGCACATTAAAAACCCATCAAGAAACATCTCGGACCAATAGTCAGCTGGTCCCAGGTGTTGGAGTGGACACACACACACTGTCAAGGCAAACAAATGGCATTTGCCTGGTGCTCAGGATACAGAGTGTCTCCAAGTCCTCCCAGTGTTGGGGAGGCAGGAGGAAGCTCAGGATCTGGCACATGCCAAGGAAAAGATGACTTTCAAACCCAGTTTGGTGCCCGCTGGAGCAGAGTAGATTCTGCAGCTGCTCTGTCTCTGTGCTTTTAAGGATGTGGTTGTCCCTTCCTTTCCCTGAGATTATGTCTTTTAAAGAAGGCCATCTGCCAAAAGCTACCCTTTAAAACCCTGCCCAAAGTTTGTTAATCGAATCACACCATTTCTCAAAAACCTTCAACAGTTCCCCAATGTATAGGGATAGAAGTCCAAATCCTAAGCTCGGCACCCCTAGTCTTCCCTAATATGCCTTAAACCCCGCCGCTCCTCTACTCCATTTTTCAACCATAGCATGGAAACTCACCAGTATACAAATAAGCCTGTATTTACCACTTCTGGGGCTTTGCGGATACTGTCTCTTCTGCCTGAAGGCCGTCTTTTCTCTTCCTTTATCCTAACCTTGTCATTTATATGACAAGATTTTATTTGACTGGCAGGTCTATTATATGCTAGACATTATTCTAGTGCTATTTGAAATGACCATAGTCATTGATTGCAGACAGGGCCACAAATTCTTCACTTCCCTGAATCCATGGCCCCTTGACATGGTCTCCAGTTCTGACTCGGGTTTAGTCATGTGATTTGCTTTGGCCAGTGAGATGTTGGCAAATACAATGCAAACAGAGGTCTGAAAAGGGCTTAAATTCTTTTTTCTTGGAAATCTTCTGTCACTGTGTGAAAAAGTCTGGACTAGCCTGCTGGAGGCTGAACAACCTATGAAACAGAGACAATCTATCCCAGCTAAGGGCCCTAGACCAATCAGTCCCAAGTTGACCTGGCATCTGTTCACAGATGCATGCCAACCACAGAATCCTGTGCTAAATAAATGGTTGTTATTTTAAGTTACACATTTTGGGTGATTTGTTGAATACGGTAGATAAATAATGCAGCCACCAATTGTTTTTTACCAATTTAACACCTCTTACTCTTCTGTTGGTAATAGCAAATCAACGAACACCTTCCTCTGTTCTCATCTATGCTATATGCTTCTAGCAAAGTTGATTCGAACTGCTGCCTCTGACTCTAGAGATGGCCAATCAGTGTATCCCTGGCCACCAGAATGGGCACATGATTCAAGCTGGTTCAGCGAGACTAAGTCTAGAATTTTTATTGTGATTCTTGGAATAATGACGCCCTTTTTCTACCGAGATGGCTTGGCTAGGAGAATATAAGCCTCAAGAAGCTGGTAGTAATCTTGCCACTGTGAGGGGAGAACCTGCCTTAGAATGAAGCTAACCACAGAAGAGAGAAGAACTGAGAGACACAGAGTGAGCCCAGTAGACATCACGTGACTCTGAATCAGCCTGTGCCTGCAGTTCCATCGCTCCTTGGGGCTTTTACTTACACAGGATGACAACAACAACAACCACTCCTATATTTCTGCTTAGCCAGCATGAATGGAATCTGTCATTTACAACCAAAAGTTTCTGATGGATACACTACTCGAATGCTACCTTTTCCAAGAAACTACCTTGTCTCCTAGCAAGAATGGGGGTTCATGCAGATTTTTGCATGTGCTCAAGAACACTAATTTCAAATCAGAGATGCCTGAGTTCAAATCCTGGGTTTGCCATTTGCTAGCTGTGGATACCAGGCAAGCAACTTAATATCACCAAGCCCGGATCAAATGGCTACTTTACTATTAGACACACACAGGATTGTTGTGAAGGTTACATGAAGCAACTGTATGTGTAAATCACTTAGTACACATTTAGCAATTGCTATTATTGTGAAAAAAAATTATTCCTTACTCCCTGATGGCAAGAATAGTGGCTTAAATAGTCCTTCATTCCTTGTCATTTTTTTTTTCTGAATTCAATGTATTACATAAGACTTTAAATACAGCAGAGGAACAACTTTTTATACGGGGGTTCCTTGGGAAGGATAATAAGTTATATGTCCTTTCATCAGAACAACCCTGATCACTTTCTTCCTGGTTATCAATCAGTCCAAGGTTGGAAAATGGTTGATTTGGAGAAGGTATCAGGTTGTAATCTCAATTACCTAGTATAATTTTCTGGTCTTCTTTGGAACCCACTGGGAACATAAAATATTACCTCTGTTAGTAGTATAGCATGGTCCCAGAGCAGAAGCCTGATAAAGCCAAATGTGCACTAGTGATACACATGTGACTGTGGGAAGAACTCAGCTGCTTGTAAGCATGGTGGCTATAATGGACATCGGTTTTTGTTGTCTGCTTGTCTCCCTTCCTCCTTCTTTTGAAGCTGCCAGTCAAATTTCATGCAGAAATCACTCTGCTCCATCTCTCAACCAGTGCGATATTGGAGCGGTGGGCTTTCCTCCAGCTCCAGCTATGGGTCCTTGAATCAGGCATGGCCTGATTCACAAGTCAGTGCTTGTCCCACCTCACTGACCCCAGGCCAGTAGTTGTAAGTCCTGGGACTTTTGTTGGAATCATTAAGGCAAAGATCTCTCTTTCCATTGTGGTTGCTAGGCTAGATGGATGAGGTCAAGAGTCTGTGGTCCCCGTCTTGCAACCAAGAGCAAGAGCCTATGTTGGTGTGTGTGTATATACAGGGCCAGGGAGAGAGGGGAAGAAGTAGTGGAGATGGCAACACAGAGGAAAGCCAAGGCAAGAGATGGACTGACAGGACATGTTTTAGTTCCTCTATCCAGCCATACCTGAAGACCAACTTACCCCTAGACTTTTGAGTTACTTGAGCTAATGTATTCTCTTTTTTCATTTAAGCCAGTCAAAATTGGGTTCTGTCATGGAAAGAATCCTAAACAACCTCTCTGAGCCTCAGTTTTGTCTTCAGCTAAATGGAGTTTAATACCACCACTCCTACACATACAAGATGTTGAACACAATGCTGGCACATAGTAGTAACTGTCCTCCTTCCTCTGAGCTCTGGGAGCAAAGGTGACTATGCCCCTCTTTTATACATGCAGCAGCTCATCCTTTGTTGGCCAGATGACTAAAAATTGTTCAGAGGCTGACAGAAGGGCCAGCAGCCTTCTTTCCCTGATGCAAATAGCATCATTTCTTCTGGGTAGACGGAAGAGCTCAGCGGAATGTGTATTTGTCCCTGAGCTCTGGTTTTTGATTGCCACCTGGATGTGCCCAACAGGTAGCCTGCTGTGTTCTACATACCACAGCCAGATGATAAACCTTTGATTTTTGTTCTTCTCTGATTCTTGAGAATAATGGGGTTCGTAATGAATTGCATCCCCAAGAATAGCTGTAATTGTAACAATGCTGCAGAAAGGGAGCTGGCAAATCAGCCAGTCCTGTGAAATGCACCTACTTGGTTCCAATCACTCTCTTTGGAATGAGTACCATCCTTATTTGTTTTTTTCTATCCCAAATTTCTAATAAGCAGTGGGCTTTCTGTGGGAAGTGGAGAATAAAAACCAGACGTAGGGGAGGTTTTATTCTCAGTTTGAGTGCTTTATTCTCTTGTATGTGCAATTTCCCTAGGAATTTGGTCACAGGGAAAGTAGATTTCTGCAACCCTTCTTGCTGCCACCAACCCTATTTCATGTCAAGGAATTGACACCTCCCTTACCTGGAGATGCAGAATCATTTGCATGCTGTCCAAGGTGCTGATAAGTGGCACTCTTATGGACATCACCAGGGAGGCAGCTCGGCTCAGCTCGGCTCAGCTCAAAGGCTGTGCTAGGCACAGTCAGGGAGAGGTATGGCTAGCATTCCAGGCTGCAGGGTTGGTAGGAGGGAGAAGCTCCTGGGCACTCTGAGTCGTTTCTTGTCAGTATGTCTTGTTGGAAGGCCATATTCATCTTGGCTCTCTCTCTCAGACCCTGGGATCCACACAGATCCAAATAATGAGCAGTCCAGAGTCAGGATGGTAAATATGATATCCTAATACTCAACTGGAATGGCAGGTAAACATAAGCAGAATTAGTACCAATTATATTTAGTAGTTGCCACTATAGCTCGTGTATTATGTGTCAGGCACTGTGTGAAGTATGCTGTATCATTTTCTCATGTAATCTTTATGACAACCCAGTAAGTTAGGTACAATTATTGTCCCTATATTTTAGTCAAAAAAACTCCTGGAACTTAAAAAGAAAAAATAGTTTGACCCAGGGCAATAGATTGGTTTTGCCCTCAGGTCTGCCTGACACCACTAGAACCCGCCCTTTTAACCATCATGTTCTGCCTGGTAAACGTGCTCAAGGATGGGTTCTAGAATATATGGGAAGGTCAGCCCCTGGCTCACCTGGCAATTTAGAGCAAGGCACTTTCTCATGGAGTTTGGAATTCCCCAGCTGCAAAATTAATGGGTTAGCTCTGAGGCCTTGAATTAATCAGGTAGCCCTGTTTTAGTGGTGAGCTCCTTGTCCCTGGATGTAAGCTTGAAGCATAGCTAGGGAACCACATGGCAACAACATGACAGAAGGGATTCAATCACAGGACGGCAAGATGGGTCCACATGACCTTTACTGTTCTTTCTTCTATGAGAGTCTTATGCCAATTTGTCTTAAAAATGGAAATTTTCAAATTTCTTGTGCTTGTGCTCCCTGGGATCTGATCTTGCCAATTTTGAGGCTGCTCTATTTGCTGCAATTTGCTATGGTGACTCAGCAGGAGGTAGGCAGGAGGCGAGACAGCCAGCGCCCAGCCTTCCTCCTGAAGACCTTACTTGGCTAAGGGAGGGGACACTGGGTGGGAGGGCCCCAAGATAATTGCTCTGAATATACTTGTTGCTGATGTTCCCTTTGTCTTCAGCAGGCACCAGATTTCCCCACCTCTAGCCAAGTTCTCACTTGGTTGAACACTTGAACAAACGCCCATTAGGGAAGCTTGTTGCTTTCTTATTTGAGGGAAATGTCTGACGCAGAAGGGCAGGTACCACTTAAAACGTCAAGGCAGCAGTGTAGCTAGCAGGTAAATTTCTGTGTAAAACTCCACTTTCTGCTTTGGAGAAAGGAAATGATGTTAGGATTCTTGTATGGCAGTCAGCCATGAAGACTATTTTCAGCTGGAGAGGAAGGGGTAAATGATCTCAGTAATCTAGACAGTTCTTCCATCAGTTTAAGATTCCAGTGCTTACTCCCTCAAACCCCCAACATTTCTGGTCTTCATTCAAGGCACCCTGTTCTCCTTCCAAGGCCCCTCTTCATATCCCCCATTAATCAGCATTTCTTCCATCATTACCTCCCCTATCTCTACTGCAATGTCCATATTCCTCTCGGAATAATGTCCTAACTTATCTTCCTGACCCTAACTTCTCTGAATGACAGTCTATTCTGCAGGCATTCCTGAACAACAGCTTCCCAGCATAGAAAATTTCAATGGTTTCTTGAGTGTTTACAGAAAACAAAAGACACCTCCCCCACAACCCCCAAGCCTGACACTTATGAGTGCTTGCTGCATGATGCCAGGTGCTTCATGCATTAACTTGTTTTTCACAATAGCTCTATGAGGTGGGTACTAATAAGTACATATTACAGCTGAGTAATATGAGGCTGAGAGATTAAATAACCTGCTTAAGAGCTTCCTCCTTGTAAGTGCCTAACCCAGATTTAAACCAAAGTGGTCTGCATTTTTCTCCCACTTTTCTTTTATTATTACTATTCACAGACTATCTTTTAGAGAAGTTTTAGGCTTACAGAAAAACTGAGCAGAATTTATAGTTCCTATATACCATCTTATCCCCACCTCAGTTTCCCCTATTACTGACATCTTGCATTAGTGTGGTTTATTTGTTATAAATAATGAATCTACATTGACACATCATAGTCACCCAGTCCATAGTTTACACCAGGATTCACTCTTGGTATCGTACATTCTATGGGTTTTGACAAATGTGTAATGACATGTATCTTCCTATTACTATCATACAGAATAGTTTCATGGCCCTAAAAATGCCCTGTCCCCCACCTATTCATCCCCTCCTTCCTCTCCCCATATTCCTGGCAACCACTGATCTTTTCACTGTCTTCATAGATTTGCCTTTTCTGCATGCTGGAAAAGCATGCAGCAGTACATAGTCTTTTCAGATTGGCTTCTCTCACTTAGCAATATGCATTTAAGGTTCCTTTATGTCTTTCTGTGGCTTGATAATGCATTTCTTTTTCTCTTCTTCTTCTTCTTCTTCTTCTTCTTCTTCTTCTTCTTCTTCTTCTTCTTCTTCTTCTTCTTCTTCTCCTTCTCCTTCTCCTTCTCCTTCTCCTTCTCCTTCTCCTTCTCCTTCTCCTTCTCCTTCTTCTTCTTCTTCTTCTTCTTCTTCTTTTGCTGAGTAATATTCTATTGTATGGATGTACCGCAGTTTGCTTATCCTGGTATATATTTTTAATTTTTACATTCTATAGCCTCTTTGAAGGCACATTACTTAGGCTGAAGTGTCAGACATTTCCTAATCTGACCCTTGCCTTTCTTTCCAATTTTATTCTGACCTCACTGTTCCCTGCACATGACCTTCATTTCTTCAAGCTTTTGCTCCAACTGCTCTATTTCCAGGAATGTTCAAGCATGGATAGTCATCACCCCACTGCCATACAGCAGGTGGGGAACCTAAGACCAGACTTAAACCCATTACGGAATTGCATTTCCCAGGGGATTGGTTTAGGAATGAGAATGTCACCTAGTGGGAACCAATGAAACCTGCATTGTTCATAAATTTGAAGCTGAGACGGTATGAGGAGCAGTGGCAGCTCTAGTGTGGCCCAAGGGAGAATCTGTCTGAGAACAGGATCATTTGTGGGAGAAATGAAAAAGAGAAATTAGGTCATAAGGATATAATTTGCACCCACAATCAAACCGTATTCATGTGCACCTATACATTCTTTTCCATTCAAGAGTATTTTGGTTGGGTTTCTGATATTTGCTACTGCAAGGACTTGCTAATACAAGTGGAGAATGGTAGGTACTATAAGAACAGTATGACTCACTTTTCCCCACAGACCATCTGTGGATTCACTATTCATTCAACAGATATTTATTACATATCTATTATGCTCCACATGCTGCACTGACTGTTGGCCACCGGAAAGGACTAACAAGAGCTTTTTGAAGCACAGAGATAGTGAATCCATGCATATGGGGGTCCCATTTGCACTTATAAACACATTTTTGTTTTTAGCAAACATTTATTGTAGGACACATGGGGTGGTGCGAGGGGTTTTTCCGGGTAGCAGTAGCTCAGTAGGCTTACTCCTGACCCAGCTACCTAGAGGCTTTCAGTAGTTTCTAGCATCTTCCACTCCCTGGAAGAATAACGCAGGGCAGGAGTCAAGAAAGCCAGACCCCGCCACCACCATTGGTGGGAAGGGGTTTCCTCCCCTGCTCAAGCTAGTTCTGATTGAACTTATGGGTGCCTAAAACTTCATCACCTCTTTGTCTGTCCACAGAGAATTCAGCCTAGTGAGCAGGTGATGGGATATGGCAACATGGAGCAGTTGGGTCAGGGCTCACTCAGGCTGTGATGGGGCTGACAGTGCTTGTTGCATCTGCCCATGGCAAATATACCTGTAGCTTGCTTTTCTGAAGAGCACTCCCCTTCAATCAAATATGTGGTGCCGCAATTCTGAAACTTTAACATGCATATGGATTTTCTGGACATCTTGTTAAAATGCAGATTCTGATTCATTAGCTCTGGGGGGAGGCTTGATAATTCTGCATTTCTAACAAGCTCCCAGGTGACACTGAGAGTAGCAAGGATGTAAGAAACAGAACATGAATTTACCTTGGGCATATTGCCTGTTTTGTCATTAGGCTGGCTACCTGATTTCCTTAAAATCTGATTGTTTCTTATGCTTCAGAGAAATACTTGCACCTGGCTGAGTTCAATCGTAAATTCCCCCATTAAGTAGGGACATTTTCAACTTGCAGTATGCTCAAATGAGGGCACCTGAAATCAACAGTGAAGCAAACTATTCAATAACCTGTTTAGTTATTCAGTAAATATCTGCTGAGCTTCTACCGTTGCTGGACAGTTGCTCTATTTTGGGATAATAGCCATGAACTAGAAAGACATAGTACTGTCCTCTTGGGACTTCCAGTCTAGCAGTCAAGGAGACCAAAACTAAGCAAGCAGGCAATCAAATACAATGATTTCAAGTTGTGCTAAGTACAGGAATGGACACTAATAAACAGTTAAGTTTGAGACTAGTGATGGGGAAGGGAGTATTTTTTCAAAAGTGGTTGTATTAGTTTTCTATTGCTGCTGTACAAAATTGCCACAAACTTAGTGGCTTAAAACAACATAAATATATTTTCTTACAGTTCTAGAGGTCAGAAGTTCAAAATCAACTTCACTGGGCTACAGCCAAGGTGTCTCAGGGCTGTATTCCTCTTGGAGGCTCAAGATCCTCTGCATGCCATTCCACTCCGCAGGCAGTTCTGAGCGACAGCTTCCCAGCACGTAAAATTTCAATGGCTTCCTGAGTGTTTACAGAAAACAAACAACATCTCCACTTCCCCCCCATCCCTAAGCCTAATACTTACGAGTGCTTGCTACATGATGCCAGGAACTACACTAGGCATTAACTTGTTTTTCACAACAGCTCCACTGGGTGGTAGAAAGAGACATATGTTACAGCTGAGTAAGCTGAGGCTGAGATTAAATAACCTTCCTAAGAGTTCCCAACTTACAAGTGCCTGACCCAGATTTAAACCAAAGGGGTCTGCATGTTTTTCTCTCTTTCTTATTACTATTCATAGACTTTATTTTTTAGAGAAGTTTTAGGATTACAGAAAAGGTCAGATTATGGAGCGGAAAATTCAGTTTTCCAGCTTCTAAAGGCCACCTGAATTCCTCAGTTCAGGGCCGCTTCCTCACATCATGCCAACCTCTGTATCTGCTGTTAAATCTCTTTCTCTCACTCTGCCTTTCCTACCCTCCTCTAATAAGAACTTCTGCAATTACATCAGGCTCACCCGGACAATTCAGGATAATCTCCCCATCTCAAGATACTTAATCACATCTGCAAAGTTCCTTTTGCCATGTAAGGTAACACATTCACAGGGTCTGGGGATCAGGATGTGGGCATCTCCAAGAGGGGGAGTAGGCATTATTCTATTTACCACAGGAGTCAAGAAGGCCTCTCTGAGGAAGTGCTATTTAAGCAAAAGGCTTAGTACAAGTCAGACATGGGCAGACTAGAGGAAATAGCTTTTCCAACAGAGGAAACAGTAAGAGCAAAGACCCTGAAGGAGGACAGGGCTTTTTAAGTACAGGGACTGGAGAGAATGCTAGCATGGGGAAGCAGAGAGTCAGACAAGATGAGGGTGGAGCAGGAGGCAGAGGCCTGACCCTGCAGGCTGTGGTGAGGGCTTTGGATTTTATCTAAGTGTGATTAGGAGCCATTGGAAAGCCTAAGCAGGTTATTGCAGTGATCTGATTTGTGTCTGAAGGGGTGACTACTACTTGCCTCGAGCCCATTCTTCCCATGTAGGAATGCCAGCCCAGTGTGGCCAGGTCTTCTGACTTTTCAGGGGAAGGTGCAAATCTGAATATTTCTAATGTTAAACCCTCCATTTAAAATTATTGAAGCTGCCCGGGTGCAGTGGCTCACGCCTGTAATCCCAGCACTTTGGGAGGCTGAGGCAGGTGGATCATGAGATCATGAGATCAAGACCATCCTGGCTAACATGGTGAAACCTCCTGGCTAACATGGTGAAACCTCGTCTCTACTAAAAATACAAAAATTAGCTGGGCGTGGTGGCACGTGCCTGTAGTCCCAGCTACTCGGGAGGCTGAGGCAGAGAATCGCTTGAACCCAGGAGGAGGAGGTTGCAGTGAGCCAAGATCGTGCCACTGCACTCCAGCCTGGCAATAGAACAAGACTCCATCTCAAAAATAAAATAAAATAAAATAATAAATAAAAATAAAACAATTAGCTGGGCATGGTGGTGGGTACCTATAATCCCAGCTACTCAGGAGGCTGAGGCACGAGATTCACTTGAATCCAGGAGGTGGAGGTTACAGTGAGCTGAGATCGCGCACTGCACTCCAGCCTGGGCCACAGAAGGAGATCTGTCTCAAAAAAAAAAAAAAAAAATTATTGAAGTTATATTGGAAAATGTTAAGTTCACACACACAGGTCAGGTTTGGCCAGGAGCTACAGGGACACCCTCTCTGAAGAGGCTCTGCTACATACTTGCTGCATGATACGGGGTGAATGACCAAACCTTCTGAGCCCCAGGTTCCTGGTTTGCACCATGGAGAATAACGGTGATTATTGCAGAGGTTTGTTGTAAGGATTCAGAGAATATCAATGAGAGAATACATATAAAATACTTAGCATGGAGCCTATAAGCGTTCAATATGCACATATCTATGTATATGTACTTTTTAATTTGAGGGGATTACATGAAAATTGGAAAATAGATGACCTTTAAAATTGCTTCTGGCTCTGAGATTCTAAGATGATTAAAAATGTCCTTATTAATCAGACCATATATTTAATAGTGAAGTCTTGAGATGCCTTTCCTAGCCTGGATTTAATTTCCTTATCCAGTATGCATTGTACAGAATGCATCTTTGGTAAGATGACAATGGACTCTGAGACAACTATGATGGCAAAACCCACCGCGGTGAGGAACAAAATTCTCTGTTGCTGATTATACAGAAAACCAAGGAGTAAAGCCCCAGTGATCATGTACCTAGAGATCCAGCAACTTCTCAATTTGCCCTTTTCCTCAAGGGCTTTGGAGTCAGCATCTCCTGTGCTTCTGACAATTCATGTGGTTCTTTCCTCCTTTCCACCCAGTAGAGTGGAATCTGGGAAAGGGATGGGCATGTGTAGCTCATTGCCTGAAAGTGGGCAGGTGAGCTGGAAGCTTAAAGGCTTTTGCTCAAGAGGGCATCCTCTGAGAATCATACTGGGTATCTCTTATCTCCAGGACCCAATGCAGTAAGGTATGGAGCAGAATCAGAGCAAGACTGATCCCAGGCAGAGCTCCAGGGAGGAGTGGTTGTCAATAGGCACTGGAGGATGTGCTGGGTTTGAATCTTATCAACCAAGAGCAATTCTTGCAAATGACAGTGACAGATAAATTGCTTGACTTCTTGGAATACCACCCAAGGACACTTGGGCACAGAAACACACCCACGTGCACACAGAATTTTGATTTCTTTATCAATCTTCAGAGAAGTTGGAAAGATAAAGAGCTATCCTTGATACCAACACATCTGTTTCTCTAATTGAACATCCCCAACAGGAGTCTGAGGTCACAGCACTAAGCCAGATGGTCCCCAATTTTCTGAATCTTACCTTTCAATATCTCTAATAGTGTGAGGAAACTGCACAGCACCATACAGACAGACATAAGGCATGGATTCTAATGTTACTCTTGCCCTGGGATGGCATTCACTCAGTAAGCTTCACTGTTCAAGACTGACCACTAGGCTTCTTTGTTTGCAAATTGCAGACTGGCTCAAGTTAACTCAGGCCCAAAGGGGACCTGGTGGAAGGCTGTGGGGCTGACAGAATCAAAAAAAAGGTGGGCACCTCAAGCAGGGCTGGCAGAGGGATCCAGGGCAAGAATGGACTCACTCCCTAGAGATTCCATCTGGTGAGTCTGTGCCATGATTTTCAGTTCCTGGTGATTGTGCTCAGGGTTTAAATCCCTGAGAGGTTCTCATGGCGTGAATTAGCTCTTTCTTTGGCCAGAGAATGGCCAGCACTGACAGGCCCGCCAGACTGCATGCTATGGGAAAGGAAGTTTCTTCAGAGAAACATTGATGTACTATTAGCAAAAGAAGGGGAAGAAGACAGGCAAGTAGAAACAACAGATGTCTGCTACAAAGGCCTTGCCCAAAAGAGGTTCCAGCCATCCCTGCTGTCCCAGGTCCCATGACTCCTAGCGCACACTGTCCCCTCTTCTTTACTATTAGGTTGGTGCAAAAGTCCTTGTGGTTTTTGACATTTCTTTTCAATGGCAAAAACTGCAGTACCAACCTAATATATTCCCCTTTCCTCCAGTTCACAGCCTGCACACACCAGGATACCCTTGCTGCCTACCTCTGCAGGGTTCCCAAGCCCATGTCAAATGAGGTGGACCCTTCTGGATCTGCCTATGATACATCATGGTTTGGTTTAAATTGATTACCATGGTATAAGGAATAGGCTTATTGAGGAAATGGAAAACTTACAAATCTGGTGCTTCTATACTTCACAGGGAGGAGCCATTTTTGGGCCTGCAGTAAGGATCTGATTGCCAGTAGGGACCCACTGGGCCCTGTTCTTCTCCCATTTGTAGGCCAAAAGTGAGAAAACAGTCCTTGAAGAGGGTGGAACACATAGGCTACTTGGTACTATCTGTCCAGAATTATGGGGCCAACCATGTAAAGAAATAGTCTGGGGACACCAGCTGTCCTGCAATTGATATTGGGGTACATAGAAAATTAGAGTCCTCCCTACCAGGTGAAGGAAGTCATCAGTCCTGTAGAAAGCTGAGTTTGGGGGTAGCCTTTCTGGTGTGGAGAAGGAGGGGGTATCCTGGTCCTAGCTAGCTCGTTTTTATGCAACCTCGGATGGACAATTCTCCTAGCTGCACCACACGTACCCAACTTATAGTTCCTTCACTGTTACACACTCCCAAGCTCTAATACCCACAAATTAGACATTTTCCATTTCTCTGAACACCTTATTGGTGTTTCCTTGAGAATTTTTCCTCTCTTTCCTATTTTGGCCTTTATTCATCTCCTCCTATCCTCATACCCTAGATTTCAGATGTCCATGTTCCTGTCTTCTCTACTGGACTATAATCTCATCAAAGGTATTTTCCATATGCCTCTTACCTTTGTAGTTTTGTCATTAATTGTTTGATACAAATTGGCCCTCCATACAACATAGACTTGATGAAACAGTGAATGAATGGTTCAGCTGCAAGATGGAAATCTACTCAGAAATGAAATGAGGATAGATCATCCAAAGTAGCTCTCTAAGAAATGTGAGGAGGCAGTATGGATGACAACACTACAAGGGATGGATGAATGGGAGGAAATCTTGTATGGTTTTTGGGGTGGAGTGGTAGAGATGCTGTTGTTGAAAACACTGATTCCCTCAACGAATATTGTCAGTCATCTTCTACACATCAGGCCCTGGGCAAATCCATAGAATATACCAGTGAATAAGGCACTTAGGATCCTAAACATGATAATGTAACTGGATATTCTTTAACTTCCTTTAAACGCTTAGAATGAGTTTTCTTTGCTTCCCTAAGTCCTTAATACTCCAAGTTAAACTGGGCTGTCTCATATCCAGATTTACTAGTGCATGACATTGAATCAGAGGGAAACCTGGACCAAAAGGTGCCTGTATCTATTAAAGATTAAAAAAAAAAAAATCTCTGCTTCTTTCTCTCTTTTCATCTGCACACATTCACATGGTTGCTCACATGGAAGCTGAGTCAAGATTTGCCCTGCACAAGCCAGTTATTATGCCAGAGGCACAGCAGGGGGTGGCATTGTTTTGACAGACTCACAGCCTTCAAAATGTAAATGGCTTAAATGTAATATGCAGGCTCTGTGAGTTGTCACTCAGAAAGTGCTTAAACCATTCATCTGTCCAGAGTGAAGTCTGATCAATGCTTGGGCAGGGGGAGGTCTGGCTTCAGGTCCGTGCTTCTCTTACTCTCCAGCTCTGGGTTTGGGAGAGAGATGGGAGACAGAAGGCACTGGATTATTTTGAAAACCGTAGCTTAATCACTAAGAATAAAGCTTAGAGATTGTAAAGCATAGGGCCCCCTTTTCTATAGACAGTATGGGTGAGGAGCCTTATTAGTGCCTTCTCTAATCACTTTGCTGGTTCAGTTCCCTATCCACCCTCACTTTAGTCACCCATTTGGATTAAGGAGCCCCATAGGAGGGGAAGCTCCTTTTCCTATTGGTCACAGACATATGGAGGGAAACAGTGGGGGTTACACACACCACATGTCAGTTAGTTTAGGAATGTTGGTTTCTGTTTGACAAATGCATGTTTAAGTCACGGGTGTTTGAATGAGGATGAAGAACTACACAGTTGATCGAATGATTAATTTATTTTTAAAACCTAGACTCATTCCTCATGTCTCAAGCCCAACATCTGCTCCTCTGGGCCCCAACCAGCCAGATTTTGGCACTTGCTGTATATAACCCATCCTTGTGTGTACTTCTGGAAAAGCATTTGCTGGACCATATTGTAGTTGTTTGGAAGATCCTTCCATTGTTCGTCAGTCCATTGCCTTGAGAATGGGGAGCCCATCATATTCTTTTCTATATTCTTAGCACCTAGCACGTATTCAGTAAATGTCTCACAAATGAAGGAATGAACACCTAATTATACAAGTACCTCACAGTATGGTAGTTTTGAAAGAGGTGGGAAAATTTGCAGGGGTTGGGAGAAGAGAGTAGTTCTGAGAGCTAGAAGGAAACAGAGAGCTAGACAAAGGGAAGAAGAAAGAGGCACTGACAAAAGAAAGGGAAAGAGCAACGCTCCAGGAGGGAGACTCAAACTTAGAAGGAAGGAGCTCAGTGGCTTTGGGTATGATTCCAGGAAAACATTGATGAGACCCTGCTGCTCCCTAGAGCTTAGAACTGAGAGTGGATTCCAGTTATCACTTCTCTCTGAAGTGCTAATTAGAGGATTAGCCATTGTTCAGAGCTCTTTAGCCACTCTTTATGTCTCCCAGCTCCATTCTGAAGGGGATGACTTCAGGGGAACTAATTTTCTGTACTGCAGCCCAAAAGCCAGAACACTACTACAAGAGCTGGATAAAACCAGATTTGGCTCCTTGAGTTGGCTCACTGGGTCTTCTTTGTCTCTCTGGTTGAAAAGCAAGGTTTTTACATCTCCTTTGATCATCGGTAGAACTGGATCTCATTCTCCCTATTCAACCACATCTGTCAGCAAAGAGAGAAAGAGATACAGAGAGAGAAAGGCAGAGGAAGAGAAAGGGAGTCCTCGTCTCTTATTTACTAGGCTCTTACAGTGTGCTAGCCACCACTCTCAGCAGGTTACGTGTATTGTCTTACTTAATCCTTACCCCAGAGGAAGGCATTTTTAATAATTCCCATTTACAGATGACAGAACTGAAACTCAGTATAAATGACTTGCCCAAGGTCGCATACTTGGTTCTCACTGGAGCCTGTATTTGAAACCAGGATGGTCTGACTCCAGAACCCATGCCATTCACCATGACCTTGCTGGACTATCACCTACCAAAAGACACTGCTGGGTCTGAGAGGATGAGGACGATACACGGCAGCTAAACTGTTATTACTGAGTGTTAATTTTGTGCCCAACATGGCACTAAGGGATTCACACACATTGTCTTATTAAAACCAGTCCGACAACCCACTGAGGTAGATTTTATGATTTATTTGTACACAAGAAGCTTGAGGCCTTAAGAGGTTTAGGGAACCATCCAAGGTTGCCCAGTGAGTTACGCAGTGGCTGAGCTCAGAATTAAAGCAAAGTCTGTCTGGATCTAAAGATGATGCTAAGGCTGGAAAGGGTTAAACCGGAGGATTTCTTTATTGACTGGAGTTCACTTTGATTTATAGAACCTTCCTGAAGGAAGGGTTCTCCAGGGATCTTTGATCCACTCCTCTGCCTTTAGGTAAATAAGCCATTATTATCTCCTTTTGATACTTGCCATGGGGCCAGAGATTTTTAAGGGGGTGGTGCAAAGTCACTTAGCTTGGATATTCAGAAATGTGTTTGACATCTCAAGTCCTCCTACGGTTGTTGGGTGGTTAAGAGTTGTCTGCTCCACCTCTCCGGACTCTCTTGACCTTTCTCCATTTCATTTCCCTACCTGGTGCCCAGTGTCCATTTGCTGTTCCTGGTGCCTGGGGCCCTTATTACTTCTGCCTTTGCAACTTTTTTTGAAGCCCTTTCCCTCACTAGAATGTATCCCTGCTGACCCTATCAGGTGGCTGAGGTCAATTTGATCAAATTCATTTATAGTTAAGCATTAATGGCATATTATAGCAATCCTTCCAGGTAAGTGCTGCATTAAAAAATACCCCATGTAAACCCTGGACTAATGTACACTGCAGCACAGAGGCAGGCAGCCTGAGAAATGTTTTGGTGAGGTTGTCTTGCAGGTTAGGCAAAGCACTTGACCTACAAATGGAGGCTAGTCTCCCCAACACTTAACAGTTTAGAAAGGTCTTTCCTGGCAGGGCTTCAGTTGTCTTAATCAGCAAAATGGGGATAGGGACTTCTGCCTGGAAGGAGGGCATAGGGTCTGCTGTTCTCTCGCAGCATTAAGATCAGTCTAATTCCAGAAATCTAATCTGGGGAGGCAGAGGCTGTCAGGCAGCCAGAGAAATTAATGAGAAAATTGGAGTAAACACAACATGTGTCTTGTCAACTTGGGTTAGGAGAAGGTGACTTGGTGCCAGTCTGCAGAGTCGGGCTCTCCACGGTGTGTACACTCAGTGTATGTGCCTCTTTGGAGGCACTGTGTGCTGTGAGCTAATGAATTCAAAGCCATGGATGAGGGCTTAGAAGAGAATGCCTCTACCTGGATAGCTTCTGGAGAAACTCTCATTTACTTGAATCACATCTTAGATCTGCCCTCTGTGATCAAATTAATGAGGAGTAGCACACACACAAAGCCCCTCGGTGTGGGATAAAAAAGACATCATTGCTCAATAGGAATGGCAAGAGAGAGAAAGCAGTAAGTGATTGAAGAGCTTCTGTGATTCACTGCCTGGGCATAAGCTTCACAAAGTAGGGTTTCTTCTTTTCTCTGCATTCAGAAATGCGAACATCAGGAATGAGAGAAAATGCCATTTGATCGAATTCCTTGTAATGGGGAGAATCTTTAATAAACGATGTACACAGGAGGAGGTGCTGTTTCCTGACAGGCCATTTGCTTTAATCGATCAAATATCTTTATTTCTGGTTTACTCCTTTGAGGGAAAATTTGCTTGGCAGAAAACAAGTACAAGATGGGTGATGGGGCCTAGTCCATGGGGCTGTGCTTGAAAAGTGGGAGCAGAGAGTCAGGGACAGGTATAATTTAGGGTGAGTGTTGTACAGATTGTCTTAATGACTCTAGGGCTTTTAATGACCTGGAAGGTGAATTTAAAAGGTGTGAGTTGCCTTTTTAATAATAAAGGGAAGGAATTATAACATAGTGCAAGGTTGCAAATGCAATGTCCACAGGGGGAAAACGGGCAGTGTAAAAGAATAAATTGGGCTGTGTACAGGAAAGTCAATGGGACAAGCCTAAAGACAGATAGTACTTAGCCTCAGTGTCTGAGAGTAATAGGGAATGGTGAGAAGTATGGGAACTACAAAGCACCTCCACTATAAGGGATTAACCCCCGGGGAGTGGCCGAAAGCACAGGCTATCAAATCAAAAACCTGGATTAGAATTCCAATTTACCTCTTACTGGTATTGTGATTGTGGGCAAAATATTTATTTTATTTATAAATTTTGTTTATAAATATAAATATTTATAAAAATATTTAACCTCATGAAGTGAAAATAGGAGGTCAAAAAACAGCATAAGAAGAATCCCTTGCATTGGCCAGTATAGGCTAAACTATACCATTGTAATAAACATCCACTGTTATGAGTGGAATTGTGTCCCTCCAAATCCATATGTTGAAGCCCTAATGCTCAGTACCTCATATGACCTTATTTGGGAGTAGGGATGTTGCAGATGTAATTAGTTAAATTAAGGTCATTAGAGTGGGCCCTAATGAAATATAACTGGTGTCCATATAAAATAGGGAAATTTGGACACATGTGCATGCATGCATGTGTACATACACACACAAAACATCACGTGAAGGTGAAGGCTGAGTGTGGGGTGATGCTTCTACAGGCCAAAGAATGCCACACAAATTGCCAGCAAATTACAAGAAGCTAGACAAAAGGCACAGAACAGATTCTCTCTCACAGCCCTTTGAAGGAACCAACCCTGCTGACACTTTGATCTTGGACTTCTAAGCTCCAGAACCATGAGACAGTAAGTTTCTGATGTTAAGCCACTCAGTTTGTGGTACTTTGTTATAGCACCTTTAGCAAACCAATACAGCTACTGAATCCCAATGGCTTGAAACAACAGTTCGCTTCTTGCATATACTATATGCTCATTTTGAGTGGGCAGGGGACTCTGCTATTATTGTTGTCATTGCGGTAGAGATGGTGGAGTAGCCACAATCTCAGTTTGAAGCTTCACAGTCCACAGTAGCAGATTTAAGGTCTGGTAGGCTGTTCTTCATACCAGATAATTATCTGGACCAGATGATGAACACAACTAATGTCTATCACAATTAAGAATATCTGCATAGAGAAAAAAAGATTGGATAGAAATTTTCCAAAAAGTACTGGTTGAGGTGAGGGTGTCTGGATTATTGCACTTTTCTAAGTTTTCTAAATTTTTCTATGAAGGACACACATGACTTTAAAAGCAGAGAGAAAGCCTTTCCTTTCCCCCTTTTAAGTAAAATAAAGGTTAGGTCAGTTATCAAAGGTTACCTAGTTAATAAGTGGATGGATGAGAAGAAACTTGACCCAATTTTCTTACTTTTTTTTTCTTTCTTTTAAAGCAATGGGATAAAGTCAGCATTTTGTGTAGTGAAATGTTCTTATCCAAAAGGCTGTATATGTAAGATGGACAGAAACACCACCAGGTTGAATTTATTGTTGCCTAGAAGACTGGTGATACTTTGAACAGTGACACTCTCATTTACCGTATTTATGTCCATAAGACAACTTCCACAGGGAGGCTGGTTCAGGAGATGCCTGGAGGGGGTGTCTATTCAGGGGAAGATAGTCTGTGGACATAGAAAAGAAGGTAGCTAATGGACGAAAAATGATGTCCTAGGTCAAGTTCCCCAGAAGAAGATCCTGGAATGATACTGTATTTGCATGTGACTTATTAAGGGAGTGCTCTGAAGAGAAACTGGTGAGGGAGTGGGGTAGCAGAACAGGACAGGGAAGAAGCCAAGCAAAGTGTGCTTTTTCGGACTCCATCCCAGCCTGATCCCATGGGGAGCTCTGGAGTAAAAATTCTACCTTAGAGCTGGCCCTGACTTGATGCAAGAGAGCTGGGCTTCCGTAGTCCTGCCCTTGTCAGTATTGGCTTTGAACACTTTCAGCTCTCTAAAAGTGAGGGCAGAGCAGATCCAGCAGCCCCAGGGCAGGCCTCTGAAGAAAGTCACAGATGTGAGCTATTAGGAGCGGAGCACACAGAAGCTGGCAGAGGGATCACAGAAGGGTAAAGGGGATATGAGGGGCACTGGCTGAGGCATCAATGGGGGCTCCCTGAGGACAGAGGTTCTGGCCTTGCAGATAATGTGCTTCAAAGTGTGTGCAAAGCCTGTGGGAAAGAATTTTGATCAAGACAGAGAACAGGTTCTTAACCTGCTCCTTGCTGGCAGTGGTGGCTTTTGGCCACAGATGTCTCCATCAGCTGTCATTAGGAAGGGCTGACAGATGGTTCAAATCTCTGTGGATGCCTGGGGAAAAAGGATGCATCGTTTTAACCAAGCAGGAATTCTTGACACACACTGAGGAATGAAACGTGACGACGTTGAGCGAGGTCTGTGACCCTATGATCTGACATGTGGGATAAATTCTTGTCCATTCTCCATTAGAATCAATACTGCCTGCATTTCATTCTCCTTTCTTTGCTCTTGCTAAGTACTAGAAGGCAATAAGGCAAAGTTTTCCTGAGGCTACATGTGAGGAAGTGCACAGAAAAGGTCTGCAGAGAGTCAGACCTCTGTTCCAATCTGGGCTCTGCCACTTACTAGCTGCATGAATTAGTCTTCCTGAATCGCAAGTTCCTTACATATGAAATAGGGAACAATTACACCTATACCTATTAGGGCTGTATTGATGAGAGAACTGTAACCTTTCGAATCTCGGTTTCTTAATCTATACTATAAAGTGTAATGAAATTAATAAAATAAATGATGATGATAACTCCTTCTCACGATTGATGTGGGGTTAAAAGAACTAAATCTAGCAGATTAATAGGATGAGTTATTGCACCTAGCCTATCCTGGGCATCCCTCTACCCCACAACTTTTTTTAAATGTAAGAAGAATGGGTTTTTCCACTCTTGCTGCTTTTAGTCAGGTAACTTTTCATATAGGCTTGGCATCCATTTGCAGTGCTGCATCTTGTATTTTTTAACAAAAATCCTTCTCTTTTTTTCCCCCCCGACATCATGAGGTAGGGCCACAGCTGTCTCTGGGTGAGCAGACACAGAGCCCTCCAGAGGGAGAGAAACCCCATCAGAAGGCCTGCTGGGCCCAGGTGCAATCGCTGTGAATGACGACACGCTAGGAATTTATCTTTCTCCTAGTAAATGCCATGGACCAACCCAGACCTGTTTAATTTCTAGGCAAGAAGCACAAATTGAATCCTGCACCACATGCATTTATCTCCTCACCTTTTTCGGCAGGAATCTAGGTAGGAATTAATAGACTCACTCAAAGAGGAAAAGACACAGGGGGTGCAGTAGAGTCCTTTGTCTTTATGGGGCTTGAAAGGGTGGATCTCTAACAAGTATAATTTAATATTGGCTCGAGTTCAAGTATAGTAAATTCCAGGCCAAGAAGAAAAAACTAGGATGCCACAGAATGTTAGAGATAATTTAATTTAAACTCCTTACTCAATAGATAGAGAATCTGAGATCAGGGAGGGGACGATCTGTCCACAGCCATATACCAAACTGCTGCTGGCTGGGCTGAGGGCTAGGGCACCTTACTCCTGGGTCAGTGCTCTGGGCAGGGCTTCCTATCTCTGTCATTCATTTCTTTTTCTTTTCTTTCTTTCTTTTTTTTTGAAATGGAGTCTTGCTCTGTTGCCCAGGTTAAAGTGCAGTGGCACGATCTCAGCTCACTGCAACCTCTGCCTACTGAGTTCAAGCAATTCTCCTGCTTCAGCCTCCTGAGTAGCTGGGATTACAAGCATGTACCACCACACCCAGCTAGTTTTTGTATTGTTAGTAGAGATGGGGTTTCACCATGTTGGCCAGGCTGGTCTTGGGCTCCTGACCGCAAGTGATCCTCCTGCCTCAGCCTCCCAAAGTGCTGGGATTACAGGCATGAGCCACTGTGCCTGGTCTCTGTCATTCATTTCTGTACCACTGTCATGATTTGTGTCATATTTACACACTTTCTGCAACATTATTAACATGGTCTTAATATCTGAATCAACTCTATTTTTTTATCCTTAAATAAATCTATTTTGAAAGGAAATTGCTGTGAAGAGAAAGAAAGGATCGTTTTCCACAAATAAAAGGCAACCATAAAAAATACATGCTATGAGATGAAGCAATACATTTTAAATATATTAAATTTTAAATATAATTTAAAATTTAAATTTAAAAGTTAAAATAATTTAAAAGTTAAATTTTAGCAAGATACTGTTGTGTGTGAAGAGACTGTTCACTCTCTGTGTTAAAAGGGAGATTTGTCATGTTAAAGTGAACTTAAAAGGGAATGACTTTCTCACCATAGGAGAGGATGTTTCTTAATAAGGTGTTTATGAACCATCTAAAATTGTCTCTCATATCATGAGTGGTCAAGTTGATCAGGAAAGAAAATATGTTTGCAAACTTCTAAGGAAATCTAATACTTGACACTACTTGGGTTAGAATCCCAGCTGTGCCATTTACCAGCCACTGGACCTCCAGCAAGTTATTTAACCTCTTTCTGTCTGCTTCCTTACTTGTAAAATAGGAATAATAGTGTGTGTATATCATGGAGTTATTGCAAGTACAAATAAGATATACATATAAAGCCATAGAATGGCACTCAGCATAGAGTAAGCACTCAGCACCACATATTACCGTAATTATCATTATTAAAACTTAAAGTGGTATTATGCCCTATAGCAGGGTTGCAACCTATTTCTGTAGAGGGTCAGAGAGCCATTATTTTACCCTTTGCAGTCCATACAGTTTCTGTTGCAACAATTCAATCTTCCATAGTTCCAAGGCAGCAGACATATTGCATACATAAATTAATGGGCATAGCTCTGCTACAATAAAACACTACCAGAATAGGGGGCAGGCTGGTTTTGGCTGGTGGGCGATGGTTTATACTAGAGGGATATAGTTACGTAAAACAAAAAACAGGCCAGATGCTTTGTAGACTATTTTTGAATGAGGTAGCATCATACTTCATACCTTAGCCCAAATTCCAAACTTTGTTTTTTTTTGAGATAGAGTCTCGCTCTGTTGCCCAGGCTGGAGTGCAGTGTTGCAATCCTGACTCACTGCAAGCTCTGCCTCCCAGGTTCACACTATTCTCCTGCCTCAGCCTCCCGAGCAGCTGGAACTACAGGCACCTGCCACCACGCCCGGCTAACTTTTAAAATTTTATTTAATTTTTAGTAGAGACGGGGTTTCACCATGTTAGCCAGGATGGTCTTGATCTCCTGACCTCGTGATCCACCCGCCTTAGCCTCCCAAAGAACTGGGATTATAGGCGTGAGCCACCGCGCCCGGCCCAAATCCCAAACTTTTGAATTAAATCCCATACACCTGAAATGTAGGTTCCAGTCCAGAAACTTTGGTCTCACTACCTGCTATCATCTTAACTACTGCCCAAATGGTCATGAGACTAAACAGCTCCTGAACTTGAAGCAGAATAAAGGTTAAAAGCATGGGCTTGGGAGTTAGAATGACTTGGTTTTGCTGCTCACCCTGCAAAGGGTATTATTTTCTTTTTACACAGGAGGAAATTGCAGCTCAGTGGGGTGGAGTAATTTGCCCAATGTCACATAGCCAGCAAATTGACATCAGTTCCACAAACATGAAATTTGGTTCTAATCCAAAAACCCCGGGGCCAGCTGCATGTCATCATGATGCTTCCTTTTCTTGTTTCTAATTTCCATGATAAAGAGGAGGAGAGATTGAGAAGGATTTAGAGTGGGAAATAATGCTGATGGCTTAGGACACCATTTTGATCAATGGAGGAAGAATAATGCAGTCCCCAGAGGCCATAAGATATAACCGAAAGAGCACAGGGCTAGATCTGCTTCTGCCCTTACCAGTGAACCGTGGATGTGTACCTGGGCAAATGGAATGGTAAGAGGCAGCATTTATTGAGTTCATACAGAGTACTTTCTAATACCTTTATCTTATTTTCCCTTCACAACAACTCTGAGATTTTAATCCCCATTGCACAGATGAACAAGGGGAAGCTCAGAAAGGTTGTTTAAATTCCCAGGGTCATAGAACTAGTGAGTGGTGCAGCTGGGATTTGAATGCTAGTCTGCCTGGTTACAAGTCCAGATTTTTCCAATGCAAAACATTCCTCAAGAGTCTACCTTCCTGCCTAGGTGAGTCCACAAATGAGGTTGTACAATGTATGTTCTGTAACTTTAGAATCAGAGGTGACTCACGTTGCAATCTTACCATGTGTTTGGCACTGTGCAAGGCCAGTCCTTCCAAATAACCCTGTGAACTTGGTGCTAATAGTATTCTCTGTCTGTAGATTTGGCAACTGTGGCTCATGGACCTTAAGTAACTTGTTCAAAGTCATTCAGTTAGTAAGAAACAGGCTGGGGTTTGAATCCAGGTCAAATCCACTTCAAAGCCCGTGCTCCTAACAGGATGACCAAATAGTTTGTCACCCAAACAGGACACATTTGAGAGTGAAAGGCACTATTAATAATTATGTCAAGACAGCAGGCATAAACCTCAGTTCTTGACCACTGTGCTCATCCAAATGGGCTCTTTCTATCCCTCAGGACCACCAGGAATCATAACGTGGAGAAGAAACCCATTTCATCTGGCACCACCGCCATTTTTATTATTACAATTTACTTAGAAAGCATTGTAAGAAAGAGGTAAAGTCCTGTGGGAATGAGGCATTTGAAACTTGGTGCTTGAGACTTTTAGAAAGGGATGAATGTAATTGCCTTGGGAGTTGCTATAAGAAGCAGTAATAGGGCAGCTGGGACCCTCCTCACCTTTCCAGCACTCTCCTGACTGCAGGCACTGGGTAGAAAGGAGAGATGGATTAAAAGGAGAACTCCAAGGAAATGGAGATGAATGCCTTTAGATTTGGTATGTAAGAAGAACGGCATTTCTTAGGTACATAAAAGAGACCAGACCATTATCAGGATAGTGCTTGAAAACACACATACCTCTAACCCAGGACTAGTACCACACAGTGGCAATGGTGGTGGTTGTCTCAACTGTACTCTTGGAGGAGTGCTGGGAGGATTTTCTGCTTTGGAATTCCCAGAATTCTACCTTAAGTGCCTTAATCCTTTGAGTAAAAGTTCATTTCTCTAGGAGACCAGTTTCAAAAAGAAACCACCATAGAACCATTTGAGTCCATTATCAGTCATAAACATGGGGGAGCTTATTACATAGCAGACTTTCTTTTGAATCTTACAGTTGTCTAGGATGTTGGAAAGGTGAGTTTTGATAGAGAAATGGGCATAGGGGAAGTTTTGGGACCTGGGTTTTTGTCCAGAGAAGGCATCTTAGTGTGGGGTCTTGGGTAGCCAAGATCTTAGTGGAGCCTAAGTGGTACACAGCAGAGCAAGAGTGCTGGGGAGAAGACGGCAGTGGGAGGGCAAAGTTCACCACTGTAGCATTGACTATGCCAAGTTCCAGGGCCAATGGCTTTGCAGAGAACTAGCAAGGTCATGGGAGTCAGAGTGGTACAAGGCAAAGAGGACAGGGAGCCAGGACCCTGGGGTGCTGAGGCCAGCTCTGTTAATGAGAGTCTCTGAGCAAGTTAATCTCCCTATGATGCCTCATCTACCACATATAAAGCTTGGCTGAAAATGTAATCATCTCTAAGTTCTTTTTCAGCTCTAATACCAAATGTGACTCTAGACTGTGTCACTAAGTGAATCTTGCTGTGTCTAAGTGGGTGGCTTAGAGTTAAGAGGCTCTTGACTGGAGAGCAGGCGTGACTTGAGCCACTGATCTCTCCCCTCCACATTACCCCTTCTCCTCGCCTTAATTCTCTTGATGACCAAGGGAGCTTTTAACCTCTCCTTCTCTCATTTATCCTTTTAAGCAAGAGAGAAGGGAGGCTGCGTAAAGGCTTCTGGTAGCTCTCTCTCTCCCACTCAGGATCCCAGGAGGGAGAAGATCAGAAATTTGATAAGAGAGAACTGAGAAAAGTTAAGGTCCTAGACTACTAACTGCAGCAAGGATAAAATCTCATCTGGAGATGGCCTGAGGACTGACTACAAAGTCTAAGGGAATACACTGGGTCACAGGGGCTAAGACATTTAGCCTCTTGGTGTTTTGGTTTTCTCATCTTTAATGGGGACACAGGGGTAGACTAAGATTTAATAGACATCTATGTTGACAGCAACTAGACTGGGTGCTTTAAGTTTTATCTCATTTAATCTTCACAACAACTTCCTTTCAGGGGAAATATTATCTTCATCTTTCGGAGGAAAAACCAGCAGTGTAGAGGAGATAAATCACTTGCCCACTTATGCAGTTCAGTAGCAGTAAAGCTGGGCTGGGCATAATGGCTCACGCCTGTAATCCCAGCACTTTGGGAGGCCGAGGTAAGTGGATCACCTGAGGTCAGGAGTTCGAGACCAGCCTGACCAATATGGTGAAACCCCGTCTCTACTAAAAATACAAAATAATTTTTATTTGTGTATTTGGGCGTGGTGGTGTGTGCCTGTAATCCTAGCTACTCGGGAGGCTGAGGCAGGAGAATTGCTTGAACCCAGGAGGCGGAGGTTGCAGTGAGCTGAGATCATACCATTGCATTCCAGCCTGGGTGACAGAGTGAGACTCCCTCTCAAAAAACAAACAAACAAACAAACAAACAAACAAAACAGCAACGACAACAACAACAACAACAAAGAAGTAGTAAAGAAGTAGTAAAGTTGGGATGCACACCAGGTCTGCATGACCCTAAGATTCAAAGCTGGTTCACTGCATCCTGCTGCCATTTTCTGAGAAGTCTGATTTCATCATCCTCCTGGCTCACTCAGCAGGCTCTAGTATAGATGATGGGGAAGGGAGCTGACTGCCTCGGTCCAAGTCTCATTTATTAATTAGCCTGGCATTTGGGGTAACTCACTTAACATCTAAGTTTTAGTTTCCTCATCTATATATAATGGAGGATTAGAATAGTTCTTACCCCATGTATTTGTTGTGATGATTAAATAAAATTACCTGTAATGGGTTTAAGTGCCTATGGCAAAGGCTCCATACATTTTAGCTCTTATTATTAATAATATTATTATTCTTTCTTTTTTTTTTCTTTTTTTTTTTTTTTTTTGAGACAGAGTCTTACTCTGTCACCCAGGCTGGAGTGCAGTGGCATGATCTTGGCTCACTGCAACCTCCGCCTCCTTGTCCAAGCAATTCTCCTGTCTCAGCCTCCCGAGTAGTTGAGATTACAGGCTCCCACCACCACATCCAGCTAATTTTTGTATATTTACTAGATACAGGGTTTTGCCATGTTGGCCAGGCTAGTCTCGAATTCCTGACCTCAGGTGATCCGCCCACCTTGGCCTCCCAAATTGCTGGGATTACAGGCATGAGCCACCATGCTTGGTCAATAATATTATTATTCTTAAACTGTATGCAAACAACATACAAATAAATCCTGTGGCTCCCCTGGATTTGTGATTGGATGGGGTCTTTCGATAAATTCCTGGTGGCTTCAAGTGCCACTAGTGAAAGCTAATAAGTCATCCCACCATCATCAGAAAAACCATCCTGACCCCAGTACTTTGGGAAGCCAAGGTAGGAAGTGAGCCCAGGAGTATGAGACCAGCCTGGACAACATAGTGAAATCCTGTCTACACATATGCATGCACTCACTCATGTGCACGTGCCCCCACACCCAGACACACAATTAGCTGGGTGTGGTGGTATACACCTGTGGCTCCACCTACTTGGGAGGCTGAGGTGGGAGAATTTCTTGAGTCCAGGAGGTAAAGGCTGCAGTGAGCTGTGATTATGCCACTCACTCCAGCCTGGGCAACAGAGCAAGATCCTCTCTCTCTTTGACTCTCTCTCTCTCTCTCTCTCTCTCTCTCACACACACACACACACACACACAAGAAAAACCATCCTGACATTTCCACAATTCACAAGGAAGGTTTATAATAGTTCATCATTTGATCAATACCCATGAAGTAGGGAACACAGATATGCTGACCACCTTCGTCATATGTAAATCTTGAGTCACACAGATAGAAGTGGGACAGAAATCTTACAAATTTTTGTAGAGATAGGGTCTTGCTGTCTTGCCCAGGCTAATCTCAAACTCCTGGCCTCAAGTGATCCTCCTGCCTCAGTCTCCCAAATTGTTGGGATTATAGGTGTGAGCCACTATGCCTGGCTCCCTTTTTTTAAAAAAAATTTCCAAGCCCAGACCTTTTATCTACTGTGTAATGGAGAATAAAAGTGAGTGAGTTTTATGGAGAACTGGGTCTCCGTTTTATATATATGTTATATATATGTGTGCGTATGTGTAAATATATGCATATATATACATATATATGCATATGAATATGTAGATGGCTATATTCATGAGGAAAGGGCAAAGAATAGGCCCTGGAACTTTCCTATTGCAGGAAGGGATACATTCAAGCTAGGTTCCATGCCTGTCCCCTCTGCAATTTTTAGAAATTTAATTTCTGGACTACAACTCAGAGTGACTCCCCAACTCTATCTAATTCAGCTCCTGGGCTGTATGTACCAGGACCAGGCCAAATTCATTCCTCTCCTGCAGGCTTTCTCCAGGAACTGGTGTCCATCAAACCCCATTGCAGATTTATTGAAATGCTCTCACCTTGGTGTGTTCCCTTCAAAAAGCTTACTCAATATGGGCTGCAGCTGATGTCTAGGAGCCAACAGGGTTGGTGTTAAGCACGAGGCTCTGGGGCGCGATAATAAACATGTTTCCACGCCCCAGTTGTCCGCCTTGCCACCTAGGTGCCGGCCTGCTGTTCCCACTCAAAACTCTGCTAGGCCTGCCCACTCTCCTGTCCATTCCATGATACAACAGCGGCCTCTTGTGGCCATCACCAGCTCTACAGGGACTATTGTCTGGTGTGTCAGTGGGTTTCAGGGTTTTCTTCATTCTTTCCATTTATACTTAGTGAGCTCTACTGTGTGCCAGGCGTGGTGCTAGACACTATGGACAGAGCAGAAAGCAGAACAAAGTCCTTGCTCTCCTAAGGGTGGGCCAGGTGGGCCTCAGAAGTGCCTCATGGCCAGTGTGGAGGCTTTGGCTTTTATCCTGAGAAGCGATTGGAAGTTTCTGGGTAGAAGAGTAGAACAATGTGACTTAAGAAAAGAAAAAAACCCATGCTTGTGCCTGAGTCCTATCCCCAGAGATTCTGATTACATTGGTCTGAGATATGGCCTGGGGATTAGAATTGCTAAACCTCTCCAGGTGTTTCTAATGTGTAGCCAAGGGTGGGATCACTCTGGCTTCTGGAATACAGAATGGACTAAAGGGGCCAAGGGAAGAAGCAGGAAGTATAGCTGGGAGGCTATTGCTGTAACAGAGGTGAGACGTGTGACTGGCTCAGACCTCAGTGAAAGCAGTGAAGGTGAAGAGAAGCGGTTAGATTCTGGATTTATCTTAAAGGTAGAACTCTCAAGGTTTGCTGGTGGATTGGATGCAGGGTGTAAGAGAAAGTGAAAAGTCAGGATGACTTCCAGAGTTTTACTCCAAGCAACTGGAAGGTGGCAGTTTCCATTCGCTAAGGTGGGGAAGACTGCGGGAGGACCAGGTTTCACCAGAGAGGGGAATCAGGAGTTTGATTTCGTGCATGTTAATTTAGAGATGTCTATTTGAGATCCAAACAGAGATGCTAAAACAGTGTGTTCAGGAGAAATGTTCAGGCTGGATGTCTAAGTTTATGTGCCATCAGAGATGGTATTTAAAGCCTTATGGCTGGATGGGATCAGTTAGGGAGGAAGCAAAGATAAAAGAGAGACGTCCAGGGGAGCCCCCAGGGCACTCCAGTATAGGAAGGAAATAGGTAGAGAGCCAAGGGTGAGTGGTGCTCCAGGAACCCAAGTGAAAAAGTGTTTTAAGAATGAAGGAGTTATCAATAGTCACGAGCTGCTGACCGGCCAAGTGAGATGAGTACTCAGAACTGACCACTGGAATTAGCAGCATGGAGGTCACAGAAGACCACAACACCATGGGAGGGTTTGGGAGAGGGGCAAGGGCCTCTTTGTAGAATGGGAGGAGAAGATTTGGGGACAGAGAGAATAAAAATTCTTTTGCAAAATTTCACTGTAAAGGGAGGGTGTTAGAGAACAGAATCAAGAAAGGTTTTTTTGTGTGTGTGTTTTAATATGAGAGAATTAGCATGTTTAAATTTTTGTTGGAAGAGATCCTCCAGCACAGGAGAAAATGAGTAGATACTTTAATAGAAACAGACACTTATTAAGCACATTTTTATGTTCCTGGCACTGTGTTTAATGCTGCACATAAATTATTTTTCCTCACATTTCTTTCTCACTACAATCCTATGAAGAGGTTTTATTATTATTATTTTTAACTTTTAATTTTTGTGGGTACATAATAAGTATATATTTATGGGTTACATGAAATATTTTGATTCAGGCATGCAATATGTAGCAATCATATCAGGGTAAGTCCCCTCAAGCATTTATCCTTTGTGTTACAAACAAGTCAGTCATACTCTTTTAGTTATTAAAAAAATGTACAACTAAATTATTTTTGATGGCAGTCACCCTGTTGTGCTAGCAAATACTAGGTCTTATTCATTCTTTTTTTTGGAGATGAGTCTAGCTCTGTCACCACCCAGGGTGGAGTGCAGTGGTGTGATCTCAGCTCACTACAACTTCTGCCTCCCGGGTTCAAGCAATTCTCCTGCCTCATCCTCCCAAGTAGCTAGGACTATAGGCGCATACCACCACACCTGGCTAATTTTTTGTATTTTAGTAGAGACAGGGTTTCACAGTATTGCCCAGGCTGGCCTTGAACTCCTGAGCTCAGGCAATCTGCCTGCCTCTGCTAGGGTTACAGTCATGAGCCACCATGCCTGGCCTCATTCTTTCTATTTTATTTTTTAATAGTCATTAGCCATCCTCACTTCCCTCCCTCCCCCACTACCCTTCCCAGCCCCTGGTAATTATCCTTCTTCTCTCTTTTTTTGTTTTGTTTTTTGTTTTCTGTTTCTGAAACACAGTCTTGCTCTGTAGGAGATGGGTCAGACTGGTGGGAGAAACTACGGGGAAAGGAGCAGGCCTTCTGAAAGGTCGGAGGCTCTGCATAGCTTCAGGGGAGAATAGCTGAAGGCAGCTGTTCTCTGACCCTGAGGCAGAAGGCAAGGAGTAGGTACAAAGGAGTGTAGGGGAATTTATCTTGATCAAACTTGTTGACTTATGTTGACCAGGAACTGACCTTTGATCATCCATGCAAGATGTTCCCTGAAAGGGGAACAATAAATGTTAATTACCTACAGGTTGTGTTGGCTACAGGTTTTTGGCATTGTGCCTACATTGAATAAAAGCAAGCAGCTCCAGCTTCTCGGGACTGTTCTCTGGCCACTAGAGCCAGGCAGTCACCTAGTTGCTCTTATGCTGCATACCTGTGTCTGAGTACTCATTTCTTCCATCAGCAAGGGTCTGTAGGACAGACCTGGCATTGCTCTGTTGCCCAGGCTGGAGTGCAGTGGCATGATCTTGGCTCATTGCAACCTCTCCCTCCTGGTTTCAAGTGATTCTCATGCCTCAGCCTCCCAAGTAGCTGGAATTACAGGCATATGCCACCACGCCCAGGTCATTTTTGTATTTTTAGCAGATACATGGTTTTGCTACGTTGGCCAGGCTGGTCTCAAACTGCTGGCCTCAAGTGATCCGCCCACTTTGGCCTTCCAAAGTGCTGGGAGTACAGGTGTGAGTCACCACCCCCGGCCCATCCTCCTAATCTCTATCTCCATGAGTTCGATTGTTTTAATTTTCGGCTTCCACAAATAAGTGAGAACATGAAAAATTTGTCTTTCTGTGCCTGGCTTATTTTACTTAACATAATGATTGAGGAGGCTCTATTACTATCTTCAACTTATAGACAAGGGAGCCTGAGCTTTGAGAAAGAAATGAACATTTCCATAGACACATAGCCAATAAAATGGGAGAGCAGAGGTTCCGCCCTGGAATCCCCTTCAGAGCTAGAGTCCTTAACACTTGCTCTGCACAGCTCAGCCATCAGCCTTCCAGTATGTGGGATACCCTTTTAAATGTCTGAATTTTTAGTGTTCAGTTAGAAGGGATGAAATGACTCAAACGACCATCAAAGAAATTGACAACCAAAAGTAATCATGACTACAGCGCTATCTTACAAGTCTCCAAGTGTCTAGAAAAGCTTCCGCAATTATTTTACTCTTTACTCTGTCATCCCAAACACAGTGTTGCTGTTGCACAGAGCTGTTTACTGCCTGGAACATCCTGGGCACTCAACCTGACCATGCTTGTAGTGATGTACATTTCTGCAGGGCACAGCCTGACCGATTCCATTAAACACACTCGCTCCTTTGTTGCCAGCCTTGATGCTCAGATGTACTCCCTACCTCTTCCTCAGACCCATCCCTCTCTGCACTAGGCAGCATGACCTTCCCAGCACAGTGTCTGCGGATGAACACTATTGGAATAGTCCATATCCTTGGTAAGAAGCCAAAAGAAACAGTAGCTAAACTAAGTTGAATAATGTCCCCCTATCCAAATTTCATGTCCATCTGGAACCTCAGAATGTGACTTTATTTAGAAATAGGATCTTTGTAGGTATAATTAGTTGAGGTGAGGTTATACTGGATTAGGGTGAACCCTACTTTTGAACCTCAGAATGTGACTTTATTTAGAAATAGGATCTTTGTAGGTATAATTAGCTGAGGTGAAGTTATACTGGATTAGGGTGAACCCTACTCCAGTGACTGTCCATTCTTATAATAAGAGAAAACAGAGACACAGACACACAGGGAGAACACCATCCATGTGACAATGAAGACAGAGACTGGAGTAATCCAGCTACAAGCCAAGACATGCCAAGGATTGTTAGCAACACCAGAAGCTAGGAAGAAGTGAGAAAGGATCCTTCCCTAGAGCCTTCAGAGAGAACATAACCCCTGTCAATGCCTTGATTTCAAGTCCAGCCTCCAGAACTGTGACAGAATACATTTCTATTGTCTTGAGCAATCAATTTTGTGGTAATTTGGTATGGTAGCTCAAGGAAATTAACATAGTACCCATTGGTCAGAACTTGGCAGTACACCTGTGAAGAATTTTGTGGTACCCTCATGTGCCATGCACATAAATCAGTGCTGCACTGGATTGAGATCACCATTAAGAATGCATTAAGAGGCTCGGAGCGGTGGCTCACACCTGTAATCTCAGCACTTTGGGAGGCCGACACAGGTGAATCATCTGAGGTCAGGAGTTCGAGCCCAGCCTGGCCAACATGGTGAAACCCCATCTCTATAAAAATACAAAAATTAGCTGGGTATGATGGCAGGTGCCTGTAATCCCAGCTACTCAAGAGGCTGAGGTAGAGGTTTCAGTGAGCTGAGATCACGCCATTGCACTCCAGCCTGGGCAACTGACGGAGACTCCATCTCAAAAACAAACAAACAAAAAAAAAACGCACCAAAAAAAACCCAAAAAAGAATGCATTAAGGAGAGGCATAAAAATGATACATCTGGGGGGATCTTTGGAGATAATGTAGTTCAGCCAGCTTATTTTAAAGATGTGGAGAGTAAAGTCCAGGTAGGGCAAGGGGCTTCTCCAAAGTCACATGGCTATTTGATTGCAGGCCCCACATAGGTTTGGTTCATACTGGATCCTCTGTAACCTGGAATCCTGCTTGGCACCTAGCAGGTGCTCAATAAACATTTGTTGACTAAATGAATGAACAGAATGCAAATACACTATCTCCAGCTCAGGATTCCTTCAAATAATGTTCTCATGATACTTGCTAAGAGTAAAATTAACATTACTTAGTTTAAGTTGGCAATCACTTTTCTTTACATACTCAGGCTAATACCTACCAGCTACAAATTGATTTCATTTTGTTGAAAATGTGAAGACTTCTTGGAGACTTAGCCAGAGAAAATGTCTAATATTGAAGCATAATGTTTTGTAGTTTTCCCTTTACCATGTAAAAAGGACTTTCTTGTCCCATTTGGACATTCCTCTTAATTGCTGAGTTTCCTAAAATAAAGTGCCACCTAAAATTAACTAATATTATACCAATCCATTGACTGTAGTTACATTTAGCCTCAGGACTTGAAGATAAATTTTGACTGGTTGTTCACAAGGATAAAGGCAACATAACTAATAGCTACCATTTATTTGGCAACTATGATATGTCAGATATTCATTAAGCACTTTGTTATATTATCACAAATCTTCACAATAAAGATTAATAACTTTTACAGTATTGATTTTTCCCTTGCTGTCCAATAAGGCAGCCACTAGCCTTCTAAAAAGCTTTTTGGAGGCTGACATTAGCAGTGATATGTTCATGGTTTGGCAAACATATAGGAGGATGCTCTTCAGAGTTTTGAAACTTTGAAGAACTTATCTTGCAGATAAAGTCCTTCAAGTGTGCAGTGACATATCTCCAGAGATGTTTGTAAAAGCAAAAGATTGGAAACAAACATCCAAAATGTCCATCAAGAGGGGTTGGCTAAAGGGCATTACAAGAATGCAAGCAAGTCACTCAAAAGACTCAAAAGAATGAGGCAGATCTATGGGTACTGGTATGTAAAAATGTCCAAGATATAGGATCTGCGGAGTACAGTCATATTTGTATAAAAATACAATTATATAGAATGTATATAGGAAGTGAGGTGGGAAGTAAAGATGGTATATTATTTGTGTAAAATGAAGACAGTTAGGGAGCATATATATAGAAAGGAAGGAAGGAAGGGAGGGAGAAAATTCCTGGAAGGAAGCATAAAATACTGAATATATGGGTAGTATAACTAGGGAGCCGGAGGTGGGAGGCAAAGAGTGTTTCTTTTTTAACCTAAAAACCTTCTACACTGTTCATATTTTTAAACAATGTGCATGGATTACATTTATAATTTAAAACTGAACTGAGTTATTTAAAAATAATAAGAATTTAGAGGGTATGTGACTTGTCATTAATATCCCTGGGGGCTGCAAAGAGACCACAAAGAAACCACCCAAGCTTATTTCTGCACTGATGCTCAGAAATTTTTAAGAAGTTGGCTCTTAGCATAATGTATACTGATACATGAAAGCTCAGGTTAATAACATGCTCAGAATAGACCAGGGATAGCAGCACTGAACACATTCAAAGTGGAGTTGGCCAAGCTGTTAGAGGAAAGATATTCCAGAGAGCAAATGTTGGGCAGATGGATGGTGCAAGATGTTTCCCAAAATGTTACCAAGTCTCAAAAGGATACAGAAAAATGTAATATGTAACATGAATTCTTAATTTGCAAGGGGCCTCTTTTTCTCTTAAGGAAACATTCATTTCCAAATACTCTCTCCTGACTTGGTGCTAATGTGTGAGCCACTAGATAGTAAGCTATACAATCACAGAGTGATCCTAATGTTTACTGATTGCTTTCTCTGAGCCTGGCATTTTAGCCCTCACAACAACCTGACGAGATAGGATTTTCACAAATAAGTGAAGTGGTAAAAGTAATAAAAACTTGTCTAAGGTCACTTGGTGAGCAAGTGGGGGAGTCCTCCTTCGACCCTCCTACCTGCTAATAAGGTATATGCATTTCAGCATTCTAGAGAGGTGAGGGTCCCCGGGCATCATCTTAGTCTACTAGTAGTGGCTAAGGTGAGCCTAGGACTCAGGTGTCCATTCCCAGTGCGACTTCTTTCACCCTAACCATCTTCCCCTTAGATCTCCCAATATGTATATAGGTGTCTTGGACAACGTTGAGTGGAATTTAATTGAGGATATTACATGTCCAGTAATGTAACAGAACTCCAATAATGAGGTTCCTTTCTGAAACTGGCATTCCCTTAACCTGAATACCCACTTTTATTTTTGCCCTTTTCCCATGTCCTTGAGCACCACTTGTTAGTTCCATAGTCTATGAAAGGTGGGTTACTGAGGCACCACTTACTTTAACTTCATCTAAACCAAAAATATATATGAAAGTAAAGGTTCGTTATTTAGCCTTCTTCTAACACATACTTTGAAGTGTAACACTGATCATGTCACTCCTCTCTTTAAAACCATTTAATTTGTTCTTAGAATGAAGATAAATTCCTAGCCTCAACTTATGAGGGGGCTCTGCAATTGGCTCTGGCCATCTCTGAAATATCGGGAGCCATGCTGGTCTTCTTTTGTCTGCTCAAATGCACCTGCACCTTGGCTCTTATCTTTTATGGCCTTTGTACATGCTTTTACATCTGCCTGGAACATTCTTCCCCTGAGCATCTCCTTCACAGCAATCAGCTAAAAGACTGCTTCTTTGCAGAGACCTTCTGCAAGACCCTGGGTAGACATTTGAGTCTCTTGTAACGTTCGTACTTACTTGATCATGACATGTCTTCCCCAGGAGATTCTGGCCTCCAGAAGGGCAGGGACTACCACATTTATCACTCTGGGTTTAGCTGTCAGCAACCAGCCTGGCATGTGCTAGGTGCCCTATTAATAGTTGTTGATTAAATAAATGAGAGGAGAGGAAAACCTATACAACACACGTAAGAGAGCTTAGAAAGCCTAACAGTTTTACATATCTATGATTGCAGAGCTTCTCACTATTTTATACCCAGACATAATAACATTGTTTATAATGATGTCACCGAGTTATTGACAACAGCTCTGTTCAGTATGTTGCCAGAGAAGGTTGTATTGAAATTCGTTGGAAAACTACTTCTGTTAAAATGTTCAAATTGAAAAATGTCTTCTTCCAATGGGAATATTAACTATCTGAAAAAACAAAACATTTAGCAAAATACCTATTGATGCCAGATAAAGTGTTACTGTATTTGAATTAATGTAAGCTGTATTTATAAATTTTTATATTGCAGATGGGTACATTTTATTTTTCTCCACTTTACTCAGTCCCCAGGAGGTTCACGGATAAGAAAATAAATGAAGCCGGGTATGGTGACTCATGCCTGTAATCCCAGCTTTTTGGGAGGCTGAGGTGGGGAGATCAACTGAGGTCTAGCCTGGCCAACATGGTGAAACCCTGTCTCTACTAAAAATATAAAAATCAGTGAGGTGTGGTGGTGGGTTCCTGTAATCCCAGCTACTTGGGAGGCTGAGGCACTAGAATCACTTGAACTGGGAGGAGGAGGTTGTAGTGAGCCAAGATCATGCTACTGCACTCTAGCCTGGGTGAGAGAGTAAGACTCTGTCTCAAAAAAAAAAAAAAAAAAAAAAAAAAAAAAAGGCCGGACACGGTGGCTCACCTCTGTAATCCCAGGACTTTGGGAGGCCAAGGTGGGTGGATCACAAGGTCAGGAGATCGAGACCATCTTGGCCAATGTGATGAAACCCCGTCTCTACTAAAATACAAACAAACAAACAAAAACAAAACAAAACAAAAAACCATTAGCTGGGTGTGGTGGCATGTGCCTGTAATCTTAGCTACTTGGGAGGCTGAGGCAGGCGAATCGCTTGAACCCAGGAGGCGGAGGTTGCAATGAGCTGAGATCGCACCATTGTACTCCAGCCTGGTGACAGAGCAAGACTCAGTCTCAAAAAAAAAAAAAAAAAAAACAAACAAACAAAAAACAAAAAAAGAAAAAAAAAAGAAAGAAAATAAATGAACTTCTTTCTCCATTAGCTTGTCATTGCCATTTTCAAATGGCTTGCCCATAAATTCCAATATTTTTCTCAAAATAAAGTGGTAAAATCTTCAGTCTTTTATTTTCTTACCCACTTCCTTTGTGTTCCAGAATAGCCAAGTAGATTACCTTCATCTTCATCAAGTAAAAAGGTACATTGAAGCCTAGGTGCTAAATGATTTCCTTAATGTCACGTAATTTATCAGTATTGACCCATCCACTACATCTGATGATGCAACAAGTATTTAGTGATTGCCACCTTGGTGCCAGGCTCTGTTTTAGCTGTGGGGAATATAAGATAGGTAAGGTCTCTGTTTTAATGGAGCTCATGTTTTAGATGGGGGAAATAGAGAATAAACAATAAATTAAAAAATTAATATCAAATACTGACAAATACTATGATAAAAATAAAGGAAAAAAGAAAAAGAGGGTATTAAACCCTCATCCTAACCCCAACCTAGGAACACCTACTTTAGTATGGTCAGGGAGGCCTCTAATGGTGATAAGTAAGCTGAGATCTGAATTCTGAATGCTCAGAAACATCTGGGGAAGATCATTCTAGGCAGACGGGCAGCATGAAAAAGGTGGGGTTTTTTGGTTTGTTTTTGTTGTTTTTTGAAATGGAGTCTTGCTCTGTCTCCAGGCTGGAGGGCAGTGGCGCGATCTCCGCTCACTGCAACCTCCACCTCCTGGGTTCAGGCAATTCTCCTGCCTCAGCCTCCTTAGTAGCTGGGACTACTAAGTCCATGGTGCATGCCACCATGCCCAGCTTTTGTATTTTTTAGTAGAGATGGGGTTTCACCATGTTGGCCAGGATGGTCTCGATCTCTTGATCTCGTGATTCTCCCACCTTGGCCTCCCAAAGTGCTGGGATTACAGGTGTGAGCCACTATGCCCAGCCCTGAAAAAGGTTTTAAGGTGGGAGCAGACTTAGTGTGTGTCTTAGAGGAACAGCAAAGAGGCCAGGGTGGCTGGGATATAATGGGTGAGGTGGAGAGTGGTGGGCAATGAGTTTGAACCCATAGGAGAGAGCCAGTTCATATTAGCAGCCTGTAGGCCACGGCAAGGAGGATGGATTTTCTTCTGAATTTTTTTTTCAGTGAGGATAAATACTGTGACATGACATGATTTATTACTTTGACAATTCATTCCGGTGGCAGTGTGGGGAATGGATGACCTGGGGACAAAAGTGGAAGCAGGAAGCTCAGTAAGGACCACCAAATGGTACATGTGGGAGATGGCAAGGTCTTGGGCTAGGATGATATCAGTGGAGGTAGGGAGAAATGGATAGATTGCGTATGTTTTTTGAAGTGAGACAACAGGACTTGGGGACGTAACAGATGTGGAGAGTAAAGCAAATAGAGTCAAAGATGATGCTTTTGCTTGAGCAAACGAAATGATGGTGTCATTTACTGAGAGAAGACAGCACGGGTGATAAAGGAAAGGAATAAAGAATTCTATATTTGACATACAAATTTTGAGATGCCATGAGATGTCTGGCCAAGTGGAGATGTCAAGTAGGAAGGGATTAGATCTACAAGTCTGAAAGGCTACATTTGGAGCTGCAATATACCTTTGGGAGTTATCAGTGTGAGGATGGCATTTAAAACTTTGGAAGTAGGTAATGCCACCAAGGAAGAGTGCTATGGAGAAGGGGTGGCCATACCTCCCAAGCCTTCATTCTTAATTCTCACATCAACTGATGGACATAGTCATAGATCACAGGATAAGTTCACTCCTTCTGTTCCATTAAATGCAGCAAACATTGTCTTTTCTGTATGAAAGGTGCCCTAAGATACAGAAGCTACAAAAATAGGTGCTAATATATTATGCCATCTGTCAAGTTGCTAAAAAATTGGTAAGGAGAGAAAATTCTAATGGAAAAGGTAGAATACGTTAACGTATTTGCAAGGGAGTGGGGAGGATCTTCAAAAGATAAATTTGGTAAGATAGGATCAGAACAGATCTTGGAGCGTCAAAGAATTAGATTTTTCCTGCTTACAGAACAGGGCACCATTAAAGATTTCTGATTTCCATGATCCCATTAACACTTTTCCTTCTGCATCCATGAATAATTCATCCTTCCATGTCTAGCTCAAATCTCACCTAGTCCATAAAGCATTGCCTATTCTCTGCTCACATACTCTTTTCATCTTTAAGTCCTCCTGTACTTATTATCTAGTGCTAATCCATTTAGCACTTGATACACCGACTCTTTCAGATGGTTTATGACAGGAACATCTTATTTTCTCAACGGGTCTGTAAATTCCTTCTAGGCAGGATCTGACTTAAATCCATAGCTCGGGCTCACGGCTAGGAACACAAGCCCTCAAATAATCCCTGTTGCGATAAGTATCGCCTCTTCAGGGAATTCTTTTCTGACCTAGATGAAGCTCTTTTGTTCTAGGCGTCTACAGAATAATTTCCTTTAGCACACTGCTCAGTTTTAAACTATACACTCCATATGTCACTATGTGAATTGGATCTGCTTTCCCATAGGATGTAAGTCCCCAAAGAGCAGAGATCATGTTTAGTTTTGCTTGCGGTTAGTGTTCCCAGTTTGGGTGCAACAAACATCTGCTAAAAATTAAATGAATATGCGTGAGCTTAGGTGTTCAAAGGATGAAAGGGCTTTAGAAGAGTGACCTCAGGAATGGTCCAATTGTCTGCTTACAGTTTCTGAAAGACTGAAATCCACAATGAAAAACTGCTACATGAGTGGGAGTGTCTTCTGATGAACTCCCTTCTGTTTACGGACAAACTATTTCCCAGAGGGTGGCCTTCTATCTGAATGAGGCCCCTTAAAGGCTGATTTATCATCACTTAGGACACTTGAGTCCTCCCTAGGGCATAGCTGAGTTGGAGGCAGAGTGTTCCCAACTGTCAGGAAGAATAAGCATGCTGGCAGCAGCCTCAGATCCTCTAGGCAGATGGAGTGACATATGTGTATTTACATATATATATTTCCTAATCAATAGGTTCCAGCAAAAACATGAAAACTCAAGAAAATGATTGGAATTTAAGGGACTCTGAAGGAGTTTAATTCCTTAAAGAAAATTAGGGCCAGGTGCAGTGGCTCATGCCTATAATCTCAGCACTTAGGGAGGCCGAGGCGGGTGGATCACTTGAGGTCTGGAGTTTGAGACCAGCCTGTCTCTGCTAAAAATACAAAAATTAGCTGGGCGTGGTGGTATGCACCTATAGTCCCAGCCACCCAGGAGGCTGAGGCAGGAGGATCGTTTGAACTGGGGAGGTCAAGGTTGCAATAAGCCAAGATCGCGCCATTGCACTCCAGTCTGGGCGACAGAGCAAGACTCCATCTCAAAAAAAAAAAAAAAAAAAAAAGGAAATCAGTGCGATTTTTTTTTTTTTTAAGCTGCCGATGACTTTAGGAATAAAAACTAAGAGTATGCTTGAATGATCAAACTTTCCCCACCAAATATGTAAATCTTCTTTTCCAAATTAGGTACTTCTAGCATTTCTTCTAAGAAATGCATTTCCCGGGCCAGCCAAAAGGAGCTTTGAAATCTTCTAACTGTATTTTTGCCCCCCTGCCTGCTTCTGTGACTGTCTCCCTTCACTAGACACACAGGCCTACTTCTTCTGTTTCTCCAACAGGCCGACCTTGCCATTGCTCTTTCCTCTGCCTGGAGTACCCCTCCTAACTTTTGAATGTCTTGGTCCTCATAAGTTGGGTCTCAGCACAATGCCCTTTTTGAAGGTGGTTTTCTGACCCCAGTGAATAGATATACACTGCCAGTCACTCTCTGTCACTGTGGAGTCCCTGGCTCATGGAAGAACACTTGGCATATAGCAGGTGGTCAGTAAATACCTGTTAATGAACAAATAGGTTAAGAAGAGCCAATTATGTCCCAGCAGAATCTGATACCCTGTCTGCTGTTTGAGCTACGTGTACTGGAGACAACAGAAATGACGACTTGAAGATTTAGCTTAGCACTTTCTTGTTTTGTGCATGCATGTGATCATCTTCAAGGAACATGGTTTGCAGTTTTATCCACCACAGAACCACATTTTGCTCCTGTCATTCATGTGAAGCTGACCTTGTCACACACTGCTTGTTGCCCACAACCTCCCTTTTTCCTCCTTTCTTAATTACAGAAGCCCAAACTTTGTGACAATGTGTCCAGTTAAAAATACACACACTCCTCTCCGCAGGCTTTCTTACAGTACAGCAGGTAGCCACATCTCCTAGTTCTGGCTGCTGCACAGCAGAAGCTGGGTGAGGCTTCGGGAAAGCTATCACTTTCTCGATAAAAAGGTACAAACTCAGCTGCTGTGTCCTGTGTCCTTTGTCCTTTGACCTTCTACCCTTCTCCCTGTCTGGAATGTAGACGCGATGCTGAAGGTAAAAGAGTCATCCTATGTAGCAGGTGCTGTCAGTGCTCTGCCCATCATTTGTTGACACTCACCATTCAATTTACCACAGGCTTCCTGTTGAAAACTCCTGTTCTCTACCTGAGGGTTTTTGCTAGCTGCAGAATCATGCTGAGCCTGTATGCAGCCTGAAAGTGCCGGGGGTTAGTGACCTTGGGAGCGGCCTTTAACTAATGACAGATGGTAGTTGGGGGATAAATATCCCAGCTCTTTGGCCTTGAGGTGGGATAACTCTGAGGCATGAGCTACATACACCTGGGGCAGAAAGAGCTCCCTGAGGTCCCCGGTGGGACTGAACACTAGTTGCCCACAGCAGTAACCCACTCATTAACACACCCTGTGTGCGCTTTCTTCCTTTGCCTGTCTCACTTCCCTATTTCCCTACCTTCCTGGGATCACTTCCCAAATAAACTACCTGCATGTGAATCCTTTTCTCAGGAACTCCTTCTGGGGGAACCCAAACTAAGACATCTTGTGACCTTGAGGATGAAAGCCACATGCTAAGGACAAGAGTGGTCTAGAAAGAGCCTAGTCCCTCATGCCAGTTCTTACACCCCCGCACCAGCCTTGGACTGCCTATCTCTGGATTTGAGAAAAATAAATCTCTTAGCTATTACGATAAGCCACCACAATCAGGTTTCTATGGCATGCAGCCAAATGCAATTCGGAGAGGTGTGGAGGAATTTTTAGTTGACTACAAATGCAAATATAGTCACCAGTTGGACAAGGCCAAGGCTACTAACAAAGCTGACACCAGCTGCAAAACTAGCCCATTACAGTGTGGTAGATCAGAGCTAACACAGTGTTGCTTACCGGTTGTTATATTTAATCCTTGTGTTAATTCTGTGAGGTAGACATTATCAATTCCATTTTACTGAAGCCGAGAAAGGCTGAAGCCCTTGTCCATGGTTACAAGGCTAGGGGTGAAATCAGGATTTAAAGTCCAGCAATCTTTTGCCATAGGGAGATAAAGGCTAGATTTTCATTCTAAGGAGTCTGTGGCATTTAAGTAATGAGTCTCACCTCCCATCTGTTGCCTTTGCGTTCTCCTAACCTTGTGCTTTTCCATGCCTGTTAACCATCACCACTCTTCATCCTGATGGGACTGCTGACTTTTGCTTCTACCAGAGCTAACCCTCCTGCCCGCCAAATCTCACCATAAACTACACACTATAATCACAAGCTCTTTAAAAATGTACCAAATCCTCTTATCTTTTTTTCTCAAGCTCTTGCCTCTGCCAAGAATGCTTTATTTCAGAAGAGTAAATTGCTGTATTTGGGCCTAGGGAGGATAGTCTGGTATCTGCAGGCCCGTTGTGGGCAGGATACCCATCTCAGTGTAGCTCATAGCACTGAAAACATACACAGTGCTTAGGTGTAAATATTTGTAAGGTCAAAGTGGATTCCAGCCATACTGGCTCCTATGCTGCGGGCTGTGGCTCATGATTGCAAACTCAGCAGTTTGGGAAGTCCAGGCAAGAGGATTACTTGAGATCAGGAGATAGAAACCAGTCTGGGCAACATAACGAAACCCATCTCTACACACACACACACACACACACAAATTAGCCACGTGTGTTAGCGTGTACCTATAATCCTAGCTACTCAGGAGGCTGAGGCAGAATTGCTGAGCCCAGGTTGACACTGCAGTAAGCCATGATCATGCCATCATACTATGGCCTGGGTGACACAGTGAGACTACCCTCCCCCCAAAAAATTACCCATTTAAAATCATTAACATCAAATTTCATCAAACATACAAATTTCATCAAACATACAAATGAAACATACTCTATAGGAAATTTCAAATAGACTATATACTCCATTGAACGTTTAATAAATTATATTCAAGTATGAGTTTTTTTAAAAAAGAGACAAAATTATAATGCAAGTATTTATTAAAATGCCAACAATTTAAACATCATCTGAATCATATGAAATACTTACTTTTGTGAAATGCATTAATGAAAATCTAGGAGTTTCTATGTAAGGCTGAGCATTTTCAACATTCCTGCCCTAGATGAGAAAAGAATGCATTCTCTTACTGGTACTCAGGAAGTATTTATGCAATACACTTGGGTTCTACTTGCTGGTGTGTGGAGACGAGGCTAGCACCCATGACTGGCTGGGCTCTAGAAAACAAGCATGCAGTGCTCCTGTGCCATCTGGGACCCAAGAGACAAAAGTCTATCTAGGGTGAAGCTACATGCAGAGGGTGAAGAGGACTATACCAACAGGCTCACGTGTCTGGAAGAGCAAAAGGAAAGCCATGCACAGATATTGCTTTGACCTTAAGATATTTGTTAAGTGAGGCAAAAAAGAAGCCAGGAGTCTTCTCAAAACCATCCCAGGTCAGCAATTTCCAAGATATTTCTATCAAGGTAATTGGTAGAAAATACAAATGCGTGCTGGCCCTTACTGAAGAATTAAACCATCATAACATATACCTACACAATTTGGAGGACAGGCAGTTATCAAACAGCCTATAAACTCAAGTGGGGCATCAGCTCAATTGATACCTGTCTATCTGGCTTCAGCTGGTAAGGAATCATAAAGATGTTCAAATGTTGATTTTTGGTGAATGTATTTCACAAAGCTACCATTTCATAAGGACAATAATGTTCACTATATTACAATACATGACAAAATTTACAAATGAGATGACAGAGTTATTTTAAATACATTTTATAAAGGCATTTTCCACTAACTATAAAATCCAGTGAGACAAAAAGATAATTACACTATAGTTACCATCAAGACTTTTAGACTGTAGTTGAAGTTCAAAAGGTTAAGGATTTTACAAAAAGATAACATGAGGCTTAATTATATGTGAAGAGTATTTGATTAGATACAGAAAATATTAGTAAATGTGGTTTTCTTCCTCTTGAAAACTAGCTTTATGAAGTAATATCAACTCCAATTAAATTTTGACCTACTTTAATTCCTCATCAATGGCACCATAAGCTGGTACACTCAAAGTAAACCAGTTACTTTGGCCACCAAATTAGGCCACCTCTATGTTTCTAAAATAACCAGGATACAATGGCGTAGCCTGCATTTAGTTACTATACAGTATTATGCAAACTTACAGATTTTAAAAACATTTCCTCCATTTTTCCAAAGTTGTTTCTTAGGACTTTGATTTTAAACATGTCTACCTTAAGGTTCCAAATAATAATGTCTCCTATGAGAACAGGTGGGGTAAAACCATTCTCTAATCTGACAAGCTATATTCTAAGAGATTACTGCAAACCTGCTCTGTTAGGACAGGGTTGAAAGTACTATCTGAAATCTGAGGGATGTTTAGAAGACTGACCCCAAACAAGGGATTTAAAATTTCTTTTGGCCAGGTACAGTGGCTCATGCCTGTAATCTCAACACTCTGGGAGGTGAGGCAGGAGGATCATTTGAAGCCACAAGTTCAAGGTCAGCATGGGCAACAAAGTGAGACCCCCATCTCTACAAAAAGTAACAAAAATTAGCCAGAAAAGGTGGTACACACCTGTAGTCCTAGCTGCTTGGGCGCCTGAAGCAGGAGGATCCCTTGACCCCAGGAGTTGGAGGCTGCAGTGAGCTATGATCTTGCCACTGCACTCCAGTCTGGGTGGACAGAAAAAAGATTTAATTTTTCAAGAGAAGCATTGTGGGAAGGGAAAAATGTGTTCCATAATCTAGGATATGTTCAAGAGCCTTTGCTCTCATAGCCAAATATATAAAAACAATTTTCCTTAAAGAAATACCAGTCTATGAGCCAAGGCAAGCTTTGGCTAAATGATTGGTTAGCTTTTATTTGGCTCTAGAGGTTCCCATGGAAACAGCCTGAGAGACAGAAAAGGCAGCATTATCATCTTTATCCATGATGCCATCTGATAAAACTGCACATTGATTCATTCATGTTATTCAGAGCAGATGTATTACTTCTGATAAGCCTGGACAAAGGGAGGCATGAGTTTTATCTGGTCACACTTTGAATTTCCTGTCTTCCTCTGTTTGAAACCTTAAATTAAAATCCTGATAAAAGCTCCTCTGAACATTTCCCTCAGGAGCCTGTAGCTGAAGTAATGCTTCAATAATCAGAAGTCAAATGAAGAAACGTGAAGCCCCAAATGGAGCTCCACTGCCAAGTTCTTAAAATTATATGGCACCATGCTTCCTGTAGCTGAAGAAATTGTTCTGAAGAGTATTTACAATTCCATTATATCAGATCTCAGCCAGGCAAGAAATGTCATCTTAAGTGTTTATTATATACAGTTGAACCAGGTGGCATCATCCATCATTTTTCTTCCTCTTGATGTCTAGATCAGTTGTGTGTGTATTTTAATATAGTAACACACCCTCACAATTATCCAATCTTATTTCAGGTTAGTGCTTCTCGGAAAGGCTACAAAAGCAGCCATAGCTCAGAATTATGTATCTGAAGTAAACAAAAATAAAAACCTCAACAACAAAATATTAACCAAACAAACGCGACAAAGAGGCATGCAACCTATAGCACCATACTTAAGACCACAGAGGCAGGAGGGTTGACAGAGGTCTTAGGAGGAATCCAGTTCTGGGTTTTCTCCTAGGATGAGATCCCAAATATAGAACCTATTTGTAGAGTCCAAAACTTTTAAAAAGGGAAAGCCTGAGAAATTCTATTAAAAGAAATATCAAAATCCATGAGTTTCCAGAAGACAGATGATTTGACACTGTTCTTATTCTAAAAGCATCAAAGGCGTTATTCCTTAGAAATAAACTGCTCACTTTGGAAGATCAGTTGGGAAATCCCTGCCAACCTCAATGAACTAAAATGATGTCTCAGTAAGTTAAAAAGATGATACACCCCCAACAAGGGCCAATTTACTCATGGAAAGTAGTTTACAAATGAGCAGTTAGCTCCCTGACATCTGTATAACCATACAGACATGTGCTACATTGAACAGATTCACCCTTGCACATATCATCATACGCTCCACATGGCAAAACATCTGAAAAACACCCAAATGTTTATCAAAAACCTCTGTGCATTATGACACTGGTGTGGAAATTTAGATCTCAGCTTAATCTTTTCCAAAAGAAGGGAGTAAAAGCCCAGGGAAAGGTTTACTTAGAGATGAGTGAAGATTCTGGTAATTTAAAGGTGATGAATTAAGAAGCTATAGAGCTAGAAACCACCTCAGATCTCACTTAATCCCTCATCTTATTGATAGAAAAACTGAAGTCCCAAGATAAGTATTAGATCCAACCAATGGAAGAACTGTGATCAGAAGAGAAACCATGGGACTCTTAGTTCAGTGCTTTTCCCATCATATTTATCTGGGGCTTCTTTAAATCTTAGCATGCAGAATTTAATCAAGCTCTAAGGAAAATGACTGAAAAGTATCAGATAGGAAAAACGCTGCCTTCTAATGAAGACTTTGGCAATTCACGTTCTGAAGTGCTTAATATTAACAAAGGGAAACCCCCAAAACTTTTGGCAAAATGTTACTTCTTCTAAGAAACAGGTTCCTTTTCTGAGAGCTGATTTTGTAGGTACTGGGTTACAGCACTGTAGGTTATAGCTGACAGTTTTCATATGCCCCATCTTTGTAGTTAGAGTTAGATTCTGCAGATCCCATATCATCAGGCGGACTGAAATGACTGCTGCCTTGAGACTCTGTATCAATACTTTTGGTTTCTGATTGAAGGTGGACAGAAACCTGAACTGCTATTTCCTGGCCTTGTTCATTCAGAGAGCCATCATCTGAATCTCCTCCTGGTGAATTACTCCGTCCCATCTCTGGGTTAATGACATAGATGCCACCTTGAGCATTCAGGGCAGGTCTCTCTTTAATTCTTTCACCCAGGTCATCAGGGTCATCCACTCGCACAGCCTCAAACATCTCCTCAACAAAGGCTCGACAGTTTAGAATAAGAGGTGGAAGAGGGACACTTCTTGCCAGTTCTTCAATATAACGAGCAAACTCCATGGTCTTAAATTGTGTGACTTTGGCGAGCTCCAGAGTTTTGGCTGAGGTAATGATGGGGATACGCTTTGCAATCTCAAAGGCCTTCTGAAGTTTCTCAGCCCCTTCAGTTCTAAAGAACTCATTGATGGCCTTCTCAGTCTTGCGAAGATGGCTGCTCATCATGCACAGCCGTGTGACATTCAAGATGAGTGTGATTGTAAAGGCAATCAAGCAAACAATCATGTAATAGACACTCATGTCTCCCGAGGTGAAGATAACACGTAGGGTGACAGAGTAGGAGGCACGAATTGGAGAGGTGACAAAACAGGTATAGAGCCCACGGTCATCAAAAGCTACATTGGTGATGTTTAGGAAGTTATCAGAAACCAACCACTTTCCACCTGATAATCGAACAGAAATGAAAAAAAAATTATAGCAAAAAGAAGATTACTAAATATGGCCGCTGCCTTATCAATATTCCTCCACTTCATCAAAGCACTTTAAATCAACTGATTTGTTAGATTCTACCATCTGTTTAAATCATGTTAAAAAAAGGGCAGATTGTGATGTCCAGAATCAGAATTTAATTAGCTTGGATCTTAAAAGGAAATCAAGATCTTCCTTCATGACACTAATAATTAACATGGCTTCCTTTTCACTGTTAGACTTCAAAAGCCTTTCTGTGAAACAGGTATGTCTACAAAATGCTAAATGACTAATCATAAAAAAAGCTTATAGTTTATACACATCTGTGCGTCTACATCACATTGCAACCAATACATTTTCATATATTATAAGGGTATGCCTCAGAAATATAAAACAATGATTTAAAATAATGATATTTTAAATTTTTATGAGTAATTTTTATTTTCTTCTGTGTTTGCTCACTTTCCATAGTGAACTTATATAACAAGAAGAAATTATTAAAAAAAAAAACCCTAGCAACTTAATGCATTTGTTCAATTAACTGCCCAATCTGGTATGCCTTGCACATATCAATTTTTTTTGTTGTTAAGAAACGTTTGTTGATGGTGATATCTTGATTTTCTGGCAAGAGTAACTGAAGCACAGGCCAAAAAATACATCTCACAAGTCACGGTAAATGAAAAGCTTGGCAAAAAGAATAAAGTTACCCTTAAGATGCCTATGCTTCCTTCTATTTTCAACCTAAAACATACTGCCTCTCTTACACATGTGAAGGTATTTTCATTCAGGGAACATGTATATACAAATACACAAGTGTAAGAAAAGCAAAGCATATTGATTACCCATCTTGATTCAACATCCTTCAATAACTTGGCTCTGCTTGCATAATTCCTACTTTTGTGATACATTCCCAAAGCACTCTGTGTTTTAACTATGAAAGCCATTCAAAGATGGAATGCATGGGCTAACCTGCAGTGTGGGGATGCATTCCAACGACTAGAGGTAGTGTCCCAGGGGAGGTTAGCAGACTGCTTGTTAAGCACTGACTTGAGTGCCCAATCTTCAAAATCTCTTTCATCCCCAAGATTCTATGGTTCTGGATTATTTTAGTGGCACATAAATTAGTAAGCACTCTGGATTTTGTACATTTTCATCACCATCCAAACTTACCTCAATCCTACAGCTATTAATATATTTAAGAGCCATCACTTCACTAATACAAGAAGAGGAAAACATGTAGTTATGAATATAGCCATTTTCCACAAGCTTCTATGAACTTGGAGCTATGGAAACGACACCATTTGAATCCAAGGTATGATGAACTACAAAGACTCCATTCATCAACCATTGCACTACAACCACAATCTAAACTCTCTAGTTCACTTGCTGATAATAGCTCAAGATTTATGAACCTTATACTAGACTGACATGCTCTTTAAACTCCTCTCACTTGAGATTCATAAAATTTAATACAACTTTCCAGAGCTGCTGCTGAAAGCATCAATGATAGATGTTAGCGGTTTTCAAAGTAAAGGCAAAATAGAAAAATAAAACTGCCATTCCACTCGGCTGGTCTTGTCTTAACCTAAGGCTTTGTTTACGCAGTCAGTCTACAGTGATGACACTGAATGAATAATTCAATCTCAGAGGTGTTTGGTCAGGATATCATAGAGCCCGGAGAAGACAGGAGTCTGGTTCAGTGGGTCCAAATATGGAATCCCAAATCATGTTCAAAGTACACATTCCAGGTACCACTCTAGATATTCTAATTCAATAGTTATATATTTTAAACATGCTGATTAAAAATACTCTAACAATTCACACTCTTCAATTCCTTGGTGACTAGTCACTCAGTCTATAGATGAAAATATTTAGTGCATATGTCTGAAGGAAGTATCACCTGTCTCCTTTTGTATTTTCCAGCCTAATATGAATAATCAATATCCTTTTATATTTCAAAAGGCTACACTATCTTCCTAACAAAAACATTTCTTAAAGTGTAGCTTGTGGGGATCTTAGAATTTAATCTTCATCCCTTTGGCTTTTTATGGTGATTTCTTTTTGAGATCCATTATAACTCAAGTACTCATCAAAAAGATCTTTAAAACAGAACACTGGTTAGGAGTAGTCTGGATTAAGATATATTCACAGATCCATGAATAGCAAAATTAAATAAAACTCTGTCAAAAAGTAGACCTTGAACACATTATCACTACGTTTATGTGATTTTTAAGACAGAAACATAAAAATGCAAAAAAAATTTCTCTTTTCCAGTAAATTAAGGTATAGAATAGAAAAAAAATGAGCTGGAAGGGCTTACACGTTCCATAGTGCCCTTCTAATTCTCTGAGACCTGACGTCAAAGTTTTATACACAGATTGATACTCATTTTCAAAAATGTCCTGGATTTCCTCTAAAGTTTATAGTAACTCATTTCAGAGCAAAACTTTATTTATAACAAATTTTCTTAAGTCTAGCCAAAACCCTTCTGGATGTATTCACAAAGGGCCACCACACTGCACTACAGTAGTCTAGGTGAAGGGTGCTCCTACAGTTGTGTTGTATGCCCTCTGTACAGTTGTATGCAGCAGCCCTGATTTACTCTATCTTCAATGAAGAAGAAAACCAACTGATCAGAAGCAGAGAAAATAGTTCATTGCCATCATGTGAACATCTTTTAAATTTACAATGATTCTTTTTTTTCTTCTTCTGGTTAAATAATTATAATTATTTTGCTTTTTCTGATAGGTGCAACACTCTAGACCTTTCAAATGTTTTAAACTATTCACCTTGGCACCTTATCTTTGAGACTTCTTGTTTAACTTGTTAAAAAATAAGAAGACAGAACAGGAAATAAGTAATCTTGATTAATTATACCCTGACCAGTTACCTCTGCCTCTGCCATCCAGTTGCTGTCCTTTTGAATTGTGCCAATGGACATCTTCATAGTGACTGGCTGTGAGAAGACACTCAATTGAAACGCTAGTTCCCTCTTTGGCTATGATGACATCATCATCCGAGTGGGAACTTGCTGAGAGTTCAAAGCTTGAGGGAAAGGATGCATTGTAAGAACTACGATTTGCTTCCAGTGAAACCATTTGGTTGAAGTCCACATCTTCCAAAACAAAAGCAGCTGGCACAATAATACTTGCCACTAAAGTGAATAAGCAACAATGTAGCTTCATGGGAAAATGGAAGAAAATCTTGTTTAGATTTGGAGAACTCAAAAACTTCTACACTACAACAGCACAGCGGGTAATTTATTGCTTGGTAGAGAAATTTTCCAAACAAATGGTAGATCCAGTTATATTTTCTAGTCTTCAAGATTAAAAGATGTGAGTGGAGAACAACCTAAAAGAAAGCCAGATACAAAGTTTAACCAACTGAGATTCATAATGGGGTGAAACTCTGTATGTTCCAGATATGAATAGATGTGAATTAGAATAATTGGTGCTGACATTGGAGAGTAATTAGATGGAATAGGACCTAAAAATCTCACACAGAGACAGCAGAAAAAGCAATGAATTGGGAAATAGCAGACCTAGATTTTGGTCCTACCTTTGCTACTAACTAGCTGTACGACCTTGGCAAGCAGCATTCTCTCTGGGCTTCTGTTTTCTCATCTGTCAAATAAGGGACTGGATGAGATAATCTCTAAGGACTCTTCTAGTTCTGAAATGCCATGATTCTATTTCATTCTGACAAATTTTATGCAACAGGGAGCCAATGAAGGCTAAAATATTTATCTTAATGATCTTTTATTTCAAACTGCACCATTACCATCTGTTGTTATATCAATAATGTAAATCAACTGACATATCATAACCACAACCATGGAGCTCAAAATTTGAGTAATTCAAGTATAAAGATATGTTACATATAAATAATGCAGGGACACTTGAGGTGGGTTGTTTTAATATTGGAAAGAAAATTGCATTTACTGCATACACATAAATAGAATTATTGACTTCTAAAGCTATGGAACCTCCTTCATGGACAAGAATGTTAGACAACAGAATTTTCTTTTAATAGTTTCTCCAATACCAAGAGACAAAATACAGTGTATTTAATAGTTTGTAAAAATTTCTAGCTCAAACTCTGTAAACTAGCTAAGGGAGGAATTGACATCTAAGTTTCTAGTTAGTAGAAATGCAAATATAAAACTACAGGGACAGAATGTTAGACAAATTTAAAAGAAGAGCAAAATATCATGAATAAAAGGCAAAATAACATCCTACTCCAAAAGTTTATTTATGATCACCTTCCTGGTAATCTGATGCCCCCTTTAAGCCACCGACTCTCAAAGAAAAATTTCAACTTTTATTTCTATAAAATATGGGATGAAATGCCTAGCTTCATGTCTTATAAAGCCCCAAGATAATTAGTTTTGGAAATGACATTTACTTTCCGTTATACTTATATGAAGGCTGCTTGATCACAGAACATAAAAAGCAATGAATCACTGTATTTTGCCATTAAACATTGCAAAGTCAAATTACAGTATGGTGCAAATGTCATTTAATTTTCATTAGCCCTTGAAAGGATGGTTGAATGGTGACAAATACGTTTCTAAATCTTTAAAATTTAAGGATGGAGTATATAGAGTAAAATAAAAAAACTTCAGACTTTGGCTATACATGACATACTAAATGTGTTTATTTCCATTTCCTCCTAAAGCTGCACTAAAAGGACACTAAAGGAAACAAAGACTTAGGCAGAGAGGGGATTTTGGAAGTAATATAATCTAATTGATTCAGTGCATAGTGATTTGCTTCTTATGATATGCTACAAGTTAGCAGGAGAATCTAGCTTAGAATACGGTCTCTTTTATAGGAGAGGGTGATGGGTAGAAACAATGGAAATAACATTTATTGAATGACTGCCATAAGCCAACCAGTGTGCTAGGAGCTTGACATGTAAGTTTCCAAGTTTTTTCACTACAAGATATACAGCAATTGGAGGACATAATTCTGTACTTTATTCTAGATCAGTGGTTCTCAATGGTGATAGGCTATGAGTGTGCTGAAAAAATGCTCCAAGCTTTCCCCAGAACTTTGATTAGGAGTTCCTATGGCTTCATCCATGGCAGCATTTTCCAAACTTCATTCATTCCTTCTCCTGTCATTTTTGTTTTTACTATATCCATGAACCAAATTATCATCATTTCTGCTTTTCTTTTAAATCTACTCATTTTATTTTTCCTTTCACATTTATTTAAAAAGGAAATTCCATATTGGTTCTGTGGACAAAAATAACCGTACACATAAACATAACGAAAACAAAGAAGTGTTATTAGCTTCCAGAGATACTACTCCCTGCTTAAGGCTCTGAGCTGGAGGTTTGCTCTCTCTGTAGTAAAACCAAAACCAAAACCAAAACCAAAAGCCCCCCACAACTCCAGTTTATTTTTAATGCCACTTCGTTTCTTATCCTGCCATCTCCTTCCTTTCTACTCTTCCTCACCACTGAGTTGTAGATTGGCGGGATACATTTTCATATATTCAACAGTATCTACTGAGCACCTACCATGTGCCTACCTACTGCCCCACAGACAGTCTCGTCCTCCATGAAGCTCAGTCTGGCAGACAATGGACACTAACTACATATATACAAAATATACTCAATGTTACCCAAGGGAAAATACAGATGCTACAGGAGGACCTGACCTGGGGAGTTAATCTCATCATGGAAAGCCTCTGAGAAAGCGAGGTGTACAGCACCTATTCTTCAGGTGCAGGACCTGAAGAATAAAGAGGAATAAAAATTGGAAGGAAAGCACTCAAGGTAGAGGGCCAAGGGACAGAGAAAAAGGAGAGGGGTCACTGGTCAGGAGTTGTTCATGAAAAAGAGCTAAAAAATTGTGGTAAAGAGAGGCAGTGGCCAAAAATGCTGCGTCTGATTCCTGATTCTGGAGGGGCACTAACTGGGCCAATGGTGAAACTGGAGATGGACTCCGGAAGCTGCAGTGGCTGAAGTGAGGGAGATATTTGTCCATGATGAAGAGGTCAAAGAACTGAGAGGCTCAAACGTGGGCAGATCACCTGGGGGTATGGTCACATCCCCCCAGGATCAAAGTAGCTAGTGTAGAAGAAACTGGAAAGAAAGGAAATGGACTCAGTCATCCTGCTCTGATATTCAGGAACTTCAGCAGAATGAACAGCTGTCACAGGCGAGGGCTGCAGGGCAATCAGTGTCCTCACCAACACAAGGCTTGGCAAAGCATAACTGCCACATGGAATTCTCTTCCCACAAACTTCCTGAACCTCCTATCAAGGCCTTAGCTATTCCTCCTACATAAATTCAGAGTGTAGCTGTAGAAAGGATGGCTTCTCCTTCACCCCAGGGCCCTCCCCACCTACCCTACTCATCTGGTGTTGGTATATGCTGCTCTGCATTGCCAGGCAGTCTATCCCGTCTCACCTACCCCTTAAGAACAAGGCCTATATTTTTTATTGCTATACATCACAACTAGCACATGCTCAATAAATATTGATGGAGATTAGTCTAAATTTGATTCAGTATGTGACAGATCTTTATAAACTGAATAATGTTATGCAACAGGGATTATAATTGTTCAAACTGACATACAGTTACCTATTATAAATTCTCTGAAACAAAAACAGTCAATGCTAACAATCTTGAAAGACCTTAAAAGCACCTAATTAAAGGCATTCTTCTGACTCCCAATCTGGTATCTTCATTTACCATCTTGTCCTAGAGAATAATGGTAGGAATAAAAGATCAGCAAGTGCAGTTTCCAAACCAGGTTGAGTGTCACAATTGCCAGAAGAGCTTTTTAAAAACATGAATTCCCGGGTCCCACCCCAGAACGAGTAAGAATCTCTGCGTTTGCGCCTTGGAATTTATGACTTGGGTGTTTTTGAGGCGTTGGATTCATGTACTGCATCTAAGGGCCACTAATACAGTTCCTCAATTTCCTCTACAACTGACCTACAGAATGGTGCTTCAGGCTGTTTGAATATTTCCAATGAGAGATACAATCACTCACATTACATTCTAGATTTAGATTACTCTGGATCAGCATAATTGAAGGTCTCTAATAAAAGCTGCGTAGCAGAGAGGTTCAGAGTATAGGATTCAAATACTATCTCTGACTAACCAGCCTTGCAACTTTTATAAATGACTTAATCTCCCTGCCTCAGCCCCTCATCTTTAAAATAGGCAAAATAACAGAATCTATTCTCACAGGATTATTGCAAAGTCTGAATGAGGTAGTACACATAAAACACAGAGTCCGACAATGGTAATCACTGAATAAGCTCTATTATTATTGTTCATGGTTCTTTCAGATATTGTACTAAAATTTACATTTGACAGTTACATCATTATAAAACACTCAGAATACCATGCAACCATTTAAAAATCTTGGGGGTTGGGGGAAGGGGACACCACTATGCAATTTTAATCTTAAACTTACAATTTCACATTTTTCTTTTTCTCAATGCAAATATTTTGCAATATTATGGAGCATACAGGCATTGTAAACTGAGCTTGGATACCAACCATGATATGACATTGTATGTGTCCTCAGTTTGTGGTAGAGAAGCTTTGTTGTGATCTACTTACCCCACGGCTCCCCTCTTTGAGCCCTATCCCTATCTTCTTGGGCCTAGGAGGAAGACAATCCATTGGCAAAGTAAGCTAATAGAATCTTTGTTCTTGGAACTTGGAATTGAGACCCTTGTGGGTCAGGGTCATTTGAGGAAAATAAGGTATGTGGGGGCTGAGGCAGTCAGGTTTGGACCACATACAAGGAGAAGCTGTGAGAAAGGACAAGAGGGATAGGGAAGGGAAAGAGTGGGAAGACAGGAAGAGAAGCAGGGGAAAGAGAGAGACTCAAACATGCTGCTTTGGTGCCTGATAGAATTCTACTTCCTGGCTCTCCTATGACTCTTAAAAAAGAAACACCTTTATTAAATTTTACTCAAAATTAAAACCACAAAAGTGAAGATGAATGTGCAAACAACGTAATAAATGGGGAAATGGTAAGGCAGGAGAAAAAAGATTAAGTTCACAAAAAGTGATTGACCTGTATCTGTGGCTGCCAGGCAATCTTCATCATATATCTCTATTCTCTTCCTTACACAGTGGAGTGTGGCAAGCAAACTGCCCATGTGGCCAAGATTTGCGGTTCCTGTGTTGTACAGACACAGCCATTTGCCTCTACTAAAGTTTACAGAAACCTACCAGACAGGATTTAGGAAAACACTATAAACTCCCTTAAACTGCTCTTAGGCCAAACATGGCAGAAGTAGCCTGGTACACAGATTTTGAGTCACAAGAAAAAGAGGTTGCACAATAGCCTTACACATCCAGTTAATACTGGGCACTTCACTCATACCATGTACATCCTGAACACAGAGGACTTCTGATTTGAGAGACTAACAGATATAACCCATTTGCAGGTAACAGGCTGTTCAGCAGCTCTGAGAGAAAACACTGGCAAAGATACGTGTCCAAGAAGGTGACAAAGCAGAAAAAACAGCGAGGGAAGAACAAATCATCCTTGGTATCAGGGTACTATTATTTCCTCACACTAAGTCTCCTTTTTGCTAAGTCAGCTTGAATGGGTTTCTGCTTCTTGCAACACAAACTGCATTGACTATGACCATTCTGCTCATTCTAGACTAATGAATTTAAAACAACAGTTCAACTAGGTCAAGGACCCATCGTGGAAGATGAAGTAGAGTAGGTGGTGCAAGAGTTGCTAAGGAGAATTAGGATACTGTCCTAGACCCTCAAGAATTTACAAACCAGCTTGAAAGACAGCACAGAAACAACTAACTGTATCTAAGACGATGTGACTGAAATGTAATTATGCTGTGAATGCAACAGAGAAAAGACAAATTTTAAGTTTCAGGAATGCAATTCACTTACATGTTTGGGACTTCCTATAATAATATTAGGCCTGCATGCTTTGAACATATGATACCTTATACTACAGTTACTTTATTTGCATTTCCAATCCTTTAATTTTTCCTCATATATAGATCCCCAGATGTAGAACTATTCACCAAATCAGTTAAGTGGGCTGAGGTCATTAAGGCAGGTATATTAGATGCCACGGGAGACACAAGAGTACATGCATTTGTATTTGGAAAAAAAAAATTGATATATATATCATGCCTGCTATTTTTAATGCAGCAGCTGACATCTGAAACCCAAGAATAGATTTCAAAAAGGAAAACCAAAGTGTCACCTTCTTGTTATCAGTTAAAAAGGGCTATACGATGTTTGTGGATGAAGTTACTTGGTAAAATTTTTTATTACCTTTCTTTCTCTTTTTATTTTGAGACGGAGTTTCGGTCTTGTTGCCCAGGCTGGAGTGCAACGGTGAGATCTTGGCTCACTGCAACCTCTGCCTCCTGGGTTCAAGCGATTCTCCCGCCTCAGCCTCCTGAGTAGCTAGGATTACAGGCATGCATCACCATGTCTGGCTAATTTTTTGTATTTTTAGTAGAGATGTTTCTCCATGTTGGTCAGGCTGGTCTTGAACTCCCAACCTCAGGTGATCTGCCCGCCTCGGCCTCCCAAAGTGCTGGGATTACAGGCGTGAGCCACCACACCCAGTCTATATTACCTTTCTTCAGCATTAATAAATAAAAATGTAATAGATAAGCATAAGACTCAAGTTTAATCCAACTCCTTTTTCATCTTTTAGGTATACAGAACGTAAGCTTTGCTAGGATCATAAAGAATCAGAAATGTAGATGGTTTTACCCCAGAAAACCATGGAGAATATCGACTATATTATTTTAGAAAGAGAAAGAGAAGAGCCTATAGCTGTCGCCCCTAACAGATTGTCTTGTTGCTGTTCCTGCCAACTTCTGAGGGAAGAAATATTTCCATTCTGTTCCAATTTTCAACATAAATAAGGAAGTAATATGGCTGATTTCCGCTCTGGTGACTCAATATTAAGTTGGCTGAGGAAACTGATGTTTGCAGAAATAGTTCTGAGAAAATGCAAAGCAGGGAAACACATTGATGCCCAGGTGGTATTTTTTTTTTAACCTCCAATTATACTGGGATATTAGTACTTCATTCTCTATAATCAAATGTGTTCTAGGCTGCATTTACAGCTCATCCACTCTTTGCCTGCACTGTCACACTTGGAAAATGGACCAGTTCCTACACCAGGCACACAAATTGACAAAGCAGCATTCTGAATTGGCAAAGAGAAGAAAACACAAATGAAGAGCAGATTGTTAGCACTACCCTATCCCTTGCAAAGAACAAACACAAAGTTGTTCTGCCTAGATGCAAGCATTATTATAGGGATCTGTAACATAACAAAGGTTAGTGATATTCAAACAGTAATCACTACTTTGAGGGCCATTTACTTAAAAGTTTCTAATTAAAAATAGCCTTTTATTTCTAGTAGTATCTTGGAGCTATCACATACCTCATAACTAGCATTTGGTCAGTCTGAGCTCAAACTTCAACATATCTTCTGGCACCCGGAGAAACATCTTCCGTATTTATCAGAGCTTTGCTTTAAACCCAGGATTATTTCAGTTATACCCATAACTTACATCCTTTTTGCCATAGGTATTTGCTGAATAGCTACAGGATGCAAATGACAAAAACATCAATGAAACAGGCTTAGATTTATGAGCTTCCCAGGCCATTTTTCCCCCTCTATAGTCTGAAACATCTCTCACTATTGAAACTCAGTCTAATTAAGACAAAACTCCTCTTACCCTCAGATCTACTTGTTCAGCTTATGAACAGCTTAGATAATAGCCAGACAATTCTTCCAGTTTTGCAGTATCAAAACTGCAAGACAATCATGGCTCAGTGGTTAGGAGAATGGGCTCTAGAGTTAAGGTGGCTGATCCTACCCCTCCCTGGGTGAAGCCATAGGCTTGCAAGGCCTTAGTTTTCACACTTATTAAATAAAATAATATTAACAGTAACTGTCTCATAAGGTAGTTGTGAGGATAAGATGAACTAATGTGGGTAAATTATAAATATATGCTATTGCTATTATTCCACCTCCTACATATTTTTCAGATAAGTCCTATTGTCCCTCTCCTACATCATACCCTTTTATCTTACCTGGGTATATCACACTATCCCTTTAATTTCAGAATGGATCTCCTTAACTCCATTCTTACCTCTATGATCCATCCAAACACTGTGGCACTCAGAATTGGTCCTAAACACAAATCTGAGCAATTCAGGATAATTTTACAATCTATTGGTGATTTGTCACTGCCCATGAGATAAGCTTAAAATTCCAATCTGGCATTATAATTCTCCAAGAATAGATTCAGGCAGCAGAACAGAAAGTCATGAGAAGCCCAGCTCTGCCTCTATGTACAATAACTGCTTGCAGGAGGAATGAATGGATTTAAACATTAAGTCTGGTCTTTAGTTGTACCTCTATCACAAATTAGCTATGATGTGCTCCAGTGGTCTTAGTTTCCTCACCTACAGGCTGATTATCATTATCATTCATTTATTTGCTTAAATCCTATAATCTATCCAGTTTTCCTCCCATGGCTCAAAGCCTAAACTATGCTTGTTTTACTCTATTCTCTCTAAATAACTTTTCACCTTAAAGTTCTGGTTTTAGTTGTTCCTTTTGCTTAAAAATCTTTCTGCTCATGGCCGGGTGCGGTGGCTCACGCCTGTAATCCCAGCACTTTGGGAGGCCGAGGCGGGCAGATCATGAGGTCAGGAGATCGAGACCATCCTGGCTAACACGGTGAAACCCCGTCTCTACTAAAAATGCAAAAAATTAGCCGGGCGCGGTGGTGGGCGCCTGTAGTCCCAGCTACTTGGGAGGCTGAGGCAGGAGAATGGCGTGAACCTGGGAGGCGGAGCTTGCAGTGAGCCGAGATCACGCCACCACACTGCAGCCTGGGCGACTAAGTGAGACTCTGTCTCAACAACAACAACAACAACAAATCTTTCTGCCCCTTCCCATCAATATCTTTCTGGGGGAAACTGTACCCTCTCTATAATATTCAACTCTAATTTCATCTTATTCAGGAAGCCCTCTCACGCCCACCCTCGTCAGATGAGTTTTTTTTTTTCCTTTGTCAGTCCTGTTGCACACTGAGAGTACGCTATTGTAAGACTTACCAGTTTTCCTCTTAGCAGTTAGTTATCCGTTCAAAAGACTGTAAGCTTATGAATGAGAGTCTAAAAACCTTCTGTCCTTAGCACAGGGCCACTGCCTGTGGCAAGTGCTCAAAATTTTGACTTCAGACATTCATCGACTTGGTAGTCTGAAAGGTGTCTGCTACAAACTTATTAACTTTCCAGAGCTTCAGACTCTGGAAACCATTGATGGGGAGAGATGAAGATAAGGAAAGACACCTATCTTGAGTTTTAGTAGGCAGAACACTGTAGAGAATCATTTGACTGGTTTTCTCACTCTGTAATTTTTAGACCATTTATATCAAATTAATCTGTGGTGCTTGTTAAAGATGCAGATTTCTTGACACCACAGACTTATTGAATTGGGATGCCTGGGCATCTGCATTTTTAATGTGCATAAAGGTTTATTGATTTACAAATCAAACTCATATTTCTTTTACTGGCATGACAATCACTGTAATTCAGTGTAATTCTTAAAGTGTGGTGCAGGAACTCCTGGGTGTCCCTGAGACTTTTTCAAAACAATTTACATAATATTAGGACATATTGCTTTTTCACTTACATTCTCACACAATATGGTGTAAGTTTCTAGAGGTTACATGATGATTGATATTGTTAAGAGAATGAAGGTAGAAGTTATGAAAATCTAGCTGTCTTTTATTCAGCCATACATTAAAGAGATTTGTAAAAATGTAAAACAATGCCATTCTCAATAGTTTTTTATTTTGGAAAATATCCTTTATATTTTTGTTATATATTTATATATATAAAACATATACACACATATGTATAACAATATATATTGTTATATATTTATGTTAACATGAGTTTATTTTAAAATGAATAATTTTTGAAAGTTGTTTTCTAAAATAGTAAATATTGATAGCTATTATAAACAAAAACCCTTTGAAGTTCTCAATAAATTTTAAAAGTATAAAGACATTCTAAGATCAAAAAGTTTAAGAACTGCTGCTATAATTATCAGCAGCATTTAAAAGATAAGTGGCTTCTCAAGATTCCATACTTTGGCCCCAAATTCTATCCATTTTCCATTACAAGAGAAAATCAGAGGAAATGATCCATTTTATATTTAAACAGGTTTTTTTGTTTTGGTTTTTGGACTTCTAACTAGCTTCCAGGTGATACAGATGAACCTAAATTTAGAGAACTACTGTCAAAAGCAAAGGAAAACATCTGAAGAGTTTTAGCAGTGACAATTACTCTTATCTGGGAATTAAGATGATAATTCCGAGGGCATTAAATGGAGTTGGAAAACATGAGTTCTTAAAAGGCTAAGTCCCTTCACCTCTCTGGGATTCAATTTTTCCTATCTGTACAATAAGATTGATTTTAATATCTTCCTAGCTCTGTCAGTCTGGATTTCAAGCATTTTCACTGCTCAAGGGCAACACAGGAGCTGTAGCTTTCTGATGAGGGCCCAGGAGTAATCTTAAAGTCATAAATCAGATCACGTCACTCATCTGCTTAGAAACCTTCGATGGTTTTCCACTGGGTTCCAAATAAAAATCAAACTCTTTATCCTTGCTCATCAGCCTTACAAGATTTGGGCTCAAGTCCCTGGCCTCATCTCTCTCCATTCTCATCTTGCTCCTTTTGCTCTAGCCAGTGACCTTTGTCTTTTCCTTGACTTTGCTAAGTTTGTTCCCACTATATGGCCTTTGCACGCGCTATTCTCTCTGCTCGGAATGCTCTATTCCAGATTTTCTTACGGCTTATTACTCTCCCAGTTCGTTCCATCACATTATCCAGTCTGAATTTCTTTACAGCACTTACTACCACCTTAGATAATCCTGTTTGTTGACTTGTTTATAATCTGCTTCTCGCACTGCTTGAGAGCAGGGCCCTTGCGTTCGTTGACTGATGCATCCCTGGAGCCCAGCGCAGTGCCTGGCAGGTATTTGGCTCTCAGTAAGTGTTCGATGACCGAAATCCCGTACCCAGGCCAGACTTTCAAAAAGATGGCAGACATTTTCACCTCCTGCACTCCTGACCCCAAGCCACCAGGCTACAATCCACGCCTCGACGCTCCTAGCAGCTCCCTCGCAGCGACCCCAACGAAGCAGTCACTTACCCGACCGCCGTCCAGCTCCTTCCGGCCCCAGCGGCAGCTTAACCCGGAAGTTTTCTCGGACAGCCCGGCCCGCCTCCGCGCTGAAGGAGCACTTCCGGGGCAGTAGGAACGTCGAGTCGGCTGCGGTGGCTGTTCTGAGGGTGGCGGCCGAATAGGTGCGGAGCTTCCTGGACGAGGCAGTAGGGGTGCGAGGTTCAGGGGCCGGGCCCGGGCAGCCGAAGTCGTGAGGGAGGCGGTGACCTGACGGTGGGCGGCTTACATCTCGCGGCAGGGTCGAGGGCTGTGAAAGCGCTTTAGTGATTGAAGCGCTACGTTTGTGTGAGGGAATTCTTGTTGTCAGCGCCTGAGAACTTAGTTGGGAGCGGACGTTTACACCGGATCTCTCGTTTGGGACCCATTCTTGGATGTGGGAAGAAGTGAGAGCGCATGTTTGCTCATCTAGAGACAGCCGTATTAATAACGATAATAAGGATACAAACCACCACCACACCAACTAATAGCAGCTGTCAACCTGTGGGCGGTTACGTGCCGTTCGCTGTTCTGAACCCCTCACATATCGCGTCACTGAATCTTTATAGGGACCCAGAACCCCATTTGACGGATGAGGAAACGGAGAGGCAGACAGGTGACTTGACTTCCCCACAATCGCTGCAGGACAGGAAGAAAGTTAACTCCAGAGCCCGTGCTTTTAGCTACTAAGCTGTACTGCTCTCCATTTTGGTAAATGGGGCGGGGGGAGTGTATATAATATATATATGTATATATATGTGTGTGTGTTTGTGTGTGTGTAAGCGTATGCGTTTTTATTTCTTAAAGATATGGCTCAGCCATTTAATTTTTAGTGTTCCAGTTATTGGAATCTTTCTCCTCCAATTGGGAAAATAACTGGAGAAGAAACTACAATTATTTCTACACGCTTACTACACAATGCCTGGAAGACTTACAAAACACTAAATAGTGCAGTTCCACGTACTTGATGTTTATTCCTTTTTATTGTTTTACCTTTCTCCTAGATTATGAATGAGTTGAGAACAGAGATGGTACAGTCATTCTAATAACGATAGTAATGATAAAATAAACAGCCATCACCGTAAAAAATTCTCTTCTGGCTTAGCTCAAGTATCTGGCACAAATGAAAGAATAGAAATAACCAGTGTTTAATATTTTAGTAAAGGGACTGTTTTGGCCGGGCATGGTGGCTCGCTTGTGTAATTTTAGCACTTTGGGAGGCCGAGGCAGGGGAGGATTGCTTGAGGCCAGGCCTAGGGTTCAAGACCAACCTGACCAACATAGCAAGACCCTGTCTTTAAAAATATATTTTGGAGTATGTCCTTCCAGTCTTTCATGGAATTATATAAATTTATGTAATATGTATATTATATATTCTACATATAGTATACTGTATTTATGATGATGATAATGATGTGTTGCAACCTGGAGAGAGCATAAGGAAAAGATAGGAAACATTTATTCATATACACAGAACATTAGTTGAACTTTGTGCAAAAACTGTCTCGTCTTTCCTATTAGGCCCTTGGAGTAAATGGCTACATTACTTCTCTATCTCCACAGGTACTGTGGTACTACTTGGTACGTAGTAGGTACGCAAAAAATGTTTGCAAGTGAATGAATGGCTACTTCTAAGTTGGTTTGTATGTCAGTGAGTAGTTGTATCTGGATTTTTTCTCTGTGTGTTTTGGAAATGTATAATGTGTTTATATTATATACCCATATATTCTGAACTCCATAGTGTTGTCTTAATCTACTTCTCTAGCTTCTTGCCTTCCTATTGTTCTTCTCCCTGCCATGGGAGAAGAACTACTTACTCCCTACTGTAACTGTCCATATTCTATACTGTCAGACCTCAGGCCTTTGGCTGTACCCACATGTTGTTTCCATATCCTTGAATCCTGTCATTGGCATCATCATCTGTCAAAATCGTATGCTTCTTTTAAGGCAGGTGTTGCCAACTCAGATGCCTACAGAGGTTAATCAGGTAGCATAATAGCATAATTTGAGTGAAGTGGATTTGCATGGGAGGTTATAGGGAGCTGGAGAGCAACTGCCCCAGCTAAAAGGGCCCAGCAGCTATTTGGCACAAGCTGGTTATTAGAAAGTTGAATGTGGGCCCTGTGTTGCTAGATCTTTCAATTTTACAAGTGAGAAGTTGGAAGCCTATATTTTTATATGAGGTCTGATTTTAAAATTTTGGCAACTAGTTTTTGCAAAGTTTAAATACCGTGCAGGCCAAATAAAAACATCTGAGGGTTGGATTTGGCACTCGAATTCCCAGTTTGTGACCATTGCTCTAGACTTATTTCAGGTACTTTGTTCATGAATTACGTTGTCTGATTCTAATGGAGTTCTGTCTTTTTCAGCATTTTGTGTGTTGGATGGTCTGGCAGGGATGTTTCAGCATTTTGTGTGTTGACTGAATGCAGCACCTCAGTTATAGTGCTGCATCCAGTCTGCCTTAGTTTTAATATGCGTTTCTTTTCTAATACATTAGAAACATTTTGATGGCATGGGTTGGGTCTTAATTCTGCACTTAGTATATATCAGTACATACCTATGGCGTGTGTGTACATATGTGTGAGATGTATTGATTTTCTACCCTGATAATCCTTGGTTATCCTGGAAACTAGTGTCTGTTCTTTGTAGAAACACTAATAGTATGTTGGCTTTAATTGCCAAAGAGCTCTACATCTGGAAGGAATTGAATTGAGTAACATTGGTATTCAGAAGTTGATCTGACATAAATCCCATCTGATGGCTTAAATTTCATAATGTCCTGGAAAAATTGAGGTAGGAATGATTAATAACTAAAAAGATTTTTAAGGACAATCAATAAAAGGAAAAATTGGTAAATTATACCTCATTAAAATTAAAGACTTGCTCCGAAAGGCCCTATGAAGACAATTAAAAGATAAGCTACAGACTGGAAAAAAAAATTTGTAAACCACATATGCAGAATATATGAAGAGCTCTCAAAACTCAAACAGTAAAAAAAAAAAAAAAACTCATTAGAAAATGGGCAAAAGATACAAAGATATTTCACTGACAAGGATATACAGGTGGCGTATAAGCACATGAAAAGATGTTCAACCTTATTAGGTCTTAGAGAAATGCAACTGAAATCCACAATGAGATATCACCACATAACCGTCAGAGTGGCTCAATTAAAAAATGGCGACAGTGTCAAATGCTGGCAAGAATGCAGAAAAACTTGATCACTCATACATTGCTAGTGGAAATGTAAAATGGTGTAGCTAGTCTGGAAAAGCGTATGGCAGTTTCTTGTAAAACTAAACATGAACTTAACCATGTGACTCAACAATTGTACTCTTGGTCATTTACCCCAGAGAAATGAAAGCTTATGTTCCCCCAAAAACCTATACATGAACTTTCATGGCTGTTTTATTTAAAATAGTCCCAAACTGGAAACAATACAGATATCCTTCAATGGATAAATGGGTAAACTGTGATACATCTATACTATGGAATACTACCCAGAAATAAAAAGGAAGGAATATTGATACACACAACTTAAATGGATCTTGAGGGGCTTATGCTGAGTGAAAAAAGTCAATCTCAATAGATAACATGCTGTATGATTTCATTTATATAACATCTTGAAATGACAAAATTACAGAGATGAAGAACACCTGTCCATCAGAGCGATCAGTAGTTGCTTTGGGTTGGAAGGAGTGTGGCAAGTGGTTATGGCTAAAAAAGGATAGCACAAGGGAATCCTTGTGATTGAACTGTTCTGTATCTTGATTGTGATAGTCGCACAAAGCTCTACATGTGATAAAATTTTATAGAACTAAATACAAATAAGTGCATGTAAAACTGATGAAATCTGAATGAGATCAGTGGATAGCATTGATCTCAGTTTCCTGGTTGTGATATTATATTTGTGTAAGTTTTACAATTGGGGGAAACTGGATGTAGGTATGTGGGATCTCTGCATTATTCCTTGTACTTGTATGTGAATCTATGATAATCTCAAACTAAAAAGTTTAAACAAATACTTTATACCAAAGAAGCCTATATAAAAGGTTTTTTTTTTTTTTTTTTGGGTGGGGGGCTTTAATTTTACCAGGTGATGTTCTAATCATGTCAGATAAAGATGATATTGAGACTCCACTGCTAACTGAAGCAGCCCCCATCCTTGAAGATGGAAACTGTGAGCCAGCCAAGAATTCTGAGTTTGTTGACCAAGGTGCCAAGCCAGAGAGTAAATCAGAACCTGTAGTTTCCACTCGGAAAAGACCAGAGACCAAACCTTCCAGTGACCTTGAGACTTCAAAAGTTCTCCCTATTCAGGTATCACAGACCACAGACAAAATAGGGTATCTATGAAAATACTAGGATTAAAAAGTGTTGGGGCTAAAAGAAATTTGGCATAAATACCAATTTAGAATTGCTCTTATTTTTTTGTCTTTACAACCTAAAATATAGTCTTTTCCATGCTATAAATGTCTTTATGAGTAATTGCTTTTGCTACATGGTGCTTACATACTGATAGCATATATCTGCCAGTCAAGCAATACATTTTTTTAGCTAAATAATATGTATTTGTTCACCCATGCTTTTGGCTAATAATTAGATACTTTGTCCGTACATTCTCATTTTCCTCTAATTTTTTTCATTTTTCTTTGCCTTTTGTTTTTCTGCCTACTGGGAAATTAGGATAATGTTTCCAAAGATGTACCCCAGACCAGGTGGGGTTATTGGGGGAGCTGGGGCAAGTCTATACTCTCTTCAGCCTCGGCCACGGTTGCCACAGTAGGTAAGATCATCAGTCATTTAGTTATTTTTATGTGTGTATTTTATATGGATCTGTGTTGCATATGACTTTGTTAAAAATCTTTTTCCTTCCATGTTTACTCGAAGGCTTTATAGTTTGAGGATGCATTAGTAATGATGGGCTGATGTATACTGCCACTAGAGTTTGTAGCATTTCCTCGTTAGAATATTGAAGTCTAGGAATGATTACTGTGAACTTATTCTTTGGTTTTTTTTTAGGGAAATAGTGCCTAGATTAGTTACATATTGTCAAAATAACATGTCTTATGGTCATAAATGATTTTATTTAAATTTAAATCATTTAAATCAACTTGATTTAAATCTTCAAGTTTGAATTTTGGTTTGTTTCTTCAGTTTTGGTGACAAATAGCAAAAAAAAGTTTATCATTTTTCTCATTAGGACAAGGTATTTCAAATGTCATCGAGAAGGCAGAGACTTCCCTTGGAATCCCTAGTCCCAGTGAAATTTCAACTGAAGTCAAGTATGTAGCAGGTCAGTATATGGAAACATAAAGACCTAGAATTATGAATTGAAATGGAGCAGTTGAACTAATTTTTCAGTAGGTATTTATTGGGCATCTGATACTCAGAGCATCATGGGACTGTAGTGAGAAACAATTTAGAATCTTTAGCTCCCAGTTAGACATCTATGTCATTTAATCGCTTATGTGTCCCTTCACTTCACTTTCCACATCTGAAATAGAATATTTTATATCTCAAGTGATTGTTGTAAATATTTAACAAATAAGGCCATGAATATACAATATAAAAATTGCTTAGCATTTTGCTTGGCATAATTGAATGAGAGACCAGTAAGAGTTAGCTGAATCTGAGTCTGGTGTGACACAAGAAAAATATTTTAATGTATTGTTTTGGGTGTGTATTCTTTTTGTGTTCAGATTTTTATGAAGACTAAGTTTAATTCTAGAGGCTGGCCTTGATCGGACAGAAACCTGCTCTCAAACCATGAAGGCTAGAATTATAACTAGAAATCTAGAGGGCCTGGGACCAGAAAATATAAATCTTTTCAAGGCCTTGTTTGTATTCATCTCTCATGGGCTTTATTGTCTTTCTTGTTTCTTTTTGTTGATCTGTCTGTTTTTTTCTTGAAGCAGACTGACTTTCGCTGTTTATTTTCCTCAGCTCCAGCTTTATATTGAATTCTGGCATCAGTTATTTCCACTTCTGAGTTCCTAGGTAAAAGAATTAGATCAGTCTAAATTTGGGTCATGTGTCCATGGATCGCTTATGGCTAGGAGACAAGTTACATTGCATAAACATGGCTGCAAAGGACTATGTATGTGAATTGAAGGCACTGTTCTTAGTGATGCCTGCATCAGTTAAACTATTTTAGCTGCAAGTAACAGAATGTGTGAATGAAAGTCAGTGTATTTTTCTTACTTAAGGAGTCTAGAAGTAGGCTGTTCCAGAGTTAGTTTAGTGGCTCAATGATGTCAAGGTTTTGGGCTGGCTTCTCTACAGTATTCTCTGTTGATTTCTGTATAGTTACTTTATGGTTGCCTGATAATACTGCAGCTCCAAGTACAGTGTTCTAAAACAACCCTGCTCAAAGTCAGGAATGAAGTAGATGGGAAATGTCATTTCTCCTCACGCATCCCTCTTTCTTTAAAGAGGGGAAATGTTTTCCAGCAGTCCCAAGCATGTTTCTTCTCCAATGCCATTGCCTGGAACAGGATCTCATGTTCTTGATGTAGCAGCAAGAGGTGCTGAGAGAGTGAGTTGTGGGCATTATCAGAAACCTCAAGATCAGGATATGGGTTTAGCAGGCAAGGAAAAAGGGGGTTAGAAGTGGCTTTGAATATGTTAACAACAGCATCTTCATGACACTGAAAGATACCTACCACAGAGGGCCATGTTTTAAGAAGGACTTTGAAAAACTGGGTGAATCCTGAAAAGAGTGAGCTAGATAGTATAAATCAGAAAGTATCTGAGACAGGTCTCAATCAAGTTAGAGGTTTATTTTGCTAAGTTTGAGGATACACCTGGGAAAAAGGAACACAAACCACAGAAACAGTCTATCTTCCATACTCTTTTTGAAGAGGGTCTGGGGACTTCAATATTTAAAGGAGAAAGAGTAGGCTGTAGGGGAAAGAGGAAGAAAAGAAAGGGGAGGGTAGATAAGAGGGGCAAGTGGTTGCCTTCTTTTGAATCTTTGGTCAGTGTTCACTGAATCCACATTTTATGTGTAAAAGGAAAGAGCAGAGGTAGAGTAAATTATGTATGTGTCTTACGCTCAGTAAATTGGCAGTTTACCTGAGATAAAGTAAACGTAGAGTAGCTACCTGTGGAAACATCTGGCCTTCTGTCTGGCCTTTCTGCTTAGGAACAAAAGGAAAGGCAGTTTTTTGTGTAACTGAGCTTTCAGCTTAACTTTATCTTTTGGCATAGTAAATTTGGGGTCCTGAGGTTTTATTTTCTTTCACAATAGTGAAATGTCTAGAATTAAAGTCTTATGAGAGAAAGTCTTATAAGAGATATTGAATCTGGTAATCTGGAGAAGGGAGATTGGGAGAATATACTGGTCTTTTTTCTGAAGAATAGCATGGAGAAGAGGATTAGGTTTATTATTCATGGTTTATTGGGAGAGAACTAGTAACTAGTACTACTCAGTGGAAGTTATATGGAGTTAAGTTTTAGTTTAATAAAGAGTTTAACAGGGAGAACTTTTCAAAATTACAATGGACTGCCTTTTGATACTAAACCCCTTCTGTCTTCTAAAGTTCCTGAGGAAGGAGGTTAATTCCTCTGCCAAGGATATGTCTTATAGTCAACATGTATCTTTTCAGAATTTTGAGATAAGTATAGGCCACTGATGGAAGTCACTGATCATCTGTTAGGGATTTTGTTGTCTTCCTTTAAAGGGTACTATCTTCTGCTTTCCTTTTGTCAGCGGGCAGTTAAGGTATTTGCAACTTAAATTGATGCTTTTAAGGCTTTTTTTTCTTTTTCTTTTTTTTTTGAGACAGAGTCTCACTCTGTCGCCCAGGCTGTAGTGCAGTGGTACCATCTCAGCTCACTGCAACCTCTGCCTCCTGGGTTCAAGCTCTTCTCCTGCCTTAGCCTCCCAAGTAGCTGGGATTGCAAGCATGCGCCACCATGCCCGGCTAATTTTAGTATTTTTAGTAGAGGTGAGGTTTTGCCATGTTGGCCAGGCTGGTCTCAAACTCCTGACCTCAAGTGATTCTCCTGCCTCGGCCTCCCAAAGTACTGGGATTACAGGTGTGAGCTGCCATGCCTGGCCAAGGCTTTTTATAAAGCTTGTTTAGGGTGAGTCTAGAGTGGCCTTTACTCCAACTAAGTACTATTTATCTTTACTGCTAAGGCTTGACTCTTCTGAAGTCTCTACCTTAATTCCCAGGTGTTTAATAAAGTCTCTGCTTTGGTGGTTGGAAGTCAGATGTTTCTCAGCATGATCTCTGGGGATTGCTAAGCTTATAGCTCTGTGGTAGTTCTTTGTACAGACTCGTGGAGTCTCCCAGTGCCTGAGCAGTGCGGTATTTAAGCAAAAACACCTAAAGTTGTCTTTGGGCATGCCTATGCGGGTTCTTAGAACTCTTTAGCTATGTAGCTTCCTTCTCTGTGGTTTTCTGACCTGCAAATTCCGATTGCTTCAGCATTCCCAGATTCCAGTCTCCGTTTCTTCCACTCATACTGGTTGCCATGCCCTCCTTGGGTTTCTCCTCCCTCTGTCATGGCCTGGAAAGCTCCTCTATACAGAAAGCCAAGCCAATTGTAAAGTTTACTTTTTTTTTTCTTGTGTGAACCAAAGTCTTGTACTGCCTATTGTCCTATGTCTGAAGACAGTTGCTTCTTATATATTGTCCAGTTTTTCAGTTGTTGTGGCAGGAGGGCGTATCTAATACCAGTTAATCTATTATGGCTGGAAGTGGAAGTCCTCTCGATAATAGAGTATTTAATAATACTTAAATTATTTGGTATAATGGTTGTTTTCCTATGTGAAATTTTTAAAGTTAATAGATTTTTTTTTGAAATATACCCATCTTTGTAATGTATGTCTGTTTGATTTCTACTAATCATAATTTTCTAGGACAAAATTTAAAATAGACTGGATTTTTAAAAATCAGGTTTATTGAGTTATAATTTACACACAGTAAAATTTATTCTTTTTAGATGTACAGTTTTACATGTTTTGACCAGTATATATACTTCTGTTTATACTATGTAATCATAGTACACTGTGATTATGCAGATATAGAAAACATTCTTTATAGAATGATCAATACAGATATATGGAATGTTTCTTATATCTGTATAGATAATTGAGACATAAGAATATTTTTATTACCCCAAAAAAGTTCTCTCATGCCCTTTTGTAGTCACTCTGCTCCACTTACTGTCAGTTCTCAGCAATTACTGATCTTATAGTTTTCTGACCTTATAGTTTGACTTTGTCCTGAAGATTATATAATTGGAATCATACAACATGTAGTCTGTTGTATATATCAGCTGTTTGTTTACAAAACTGGATTTTATTTTTGAAATGAAATGAAAATGAAAACTGCCTATCTTAGCTTTCATTTTAAAATAAGCAAATGGTTTAAAATGATAAAAAGGGCTAAAGCCTTGTGTGTAGTAGGCAGGGTCTAGTTTTAAAAAATTCACATAGATGCTAATAAAGCATAAGAGTTAAGGGACCTGTGCTTCATGTTTACACATCCCCTCCCTCTTGTAGGAGAGACAAATGCCAAAGAGAATGAAAACTTCTCCCCAGTGGCTGGGGCATTTGGTGTATTCTCAACTATCTCTACTGCTGTTCAGAGCACAGTAAGTAAAAAAGTGCAAGGTGGCCTGTTCCTTTCCATAATTATAATGAATTTGCATATCTTTCTCTCTCTTTTCTTTGAACATACATGTGGACTGATTACTTTTAAAGGAGTCCAGGCCACTGAAGACCAGTCACTTTGATCTTCTGGGTGGAGTGAATGCTACTTGAAAACTTTCATTAAAGCAATAAGGATGAAAGTAGGAAATAAAGGAGTATCAATAAGGGAGTAGGAGTTACAGAGAGGCAATATATGTATTACGAATTCTTAATTTGGTGGCCCTAAAAAAATGTCTGCTTTACAAAAATATTTTTCTCATAGTTGCATCTTTTAGGCAAAGGGGAAATGTGATCTTTTTGACAGATATTTGCGAAACTATATATGATTAAAAAGATTTGTGAAAGGATTGTCTAGGAAGCTAAATATCTTTGCTACATGAGGATAGATAGCTAGTATTTTTTTAAATTTTAACTTTTTATTGAAATATACATACAGAAGAATGAAACAATAAGTGTTGTTTGAATTTTCAGCGTGAAGCACCCAGAGTAAGAAACAGTATTACCGTACAGCAGATCCCCCCACCATCTTGTGTCCTCTCCCAGTTTCCTGTGTCTTCCCCTCTCCTGCACCAAGATAACCATAATCCTGACCTCTACCATCATAGGTTAATTTTACCTGCATTTCAGCTTTACATAAGTGGAATCACATATAGTAGCTAACTTCTTTCACACAACATTATGTTTGTATAATGTATCTATGGTGGAGTTTGTGTGGAAGATTTGATTTTCTTTGTTGTATTTCATTGTGAAGCTTTGTCACGTTTTATTTATTCATTTCATAGTTGGTGAGCATTGGGGTAGTTTTCAGTTTGTAGCTATTACAAACAGCTGTTATGAACATTTTTGTACATGTCTTCTGATGAACCTCTGTACTTATTTCTGTTAGGATGTAACCATGAGTGGAATTGCTGGGTCATGCAGCTGTAGTAGATGTTGACAAACAGTTTTCCAACGAAGTTATACCTATTTACATTCCCATAAGCAGTGTGCGATTGTTTTATTTGCCTTACATTCTTGCCAATGCTTGGTATTGTTAGCCACTATTTTTATATAATAATAAAAATATGCATACCGTTATGTTTTCTCAATATTGTTGTAATGAGGTTTCGTGTATTTTCTAGGGAAAGAGTGTTATCAGTGGGGGTTTGGATGCCTTAGAATTCATTGGAAAAAAGACAATGGATGTGATAGCTGAAGGGGATCCTGGATTTAAAAGAACCAAGGGTCTGATGAACCGAAATGCTACACTATCTCAGGTACTGATTATCTTTACCTGTTTACTTCCTGTTTCTGTTTTGATCTGTATTTTTGCCTTTGTTTACTTGGAACCTTGTTAGTGTTTTCAAGAATTTTCAATAATATTTTTATTAAGGCGTTTTTTGGGGGGTCAGGGATTGGTGAGAGCTCTACTGTTTACAGAAATACCCAGCTGTTTTTTCCTCCTGTTTCCTTTCTGCAGGATCCTCCCATCAGTGCAGTACAAAATGCTAAACCTTGTCAGGTTTTTTTTTTTTTTCTTTTTAATGTTTAAATCACTTTCAGAGAAACTGGTTCCTTGGGTGTTATTTGCACTTTCTAGGATCAACTTATGTGACCAGGCACGGTGGCTCACAGCTGTAATCCCAGCACTTTGGGAGGCCGAGGCAGGTGGATCAGTTGAGGTCAGGAGTTCAAGATCAACCTGGCCAACATAATGAAACCCCGTCTCTTCTAAAAATACAAAAATTAGCTGGGCATGGTGGCATATGCCTATAATCCCAGCTACTCGGGAGGCTGAAACACGAGAATAGCTTAAACCCAGGAGGCAGAGGTTGCAGTGAGCAGAGACGTGCCACTGCACTCCAGCCTGGGTGACAGAGTGAAACACCATCTCAAATTATGTGTGATCATCTTTCTTTCTGTAGCTCCTGAGTCTACCAGATTTGAATTGCAATGCCAAGAATGAAAGGGCAATCCTCTGTACTGTAATATGTCTAAGCTTTGCTTCCTTCAATTCTCAGAACTCATCCTTGAGCTCTCATTGTTTGCTACAGTGTAATGCCTCCATCTCTTTTTAGGTTTTACGAGAGGCGAAGGAGAAAGAAGAGATACGGAACTCCAATGAGGTTACTATGGAAACAGAAAAGAAAACTCATTATGGGTTACTCTTTGATGAATTTCAAGGCCTTTCACATCTAGAAGCTCTGGAGATGCTTTCCCGAGAAAGTGAAATAAAGGTAATTCCAAGCCAAAATCTCAACTGGAAAAAGTCTTCAAGTAAAAGAATGCTGCATAGTTTCTTTTCTCTTTGTACATTCGGAAGATGAAATGTATTTTTGATAGTGGCTTGAGATGCGTTGGAAATACTACCACAAAATAAATTTAAAAACTGATGTTTGACTGAACTAATTGCTAGAAATAGAATTAGTCAAGTATTATTTCTTTAAATTTAGACGAAAAAGGCAGATTAACAAACAGGTCTTAATAGGACATTTGTTGTTTTTTCTTCGCTTTGGTTTTTGTTTTGTTTTTACTTTTTTTGACCTAGGCTGCCAAGAAACCTGTTGACTTGAGCTGCCAATTTGTGTACAGTTACCTGTTAGCTTTTAATTGATTTAAGATTATCTCATTTTTCTGTGATTTCTAAGCCGTTGTTAAACACTGATAATTTCCAGGAATTTCTGGCTAGTATTACTTTTAGAAGTACAGAGTCTCCCTACCTTTCTGTTATAACCAGCCTCTTGTGTTAAGGTTCTTAAGGAATAACTTGTGCTGACTGGTCAGCTCGTAATTTTGACTTCAATATGATCTATATATAGTCTCTTCCTCATCTGTGAATGTTTTTCTTTTCTTTCATACTCCTGTAACATTTTATTCTTATATCCATTCAGGTGAAATCTATCCTTAATTCTCTGAGTGGAGAAGAATTAGAAACTCTAAAAGTTGAATTAGAGCAACTCAAAGAAGCATTTTCTCTAGCAGAATTTTGTGAAGAAGAGGAAGAAGAGAAAAAAGGTAATACTGAAATTTAGTATCTGAGTGGAGAGGATGCAGTGTGTTTGTATGCATTGCATTGCCCTTGAAATAAATTATTTACTCTCTTATTACACTGGCTTGATTTTACTTTTTCAGTGAAAATTTAATGCAGATTCTCTGTGTAAAATTCTCTACAGCCTTGCACCTGACTACGCATTGATGGGGGCAGTTGGCCTTATGCCCGTGTCTCCCTACCTCCTTCCAACCAAACTCTTTGTGACTTCTCAAGGTCTAATCTTGCAACTCATGTCTTTGCCTGTTTTTGCAGTTAGAAAGCTGTTCTCTTCAGATTGTTGCCTCAGTTTGACTGGTCATTCATATGAGCTTTTATATTCCTAGGTACTTTACCTCTGCCTCTCTGACTCTCGTAACCCCTGATTCTGTCTTGAATTGAGGCATGCAGGGTGGCAGTTATCCATAATGTGGGTGATAGTTTGTCTTTTTTTATTTTGAAAACCCTTATGCCATATTTTAATATCTTCTTTCTCAGAAAATGTAAATACTATGTGTATTTGCAAAATTATCAGAAAATGAGATGGGTCAGGAAATGAGATGACTGACATAAAGCATAATTGCCAGGCAACTGAATGTTAAGTTCTAAGGATTGTTTTATTAACATTTTAGCAGGAAATATTTCTAAGCTATACACTAACTGATCTTTTTTTAAAAAGTGGAATCTAACGAATACAGTTTTGCCTTTTCTTGATGAAATAATCAGTTTTAAACTTTAAAAGTGAATGGAAAAATTCTCTCAGGTTTAAGACGTAGAGATAATCACCCATGTAGTAGGTTAAATCAATGATGAACAAAGTGTGGTCTGTAGACCCTTGAATTCCCAAAACCCTTTCAGGGCGTCTATGAGTCAAAACTCTGCATCACAATACTAAGATGTTGTCTGCTTAGGAATTTTTAAAAAATTATTATGATTTTTTTTTTTCTGCTTTGGCATTTGTGCTGATGGTGAATAACAATCATGCATAAAATTGCTGGTGCCATAACATGGATCAAGATGTTAGCAAAGTCTACTAGTGTCATTGCATTTTTATTGCCATGCATTGGCAGTTAAAAAAAAAAAAAAAGTGCCAGGTTTATTTAATCTTGTCCTTGATGATGCAGTAAACATTATTACTTTTATTAAATCTTGACCTTTAAATATGCGTCTTACAAATGTTCCGTGTGATGCCTACTGAAGTATGATGTTTGTCTCAGGAAAAGCACTTACATTATTTGAGTTGTGAGCTGAACTACATGCTTTTTTCATGGAATACCATTTTTACTTGAAAGGATAACAGTCACAGAGACTACTCAGAATAGGACAGTTGGTACACATTTTCCTGAAAATGAATGAAGTGAGCCTTTTCTTCAAGGAAAGCAACTAATTTATTTGTGACTCATGATAAAAATGTAAGTGAAGGTTGAAACTTTGTAAAACTTATTTGCTGCTGTGGTGAGCTTGACAGCTTCCCAGTGCTTGTAGACTCTTCTGATGAAATTTGTGGTGATCATATTTGTTAAAATATGATCACTTTTTTATATTTTACAAGGAAATGTATTGGCATTTGGAAAATCTGCGTAACTCAGAGAACCAATATATTCTAAATGTCAAATCACCATGGGTAAAAGACCTAATGAATTTTAATTTAGTGTACAAAATTTTATGTTATGGTTTCAGGTATATTGCAATATAGTTCATTGCAACTAATTTTTAAGAAATGACCACTTGTTGAGTTTTGGTGTGGTATTAAAGAATATTAATAATTATCTGAAAAGGCTATTAAAATACTTCTTCCCTTTCCAACTATGTATCTTTGTAAAGTTGAATTTTCTTCATATACTTAAACAAAGCAACATAACAGACTGAATATAAAAGTAGATAAGAGAATTTAGCTATCATCTGTTGAGCTAGATATTAAAGAGATTCAACCATGATACTAAATGATGGCACTATTCTCACTAAAATTTTTCTTTTTTGAAAAATACAGTTTTTAAAAATAAAAAGTATGTTATTTATGTTAATAACTAGTGTGGGTTTACTGTTTCGAATGAATTAATGAACACTTTGTTTTATAACTTTTCATATGTATATGTATATGTATAAAACTTACACTAAAAAAGCTCTTTAATGTTCTCAGAAAGTTTTACAAGTACAACAAGGTCCTGAGACCAACAAGTTTGAGAATTACCAGATTAAATAACCTAAACTGCAATGCTTTTTAAAAATGTTTCTGATTGCTTTTTAGAATTTGTACGTCTTTATTTCTTTCTGTTCATTTATCTGTTCATCTTTTACTTCACTGTTAGTGAGCTGGCTTCTGATATCCCATGAATCTCATTTGGTTTTCTATTTCCAATCTGTGGGTGAGAAACAAGGTGACTAGTTTTATTCAAGATGTCTGTTAAAAGCAAAGAGCTCTGAGTGAGGGTCTTAGAGTTTTTCCTGTGACAGGAAACATAAAGTTAAGTGTGTGGATTCTCTAAAAACAGGGACTTTTTTTTCTTTTTCTTTTAAAATCACTTAAGGAGAAGAAATATACATTTATATCATTTATAATTACATAGTTATGTTTACCAATGCTCTTTGTCTTTTGTTGTTTTTTTTCAATTTTTTTATTTCCATAGGTTATCAGGGAACAGGTGGTGTTTGGTTACATGAGTAAGTTCTTTAGAGGTGATTTGTGAGAATTTGGTGCACCCATCACCCGAGCAGTATACACTGCACCCAGTTTGTGCACCTGAGCAGTATACACCACACTCCCTTCCCATCCTTTCCCCACCGAGTCCCCAAAGCCCATTGTGTCATTCTTAAGCCTTTGCATCCTCATAGCTTAGCTCCTACTTATTAATGAGAACATATGATGTTTGGTTTTCCGTTCCTGAGTTACTTCACTTAGAATAATAGCCTTCAGTCTCATCCAGGTCACTGCGAATGTGTTAATTCATTCCTTTTTATGGCTGTGTAGTATTCTATCATATATGTATATATATGTCACAGTTTCTTTATCTACTCATTGATGGGCATTTGAGTTGGTTCCACATTTTTACAAGTGTGAATTGTGCTGCTATAAACATGCGTGTGCAAGTATCTTTTTCTTTTATTTTTTCTTTTATTATTATACTTTTACGTTCTAGGGTACCTGTGCACAACGTGCAGGCCTCTAACATATGTATACATGTGCTGTGTTGGTTTGCTGCACCCATCAACTCGTCATTTACATTAGGCACTTCTCCCAACGCTATCCCTCCCCCATTCCCCTGCTCCATGACAGGCCCCATTGTGTGATGTTCCCCACCCTGTGTCCAAGTGTTCTCATTGTTCAGTTCCCACCTATGAGTGAGAACATGTGGTGTTTGGTTTTCTGTCCTTGTGATGGTTTGCTCAGAATGATGGTTTCCAGCTTCATCCATATCGCTACAAAGGACATGAACTCATCCTTTTTATTGACTGCATAGTATTCCGTGGTATATATGTGCCACATTTTCTTAATCCAGTCTATCATTGATGGACATTTGGGTTGATTTCAAGTCTTTGCTATTGTGAATAGTGCCACAATAAACATATGTGGGCATTTGTCCTTATAGCAGCATGATTTATAATCCTTTGGGTATATACCCAGTAATGGGATCACTGGATCAAATGGTATTTCTAGTTCTAGACCCTTGAGGAATCACCACACTGTCTTCCACAATGATTGAACTAGTTTACACTCCCAGCAACATTGTAAAAGCATTCCTATTTCTCCACATCCTCTCCAGCATCTGTTGTTTCCTGACTTGTTAATGATCACCATTCTAACTGGTGTGCGATGGTATCTCATTGTGGTTTTGATTTGCATTTCTCTGATGACAAGTGATGATGAGCATTTTTTCATGTGTCTCTTGGCTCCATAAATGTCTTCTTTTGAGAAGTGTCTGTTCATATCCTTTGCCCACTTTTTGATGGGGTTGTTTGATTTTGTCTTCTAAATTTGTTTAAGTTCTTTGTAAATTCTGGATATTAGCCCTTTGTCAGATGGGTAGATTGCAAAAATGTTCTCCCATTCTGTAGGTTGCCTGTTCACTCCGATGGTAGTTTCTTTTGCTGTGCAGAAGCTCTTTAGTTTAATTAGATCCCATTTGTCAATTTTGGCTTTTGTTGCCATTGCTTTTGGTGTTTTAGTCATGAAGTCCTTGCCCGTGCCTAGGTCCTGAATGGTATTGCCTAGGTTTTCTTCTAGGGTTCTTATGGGTTTAGGTCTAATATTTAAGTCTTTAATCCATCTTGAATTAATTTTTGTGTAAGGCATAAGGAAAGGATCCAGTTCCTTCAAACTATACTACCTATATATAGTATAGTTTGAAGTTGGGTGGCATGATGCCTCCAACTTTGTTCTTTTTGCTTAGGATTGTCTTGGCGATGTGGGCTCTTTTTTGGTTTCATATGAACTTTACAGTAGTTTTTTCCAATTCTGTGAAGAAAGTAATTGGTAGCTTAATGGGGATGGCATTGAATCTATAAGTTACCTTGGGCAGTATGGCCATTTTCACAATATTGATTCTTCCTCTCTATGAGCATGGAATGTTCTTCCATTTGTTTGTATCCTGTATCTCTTACTTCATTGAGCAGTGGTTTGTAGCTCTCCTTGAAGAGGTCCTTCTCATCCCTTGTAAGTTGGATTCTTAGGTATTTTATTCTCTTTGTAGCAATTGTGAATGGGAGTTCACTCATGATTTGGCTCTCTGTCTGTTATTGATGTATAAAAATGCTTGTGATTTTTGCACGTTGATTTTGTATCCTGAGACTTTGCTGAAGTTGCTTATCAGCTTAAGGAGATTTTGGGCTGAGATGATGGGGTTTTTTAAATATACAATCATGTCATCTGCAAACAGGGACAATTTGACTTCCTCTTTTCCTAATTGAAAACCCTTTATTTGTTTCTCCTCCTGAGTGCCTTGGTCAGAACTTCCAACACTATGTTGAATAGGAGTGGTGAGAGAGGGCATCCCTGTCTTGTGCCAGTTTTCAAAGGGAATGCTTCCAGTTTCTGCCCGTTCAGTATGATACTGGCTGTGGGTTTGTCATAAATAGCTCTTAATTTTGAGATACGTTCCATCAATACTGAATTTATTGAGAGTTTTTAGCATGAAGGGCTGTTGAATTTTGTTGAAGATCTTTTCTGCATCTATTGAGATAATCATGTGGTTTTTGTCTTTGGTTCTGTTTCTATGATGGATTACGTTTATTGATTTGCATATGTTGAACCAGCCTTGCATCCCAGGGATAAAGCCAACTTGATCTTGGTGAATAAGCTTTTTGATGTGCTGCTGGATTCAGTTTGCCAGTATTTTATTGAGGATTTTTGCATCGATGTTCATCAGGGATATTGGTCTGAAATTCTCGTTTTTTGTTGCGTCTCTGCCGGGCTTTGGTATCAGGATGATGGTGGCCTCATAAAATGAGTTAGGGAGGATTCCCTCTTTTTTTTTATTGATAGGAATAGTTTCAGAAGGAATGGTACCAGCTCCTCTTTGTACCTCCAGTAGAATTCGGCTGTGAATCCATCTGGTCCTGGACTTTTTTTGATTGGTAGTCTATTAATTATTGCTTCAATTTCAGAGTCTGTTATTGCTCTATTCAGTGATTCAGCTTCTTCCTGGTTTAGTCTTGGGAGAGTGTATGTGTCCAGGAATTTGTCCATTTCTTCTAGATTTTCTAGTTTATTTGCGTAAAGGTGTTTATAGTATTCTCTGATGGTAGTTTGTATTTCTGTGGGATCGGTGGTGATATCCCCTTTAGCATTTTTTTATTGCATCTATTTGATTCTTCTCTCTTTTCTTCTTTATTAGTCTTGCCAGCAGTCTATCAGTTTTGTTGATCTTTTCAAAAAAACAGCTCCTGGATTCATTGATTTTTTGAAGGGTTTTTTGTTCTGCTCTGATCTTAGTTACTTCTTGTTTTCTGCTAGCCTTTGAATTTATTTGCTCTTGCTTCTCTAGTTCTTTTAATTGTGATGTCAGGGTATTGATTTTAGATCTTTCCTGCTTTCTCTTGTGGGCATTTAGTGCTATAAATTTCCCTCTACACACTGCTTTAAATGTGTCCCAGAGTTTGTGGTACGTTGTGTGTTTGTTCTCATTGGTTTCAAAGAACATCTTTATTTCTGCCTTCATTTTGTTATGTACCCGGTAGTCATTCAGGAGCAGGTTTTTCAGTTTCCATGTAGTTGTGTGGTTTTTAGTGAGTTTCTTAATCCTGAGTTCTAATTTGATCGCACTGTGGTCTGAGAGACAGTTTGTGGTTTCTGTTCTTTTACAATTGCTAAGGAGTGCTTTACTTCCAACTATGTGGTTGATTTTGGAGTAAGTGCGATGTGGTGCTGAGAAGAATGTATATTCTCTTGATTTTTGGTGGAGAGTTCTCTAGCTGTCTATTAGGTCTGCTTGGTGCAGAGCTAAGTTCAATTCCTGGATATCTTAACTTTCTTTCTCGTTGATCTGTTTAATGTTGACAGTGGGATGTTAAAGTCTCCCATTATTATTGTGTGGGAGTCTAAGTCTCTTTGTAAGTCTCTAAGGACTTGCTTTATGAATCTGGGTGCTCCTGTATTGGGTTCATATATATTTAGGATAGTTAGTTCTTGTTGAAGTGATCCCTTTACCATTACATAATAGCCTTCTTTGTCTCTTTTGAACTTCGTTAGTTTAAAATCTGTTTTATCGAGACTAGTATTGTAATCCCTGCTTTTTTTTGCTTTCCATTTGCTTGGTAGATCTTCCTCTATCCCTTTATTTTGAGCCTATGTGTGTCTCTGCACGTGAGATGGGTATCCTGAATATAGCACCCTGATGGGTCTTGACTCTTTATCCAATTTGCCAGTCTTTGTCTTTTAATTGGGGCATATAGCCCCTTTACAGTTAAGGTTAATATTGTTATGTATGAATTTGATCCTGTCATTATGATGTTACCTAGTTATTTTGCCCATTAGTTGATGCAGTTTCTTCCTAGCATCGATGGTCTTTACAATTTGGCATGTTTTTGCAGTGGCTGGTACCAGTTGTTCCTTTCTGTGTTTAGCACTTCCTTCAGGACCACTCTTGTAAGGCAGGCCTTGTGGTGACAAAATCCCTCAGCATTTGCTTGTCTGTAAAGGATTTTATTTCTCCTTCACTTATGAAGCTGAGTTTGCCTGGATATGAAATTCTGGGTTGAAAATTCTTTTATTTAAGAATGTTAAATATTGGACACCACTCTTCTGGCTTGTAGAGTTTCTGCTGAGAGATCTGCGGTTAGTCTGATGGGCTTCCCGTTGTGGGTAACCTGACCTTTCTCTCTGGCTGCCCTTAAGATTTTTCCTTCATTTCAATCTTGGTGAATCTGACAATTATGTGTCTTGGGGTTGCTCTTCTTGAAGACTATCTTTGTGGTGTTCTCTGTATTTCTTGAATTTGCATGTTGGCCTGCCTTGCTAGGTTGGGGAAGTTCTCCTGGATAATATCCTGAAGAGTGTTTTCCAGCTTGGTTCCATTCTCCCCGTCACTTTCAGGTCCACCAGTCAAACGTAGAGTTGGTCTTTTCACATAGACCCATATTTCTTGGAAGCTTTGTTCTTTTGTTTTTACTATTTTTTCTCTAAACTTCTCTTCTCACTTTATTTTATTAATTTCATCTTCAATCACTGATACCCTTTCTTCCACTTGTTCGAATTAGCTACTGAAGCTTGTGCATGTGCCACGTAGTTCTCGTGCCATGGTTTTCAGCTCCATCAGGTCATTTAAGGTCTTCTCTATACTGTTTATTCTAGTTAGACATTCGTCTAATCTTTTTCAATGTTTTTAGCTTCCTTGCGATGGGTTCAAACATCCTCCTTTAGCTTGGAGTAGTTTGTTATTACCGACTTTCTGAAGTCTACTTCTGCCAACTTGTCAAAATCATTCTCTGTCCCGCTTTGTTCTGTTGCTGGCGAGGAGCTGTGTTCCTTTGGAGGAGAAGGGACATTCTGGTTTTTAGAATTTTCAACTTTTCTGTTCTGGTTTCTCCCCATCTTTGTGGTTTTATCTACCTTTGGTCTTTGATGATGGTGACCTACAGATGTGGTTTTGGTGTGGATGTCCTTTTTGTTGATGTTATTCCTTTCTGTTTGTTAGTTTTCCTTCTAACAGTCAGGTCCCTCAGCTGCAGGTCTGTTGGAGTTTGCTGGAGGTCCACTCCAGACCCAATTTGCCTGGGTATCACCAGCGGAGGCTGCAGAACAGCAAATATTGCAGAACAGCAAGTGTTGCTGCCTGATCCTTCTTCTGGAAGCTTTGTCTCAGAGTGGCACCCAGCTGTATGAAGTGTCAGTTGGCCCCTACTAGGAGGTGTCTCCAAGTTAGGCTACATGGGAGTCAGGGACCCACTTGAGGCAGTCTGTCCATTCTCAGAGCTCAAACACTGTGCTGGGAGAACCACTGCTCTTTTCAGAGCTGTCAGACAGGGACATTTAAGTCTGCAGAAGTTTCTTCTGCCTTTTGTTCAGCTATGCCCTGCCCCTAGAGGTGGAGTCTTCAGAGGCAGGGGGACCTCCTTGAGCTTCAGTGGGCTCCTCCCAGTTCGAGCTTCCTGGAGGCTTTGTTTACCAACTCAAGCCTCAGCAATGGCGGACGCCCCTCCCCCAGCCAGGCTTGCCACCTGGTAGTTCGATCTCAAACTAGCAGTGAGCAAGGCTCCGTGGGAGTGGGCCCCGCTGAGCTAGGCACAGGATATAATCTCCTGGTGTGCCGTTTGCTAAGACTGTTGGAAAAGCGCAGTGTTTAGGTGGCAGTGTCCTGATTTTCCCGGTATAGTCTGTCACAGTTTCTCTTGGCTAGGAAAGGGAACTCCCCCGACCCCTTGCACTTCCCAGGTGAGGCGATGCCCTACCCTGCTTTGGCTTGCCCTCTGTGGGCTGCACCCACTGTCTGACCAGTCCCAGTGAGATGAACCAGGTACCTCAGTTGGAAATGCAGAAATCACCCGTCTTCTGTGTCGATCACACTGGGAGCCACTGACCAGAGCTGTTTCTATTCAGCCATCTTGGAACGGACCCCTCCAAGGATCTTTTTCATATAATGACTTCTTTTCCTCTGGGTAGATACCCAGTAGTGGGATTGCTGGATCAAATGGTATTCTACTTTTAGTTCTTTAAGGAAAATCTACACAGTTTTCCATAGTGGTTGTACTAGTTTACGTTCCCACCAGCCATGTAGAAGTGTTCCCTGTTCACTGCATCCATGCCAGCATCTATTATTTTTTGGTTTTTTGATTATGGCCATTCTTGCAGGAGTAAGGTGGTATCGCATTGTGGTTTTGATTTGCATTTCCCTGATCATTAGTGATGTTGAGCATTTTTTCATATGTTTAGAGCCATTTGTTTATCTTCTTTTGAGAATTGTCAGTTCATGTCCTTAGCCCACTTTTTGATTGGATTGTTTTTTTCTTGTTGATTTGTTTGAGTTCATTGTGGATTCTGGATGTTAGTTGTTTGTCAGATGTATAGATTGTGAAGATTTTCTCCCACCCTGTGGGTTGTCTGTTTACTCTGCTGACTTTTTTGCCATGCAAAAGCTCTTTAGTTTAATTAAGTTCCAGCTATTTTTCTTTGTTTTTATTGCGTTTGCTTTTGAGTTCTTGGTCAGGAAATCCTTGCCTAAGCCAATGTCTAGAAGGGTTTTTCCAATGTTACCTTCTAGAATTTTTGTAGTTTCAGGTCTTAGTTGATTATTGTGTAAGAGATGAGGATTCAGTTTCATTCTCCTACATGTGGCTAGCCAATTATCCCAGCACCATTTGTTTAACAGGGTGTCCTTTCCCTACTTTATGTTTTTGTTTGCTTTGTCAAAGATCAGTTGGCTTTAAGTATTTGGGTTTATTTCTGGGTTCTCTATTCTGTTCTATTGGTCTATGTGCCTATTTTTATACCAATACCATGCTGTTTGGGTGACTGTGGCCTTATAGTATAGTTTAAAATCAGGTAATATGATGCTTCCAGATTTATTCTTTTTGCTTAGTCTTGCTTTGGCTGTGTGGGCTCTTTTTTGGTTCCATACGAATTTTAGGATTTTTTTTTAGTTCACTGAATAATGGTGGTGGTATTTTGATGGGGATAGTGTTGAATTTGTAGATTGCTTTGGGCAGTGTGGTCATTTTCAAAATACTGATTCTACCATCCATGAGCATGGGATGTGTTTTCATTTGTTTGTATCGTATGATTTCTTCCAGCATTGTTTTGTAGTTTTCCTTGTTGAGGTGTTTTACCTTCTTGGTTGGGTATATTGCTAAGTTTTGTGTTTTTTTGTTTTTTTTTTGTTTTTTTTTTTGCAGCTTTTGTAAAAGAGGTCGAGTTCTTGATTTGATTCTCTGCTTGGTCGCTGTTATTGTATTGAAGAGCTACTGATTTGTGTGCATTAGTTTTGTATCCAGAAACACTGCTGAATTCTTTTATCAGTTCTAGGAGCTTTCTGGAGGAGAGTTTAGGGTTTTCTAGGTAAACAATTGTCAGCAAACAGTGACAGTTAGACCTCCTCTTTACTGATTTGGATACCCTTTATTTCTTTCTCTTGTCTGATTGCTCTGGCTGGGACTTCCAGTACTGTGTTGAAGAGGAGTGGTGAGGGTGGGCATCCTTGTCTTGTTCCAGTTCTCAGAGGGAATGCTTTCAACTTCTCCCCATTCAGTATTATGTTGGCTGTGAGTTTGTCTAGATGGTTTTTATTACATTGAGGTATATGTCCCTTGTATGCTGATTTTGTTGAGAGTTTTAATCATAAAGGGATGCTGCATTTTGTTGAATGCTTTTTCTGCATCAGTTGAGATGATTGTATGATTTTTGTTTTTAATTCTGCTTAGGTGGTATATCACATTTATTGCCTTTCATCTGTTAAACTATCCCTGCATCCCTGGTACGAAACCCACTTGATCATGGTGGATTATCTTTTTGATATGTTGTTGGATTTGGTTAGCTAGTACTTTGTTAAGGATTTTAGCATCTATGCTCATCAGGGATATTGGTTTGTAGTTTTCTTTTTTGGTTATGTTCTTTCCTGGTTTTGGAATTAGGGTGATACTGGCTTGATGGAAAGATTTAGGGAGGGTTCCCTCTTTCTCTATCTTGTGAAATAGTGTCAATAGGATTGGTACCAATTCTTTTTTGAATGTCTAGTAGAATTCTTCTGTGAATCCATCCGGTCCTGGACTTTTTTTTGTTGGTAATTTTTAAAATTACCATTTCAGTTCACTGCTTGTTATTGGTCTATTCAGGGTATCTGATTCTTCCTGATTTAAGCTAGGAAGGTTGTATTTTTCCAGAAATTTATCCATCTCCTCTAGGTTTTCTAGTTTATGTGCATAAAGGTGTTCATAGCAGCCGTGAATGATCTTTTGTATTTTTGTGTTGTCAGTTGTAATGTCTCCCATTTCATTTCTAATTGAGATTATTTTGATTTTCTCTCTTGCTTAATCTTGCTAATGGTCTATCAATTTTATTTATCTTTTCAAAGAATCGACTTTTTGTTTCAATTATCTTTTGTATTTTTGTTTGTTTCAACTTCATTTAGTTCTGTTCTGATCATGGCTATTTCCTTTCTTCTGCTGGGTTTGGGTTTGGTTTGTCCTTATTTCTCTAGTTCCTTGAAGTGTGACCTTAGATTGTCTGTTAGTGCTCATTCAGACTTTTTGATGTAGGTGTTTCGGGCTATGAACTTTCCTCCTCGCACCACCTTTGCTGTATCCCAGAGGTTTTGATAGGTTGTGTCACTATTGTCATTCAGTTTGAAGAATTTAATTTCCATCTTGATTTCATTTTTGACCCAGTGATCATTCAGGAGCAGGTTATTTAATTTCCATGTATTCGCATGGTTTTGAAGAGTTGATTTCTAGTTTTATTCACACTGTGATCTGAGAGAGTACATGATATAATTTCAATTTTTTTAATATATAGAGACCCCTTTTGTGGTCTCTCTTGGAGAAAGTTCCATGCACTGTTGAATAGAATGTATATTCAGCAGTTGTTGGGTAGAATGTTCTGTATATATCTATTACGTCAATTTGTTCCAGGGTATAGTTTAAATCCATTGTTTCTTTGTTGTCTGTCTTGATGACCTGTCAGGTGCTGTCAGTGTGGTATTAAAGTCCCCCACTATTATTGTGTTGCTATCTATCTCATTTTTATTTTATTTATTTATTTATTTTTGAGACAGAGTTTTGCTCCTGTTGCCCAGGCTGGAGTGCAATGGTGCAGTCTTGGCTCACCCCAACCTCCGCCTCCCAGGTTCAAGCGATTCTTCTGCCTCAGCCTCCTGAGTAGCTGGGATTACAGGCATGTGCCACCACGCCTGGCTAATTTTGTATTTTTAGTAGAGATGCGGTTTCTCCATGTTGGTCAGGCTGGTCTCGAACTGCTGACCTCAGGTGATCCGCCCGCCTTGGCCTCCCAAAATGCTGGGATTACAGGCATGAGCCACTGCCCCCAGCCTGTCTATCTCATTTCTTAGGTCTCTTGGCAATTGTTTTATAAATTTGGGACCTCCAGTGTTAGGTGCATATATGTTTAGGATTGTGATATGTTCCTGCTGGGCACTGCCTTTTACCATTATATGATGTACCTCTTTGTCTTTTTTAACTGCTGATGCTTTAAAGTTTGTTTTGTCTGATACAAGAATAGCCACCTCTGATTGCTTTTGGTGTCCATTTGTATGGAATATCTTTCCAACCCTTTACCTTAAGCTTGTGTAAGTCCTTATGCGTTAGGTGAATCTCTTGAAGGCAGCAGATGGTTGGTGAGTTCTCCTTTCTGCAATTCTGTGTCTTTTAAGTGGAGCATTTAGGCCATTTACATTAAACATTAGTATTGAGATGTGAGGCACCATTCCATTCATTGTGCTGTGTTGCCTGTACATCTTTTTTTTTTTAATTGTATTTTTGTTTTATAGGTCACGAGATTTATGTTTTACATAAGTTCTGTTTTGATGTGTTTCCAGGATTTGTTTCAAGATTTAGAGCTCCTTTTAGCAGTTCTTGTACTGCTGGCTTGGTAGTGGCAAATTCTCTCAGCATTTGTTTGTTTGAAAAAGACTATCTTTCCTTCGTTTATGAAGCTTAGTTTCACTGGATACAAAATTCTTGGCTGATAATTATTTTGTTTGAGGAGGCTGAAGATAGGGCTCCAATCCCTTCTAGCTTGTAGGGTTTTTGCTGAGAAATCTGCTGTTAATCTGATAGGTTTTTCTTTATAGGTTACCTGGTGCTTTTGTCTCACAGCTCTTGAGATTCTTTCCCTTGTCTTAACTTCCGATAACCGGATTACAATGTGCCTAGGCAATAGTTTTTTGTGGTGAATTTCCCAGATGAAATTTGAGCTTCTTGTATTGGATGCCTAAGTCTCTAACAAGGCTGGGGAAGTTTTCCTCGAAATTTCCTCGATTTCCAAATGCGTTTTCCAAACTTTTACATTTCTCTTCTTCAGGAATGCTGATTATTCTTAGGTTTGGTCATTTAACATAATCCCAGACTTCTTGGATGCTTTGTTCATATTTTCTTATTCTTTTTCTTTTGTCTTTGTTGGAATGGGTTAATTTGAAGACCTTGTCTATAAGCTCTGAAGTTCTTTCTTCTGCTTGTTCAATTCTATTGTTGAGACTTTCTATAGCATTTTGCATTTCTGTAAGTGCATCCATTGTTTCCTGAAGTTTTGGTTGTTTTTTATTTATGCTATCTATTTCATTGTCTATTTCTCTCGTCACTTCTCATATCATTTTTTTGATTTCCTTAAATTGGGCTTTTCCTTTCTCTGGTGCCTCCTTAATTAGCCTAATAACTAACCTTCTAAATTCTTTTTCAGTTGAATCAGGGATTTCTTCTTGGTTTGGATCCATTGCTGGTGAACTAGTGTGATTTTTGGGAGTGTTAAAGAACCTTGTTTTGTTATATTCCCAGAGTTGGTTTTCTGGTTCCTTCTCATTTGGGTAGGCTGTGTCAGAGGAAAGGTCTAAGGCACAAGGGTGTTCAGATTCTTTTGTCCCACGGGGTATTTTCTTGACGTAGCACTCTTCCCCCTTTTCCTAGGGATGTTACTTCCTGAGAGCTGAGCTGTAGTGATTGTTATCTCTCTTCTGGATCTAGCCACCCAGCAAGTCTCCCAGGCTCCAGTCTGGTACTGGTGGTTGTCTGCACAAAGTCCTGTGAACCATCTGTGTGGGTCTCTCAGCTGTGGATACCAGCACCTGTTCTGGTGGAGGTGGCAGGGGGGTGATGTGGACTCTGTGAGCATCCTTGGCTTTGGTTGCTTAATGCACTATTTTTATTCTGGTTGGCCTCCTGCCAGGAGGTGGCACTTTCAAGAGAGCATCAGCTGTGGTAGTATGGAGAAGAACAGGCAGTGAGCAGGGCCCTAGAAATCCCAAGAGTATATATTCTTTGTCTTCAGATCAGGTTGGGAAGGGCAGGGTTGGGCTCAGACTCTCCTTGGGCAGGTCTTGCTGTGGCTGCTGTGGGGAATGGGAATGAGGTTCCCAGGTCAATGGAGTTATGTTCCTAGGAGGATTATGGCTGCCTCTGCTGTGTCATGCAGGTTGTCAGGGAAGTGGGGGAAAGCCAGCAGTCACAGGCCTCACCCAGCTCACATGCAACCCAAAGGGCTGGTCTCACTCCCACTGTGCCCACCCCCCAACCACACTGAGTCCATTTCCAGGCAGTGGGCAAGCAGGGCTGAGAACTTGCCCCAGACTACCCACCTCCCAGCTGTGAAAGCAAGTAGGGCTTTCCGTCTTCCCCTGCCTGTGGAGTCCACACACTGGATTCATGCCCTGTCCTGAGTTCTGTTAAGGGGAGTTCTCCATCAGTTCAAATTGTTACAAAGTTCAACTGGAGGTTTCCTTCTCCCTGTGGCCTTTTCCCACTGCCTCTGCCCTTCCTCCCCAAGAACCCCTGTGAGGCAAGGTGGAAATTGCTTGCTAGCGAACCCAGCGATCCCACAGGGGTTTTCCTACTGCTTCCTCTACCCCTGTATTTCACTTGGCTCTCTAAGTTGACTCAGCTCCAATGAGGTCAGATTTGTTTCCCGTAATCTAGACCTTCAGGTTCCCTAATGGGGTGTGTGTTCTGGGACAGATGATCTCCCTTTCCCACTTCCACACTGTTTGGGCACTCACAGTATTTGGGAGGTCTCCCGGGTCCTGCAGGAGCAATCCACTTCCTTCAGAGGGTATATGGGTTCTCTTGGCTTTCTCTAATGTGTTCCTGCTGTCATTCTGGAGCAGAAGTTTACAATGTGAGCCTCCATGTGCTGCTCTATCCATCCGAGTGGGAGCTGCAGTCTATTCCTGCCTCCTTTCTGCCGTGATCTCTCCTACTTTCAGGGCTTTTTCTTTTTTGTTTCCATTTGTGTTCTGCATTGTGTCCTAACTAACAAGTCAAACTGGCTGGCTATATAGCATCTTGCTAAATGATACCTTATTCTATGTAAAGGTACTTGTCCTCATTGGAAAACGGTTCTTGAATATAAGTTTCTAAAGCTGCCTTGAGATACTGAGAAGGCAGTATAGCATGGTGAATAAAAGGATGGGTTTTGGAATTAGACTTGGATTCAAAATCAAGATCTGTCATTTACTAAGCCATGTGACTTTGGGAAGTTACTTAACATTGAGCTTCTGTTTCCTCACCTGTAAGAAGAGTATGCTAATTCCTCTCAAGTTACCAGGATTAAATGAAATACTGTATTTAATATGTGGCACATAGTAAGCACTCAACAAATGTGGCTATTATTTTCATTATTAGAAGGGCATAAATAAATAGGTAAAAATATGCATTTTAAAAGTCTTAGCAGGAAACTGATAAATTAATTTTGATTTTCGTAAGTTGCTCCATTGTTCCTAATTTCCTAATCAAGCCCTACATGACAATCCTCAGTTATTTATAAACTTAAGTTATTTGTTTGTAGTGCCATTAACAGTATTTGTTCAATTTACTCAACATCTGGCTTTCCATAGTAATCAGAAATCCCAGTCTTTAAATACCATTCAGAGAACTCCAAGCAGTTTTCTAAACAGATGGTTTTGTGTCTGTAATTTTTTTTTTTCTTACGTGTTCTCCAGAGATCAGAACTCTGAAAAGATAGCACTGGATTCCCCCCACCACTCACTGTGCCCCAGCCTTTCCCAGTGATTTTGGTTGAGAATGCAATAGTGACCTTAGTATTTAATTTTGTCTCTATGAAGCTGTTTTTTTAAAAAGTGGTGATTTTCAGAGGGGAGAGAATACCATAGAACCAGTGATGATGTTGGTTATCTTCATTTTCCATCAGCATCCTGGGCTCTTGCCCCTCTACCATATATACCTGATTCCTTTTTTCAGAAGGAGTCTTCCTGCTTGGAAGATTTATATAAATTTAATTTATATAAATTATATGTACTACCATAATTGTAATTTACATTCTAAAATATACCCTAAAATAGAATTTTTAGTAGAATGAGATAAATTTCTATAAATAAAAAGTCCATTTTTTTTCCTGTTCTCCATTGAATTATTTTGTGAACCCGTTTGGGTATATGCATCCCACTATGGATTCAGATTCATCCCTTGTATCCAAATTACAAATTATTTGAGAAAACAAAATGTCTGCCTAAATAGTAGAATGTTATTAGCAGTTGTTTAAATGTGTTATGTAGGAAGAGTTGTGTCAGTTAGTGAGATCAGCTTTTCCCAAACCTTATTATACCTGAGATCACGAAATCATTTAATTCTCTGCCTTAAATACCAAGAAAGAAGGACAAAAGGATAGTGGATGGAGAGAGAAGAGCCAAGATACACTTTTTTATTCCTGGGAATATTAAGCAAGATGCTGAGTATGAAGCAGTAATGATTTGCCCTGGCAAACTATAGTGAATTAAGAAATATTCTATAGACTGTAAGTAGATTGCTAGAAGATTTCTATGTACAAGAGTTCTCTTCTGCATTCCATGTTGCAGAGAAGCCTTGGGCTGGACCACAAAGCAGGGAGTGTATAGGATTCAGATGAGTGGAGAGGGAAAGAGAGCATTTCCCACTGTTTGTTTGGATTTGCTAATTGCTTTTTGATTTTGAGTCACCCATTTGCTTGTTTGTTTCTTTGTAAGTGTTCCTGGTTCTCCATCATCTTTCACAAGACTAACTCCAACAGCTTCCTTACCATCCTTCCAACGTTCTGGAATCCCCTTTGCTTCTCTTCTTTTTATTTTTAATTATGATGGATGCGTAATGATTGATCCTCTTTTCTTCTTATCCACCATTTTCTCTTACCTGGATCCTGCATTATTGCCTCAGCCTGCCTCCCTTCTTTTCCCCCTTCTAATCCATTCTCCACCCAGCCATCAAAGTGATCTTTCTAAAATTTAAATGTGATTCTGTTTCTGCTTAAAACCATTCAGTGGTTCCTCACTTCCTCATTATAAAGTTTGAATTCTTCACCATTGATTATATGGCCTTTATTATCTGGATCTTACCTTTCTAGAAAGCTTACCACTTCTCCCCCTTACATTAGATACTCTCAATCATATTAAACTCTTTGGCATACTTTCTTTCACCTTTGGCTCTTTGCGTTTGTTTCTCTGCCTGAAACTCTTCCTATTCTCCTGGCTAACTTGTACTCAAGTTTGATGTCCCAACTTAAATTCCACTTTCTTGGAAGTGCATGCACAATACTTGCTTAGTCTATGCTGTCACCATTTCTACATTCATGCTCTGGATATAATGCAAAAAGCACAGCACAGGATTTGGACTTGGAGTAGGAAGACTAAGGTTTGACCACTAATCTTTGCTATGCAATCTTGGGGAAGTCACTTAATGTCTTCAGGCCTTAATCACTTCATCTCTAACGTGGAATAATGTCACTTTTCTCTCAAGCCCCTTGAAGCATTTATTGATATAATACACATAAAAGGATACTATAAGCACTAAAGCACCATGCTCATGTACATTACTGCTGCTACTATTGTTATTACTACTACTGCTACTGCTATTACCACTCCTCTCCTCTTCCTCCTTGCCTGCCACCTCATGATCCTCAGCAGTCTTTCTGGAGTGTTTTATATGGGACTTGGTTTTTTAGGGGATGAAGATTTTACCAAGGACATAACAGAGCTGTTTTCCCAGCTGCACGTTTCCTCCAAACCAGAGAAACTTGCCAGGGTAAGTTATCGCTTCTTGGTGATTTTCATTATTTTACTTGTAAGAATGTAGTGGATAAAGACTATAAGATTATAAATTCCTGGCAGAGGTGTCACCAAAATCGAGGGTGTATTCTCGTTATACCCAGAATTGGGTTCTGCATCTACTTGCCTTCTGCTCCTCTAAGTCAGTGTGTTGAACCCACATCGGCCCTCCAACACGTGTCCCATCTTCACCTGTTTTCAGTTGGGATGCTTTGCTTATCTGAAAGCTTAATTTAGGCTACAATGTTGGTCATTAAAAGTTGGCAGTGCTGACCAGCCTCATGATTCCAATGGGTGAGCCTCTGTTGAGGACTCACTGTTCTCAGGGGTCTGAATGATTTAGAAATAATATGTGGCCTTGCCCATAGGGATTAGAGGTTGTCATTACCCAGAGCCCAGTAACTCAGATAATGACTATTTGGCGTATGGAAGTGAGAGAGTATTATGACCAAGGCCTTTATTTTTGGTGCTGATTCTGGAACTATTTTCTTATATCTGAAATGTGGAGAGACTTTAATCAAAGCTTAGAGTGGGTAGGGAGGTTCTGTGGCAAATATAAGCCAGTGCCTGCTCATGGGACACTGTTCACTGGGTCATGGACTGCTTGCTACCTCTTTACCCACCTCTACCAATCTTGAGAAGCATTTCAAGACCAGTCAGCTGCAGGTGCACATTGTTTCCTGGCCAGGGAGAGGTGAGAGCTATTGCATAGTCAACCCAGTCACCTTGTCTCCATCCCTCAGGGCAAGGAATATGATGTTTGGTGTGTTATCCCACTCTCCTATGCCCATCGAAAAAGGTGTATTCTCTGAGAAAGCTTTTTTAGATCATCCCCAGGCAGCTCATCTCCCTTACCTCTACTGTAACACTTTACTACAGCACTTTTGATCTTGTATTATAGTGCTTTTTATTTTGGAAATAATATCAAACTTAGAGAAAAGTTACAAGAGTAGCACAAACAATATTTGTATACCTTTTATGCAAATCCAATACTCTTAATATTTACCTCATTTGCTTAAACATTTGTGCTTTCACATATGTTCTTTCTCTCTGTGTGTATAAATACACGTATACACATGTAGATAAACACATATTATTTTTGTAACTATTTGAGAGTAAATTGTAAACATTATTGCTCTTCTAAATTTTTCAATATGTGTCTGCTAAGGATAGGGATATTCCCTTACATAACCACAGTATAGCTATCAACTTCAGTAAATTTAACATTAGTACTTTTGTTGTACTAATTTGTTGTAATCTGTTTTCCGTATTTCAGTTACATCAGTTGACCCAATAACGTCCAATAATATCAAACTTTTTCCTTCACCACTGGAGCCAGTACATGATCACAAATTTAGCTGCCATGTACTTTTAGTTTCCTTTAATCTAGAACAGTTCTTCAGCCTTTCTTTGTCTTTTATGACACTGGTGTTTTTGAAAAACAAGCTTTGGAGTTTGTCTGATGCTTTCTCATGATTAATGTCAGTTTATACATTCCTGGCCAAAATACTCTGTAAGTGATGGTGTGTCCTGCCCAGGGTATCACATCTAAAAGTACATGATATTCATTTACCCCTTATTGGTGATGTGTTGTCTGATTTCTTTCTGTAGAGCTACAGTTTATTTACCTATCTTGCTAATAAACGTTCTGTGAGGAGATACTGTAAGACCATACAAATATCCTGCTACTCATCATAATTTCTCTCCTAAATCTAGCATCTATTTATGATTCTTGCACCAATATCTAGTGTGAAGATTCACCAGTTGGCTTTAAGCGTTCCAGTATAGTCATGAGCTCTCCTTTCTCCCCCATTTTGTTCATTCTTTTTTTATTTGTTGTCAGTATTTTTTATTTGTTGTCATGGAGTTCTGCTTTTTCCCCATTGGCTTGTAATTCATCACTGTCCTTAATATTTTGATGTTCAGATTTGTCTTTCAAGCTGGCTCCTAGGTGGCATGCCTCCATCATTTTGGGGTGCTTCCTTACTTTCTGGCATAACAAGATATTCTTATGTCTTAATACCTTCTGTGCCCCAGCCCCACAACCAGAAATTTCTTTGCGAAAGCATGATTCATTGATTTTTGGTTTCATAAACCAAGACCTGAGTACTAAGTGTACTCATCGCCACTGGCGTGACTCTGATTCTAGGCTGTCAGCAGAGCTAGAAAATATACTCAGGTACGTATACACCTATATGTGTTATGTATGTAGATACATATGTGCACATGTACACCTATATGTGTTTTAGAAATCATGATTTCACACATAGTATAACTCCAATTTTAATCCATCCCTACAGGGTTTTTCCTTGCCTTTCCCTGTTACACATTTGTATCTCTCTTCTACAGTAGGAACCTTGTCTCCCAACAATATTACCACATTTCCTTAATTATGAGATGTGTCTGAAATGGTTTTATTGCTTTGCCTATACTATAGAGTATCCCTTATCCAAAATGCTTGGAATAGAGAACTGTTTCAGATTTCAGATTTTTGTTTGGATTTTGGAATATTTACACACACACACACACACACACACACACACACACACACACACACACAGTGCTGTATCTTGAGGATGCAATCTAAGTCTGAACACAGAATTTATTTATATTCATGTATACCTTATACACATAGCTTGAAGATAATTTTATACAATATTTTAAAAAATTTTGTGCATGGAGGCCGGGCGCAGTATCTTACGCCTGTGATCCCAGGACTTTGGGAAGCCGAGGCAGGCGAATCACGAGGTCAGGAGATCGAGACCATCTTGGCTAACACGGTGGAACCCCATCTCTACTAAAAATACAGAAAATTAGCCAAGCCAGGCGTGGTGGTGGGTGCCTGTAGTCCCAGCTACTCAGGAGGCTGAGGCAGGAGAATAGCATGAACCCGGGAGACGGAGCTTGCAGTGAGCCAAAATCGCACTACTGTACTCCAGCCTGGGCGACAGAATGAGACTCTGTCTTAAAAAAAAAAAAAAAAAAAAAAAAATTGTGCATGAAACAAAATTTTGAATTCATTTTGACTGCAACCCATCACATGAGGTCAGGGGTGGAATTTTTCACTTGTGGCATCATATTGACACTTAAAAAATTTCAAATTTTGGAGAATTTTGGATTTTTGTATAAGTGATACTTAATCTGTACTATAAAAGTAACCTACAAAAAATTGTTTTATTTGCTGCCTATGTGTTAATTTTGTTTTTGAATATGTAGGGTATTAACACGCTTCCAAAAATCAAACTGCATAAAAAATATACTCAGGTCTCTCCCTCCCACTTCCCTTCCACTCCGTTCTCCTGTTTTTGTAGGTATTCATCTTTCTTGTTTTTGGCTTATCTTTCCCGAGTTTCTTTTTGTAAAGATAAGCAGATATATTTTCTTATCTCCTCTGATGGAAAAGTCAACATACTGTATTTGTTCTTTAGCACTCTGCCTTTTTCACTTAGCCTTGTGCATAAGTATTTTTATACATTTATCACAGTTTTTAAAAAATATGTATATCTTACCTCCTATCCTGAAGCTTAAATTTCTCAAAGGCAGGATCTGTACATACCTATTCCTTAAAATTCCAGCTCTACTACCTATTACTTTCTGTGTGACCTTTAGCAAGTTGCTTGACCTCTGTGAGCCTCATTTTTTTCTCTGTGTGGTGAGTAATAATAATGTAGAGTTCCTGTGAGGTTTAAATGTGTTCACACACACAAAGCTCTTACAAACTGCCTGGCTTATAGTAAATAAATGCTCACTGTTGATGGCTCCACAGAAGATAGCCCGATGTCCTCTACATGTAGCTGTTCAATAAATATACATATATGTTCAATAAACCTTTATTGTGCTTAGTAATTTGCTAGGTGCTAGGGAAATAATCATGAGAAAGACATAGTTTACATGCTTAATGAGAGATCACATTAATAATAATTTTTGGAAGACCAGTAACTCCTTATCTATCTGGCAGTTCTAGCCATTCTCTGAAAGCAGTCTTCAGATTGTTTAAATTTTAGGCATTGAGACTTAAGATGTAGATTGATCAAGGCCTTAACCATTGACCCTCAAAAGATTTATATGGCAGGCTGTGATGTAGGGGAAAGAGCACTGAATTAGGAGTCTGGGAATATGATTCTATGATTCTGATTCTTGTTCTGATACTCACATGTGGTATGGCCTTGGACAAATTCATTTTCTTCTCTAGGCCTCGTTATTTTTCTGTTGGAAATAAATAAGCTTTTGGAGAAGCCAAGTTCAAAGGTACCTTTTGAGATCTGCAGATCTCAACAACTGGAAAGTTCCAGACTGAATTGTGGGCGTGGATGACATTAATAATTTTGGAAAAGGATAATAAATTACCTTGAGTTGGCACAATAGTTCGTGATGATTTCACTTAATATATTTATTACAAGAGAGGTCACTTTGGGTAAGCTCTATGCCTACTAAAATATCTCCTGGCCAGGGGCAGTGGCTCACACCTGTAATCCCAGCACTTTGGGAGGCCGATGGGTAGATCACGAAGTCAGGAGTTCAAGACCAGCCTGGCCAAGATGGTGAAACCCCATCTCTACTAAAACTACAAAAATTAGTCAGGCGCAGTGGCAGGTGCCCATAATCCCAGCTACTCGGGAGGCTGAGCTTGAACCTGGGAGGCAGAGGTTGCAGTGGGCTGAGATCATGCCACTTCCCTGTAGCCTGGGCAACAGAGTGAAACTCTATCTCAAAAAAACTCCCTCAAGTATATTAAATTTATCGTATCAATTTTTTCTTTTATGTGGTCTATCACTTTCCATTTTTCTTTTTTAATCTCAGATAAATTAATCCTTCGTTTTTTACTCATTTTGTCTCTTCAAAGATATTGTAAATAATTTAACATATTGTTTGTATTATTAGTCAACTGTTAGGATTCTTTCCAGCCTCATCTCTCACTGTTCTCTTCTATAAATCTCGCTACTCCAACCTAATTTTCTGTCACACTCCCCATCCTCTATATTCTTCCTTACTGGCCTTTGTTCTGTTTCTCAGGTGTACCACGCTCATTTCCCCGTGCTTACAACTCTTGTTGCCTAAATATTTGTATGGCCAATTCCTTCAGATTTCAGCTGAAACATAACTTTTCAGAGACCCTTTCTGACCACCCAAACTCAAGCCACCTTCTACCCACACTCATCATTACTCCCTTTTATTTTCTTTATGTATGTATTTGTTTGCTTGTTAATTGCCTTATTAGGAGGGAGAAGAGCAGGCTCCTAGATTGTATTATTCACCATTGAGTCCCTAGCACTGGCACAGTGTTAGTATATATTTGCAATAAATGAATGAATGAGTAAAATGCCTGTATCCTATATTTTGGTCTTGCTAGATATCTCACAGTTTGCCTAAACACTTTGCATTTTTCTGTTTCCAAGCCTTTATATAGTTCATGCTATTTGGTGTTTTGAATTTGAGAGGTTAATGCTTAATTAATGGGAAGGTATAGATCAGAGCTAGATTCTTCCTGAATGTTTTTGTGGGAGAATGTAGGGAAGGAACCCTACAGTGAAATTCTGGGAACACAAGTCTGCTTTAGCTCATTCAGGTGGCCTTGGGTGTAGCCCCACTTACTGATCCTTCAAGGTCTAACTCCAGTACTGTGCATGTAATAAAACCTGTGTTTCTCATTTAGAATCATTCTCAAAGTCTTCTCTGGATTCCTATTACCCTCATGACAGCTTTGAACACATTCTGTGTATTTAAAGTTAATAAAGTAGATGGTAATAAACAGTTTCTGAGAAACCAGGACTCTCTCACTTGCAAATGATAGAAACTCAAGTTAAGAAACTTTAAAAAATAACAAACTAATTTAAAAGAGGGGAATTCAGTAGCTCAAGAAAACAGAAAATCAAGGAAGAGAACTGGCTTCAGGCATCCTGTATTCGGGAACCTATCTCTATCCCTATCTGTGTGTTTTGGCTTGCTTCCTTTTGTTTTGGCTTCATTCTTAGGGAAGCTTTTCCATATGGTGGTAAAATGACCATTGGCAGCTTTAGGGTGGGTGACTTTTTTCCATTTCAGTAACTCCAACTAAAAGAACACTTCTTTTTGTTGATAATTTTACCAGATGTCCTGGGACTGATGTCCATTGATCTGGCTTGGGTTACTTTTTAATCTGTGAACCACTTACTCTGTGGACACAGGTGTTAATATTCTCAGTAGCTAAATCTGAATGGTTAGCCAACTTTTGGAGCCAAAAGATGGAAGCAGCTCCATGCAGATCACATGAACTAAGGAGAATCTAGAACCTGCCACCAAAAGAAAGGAGATATGGATGCTGGTCATATCTATATCCAAAACAGTAGATGTTCTTCACAGTGTTCTGAACACTGGGTATGCAAAGCCAAATAAAACACACTCTAGCTATCCTATAATACATAGTTTAGTTAGGAAACAGATAACTCTACTATATTTGGTTAAGTACTAAATTTAAGTTACTTGAAAGAGATGATATCTGGGTAGAGGATTGAAAGAACAAGTACAGTAGAGGTCATTCTTACCAAACATAAAGTGGAAAATGTTAAGAGATGAGGCTGGAAAAATAGGTAGGGTCTAGGTCATGGAGACTTGTTACATCATGTAAAGAGCATGATCTAGTTGATGAGGAGCCATTGAAGGAAAGAGGAATGGTCAGCCCTGGGCTTAAGACCGATCACTGGTAGCATTATGGAAGGTAGATTTAAGATAAACAGATCAGAAGCAGGGAGACCAGTCATGAAGTGGCTCTGAACTCAAGAAGTGGTAATAGGGAGGAGGAAGATGGGAAGGAAGAGGATGACAAGGGACTTGGATAAAATCAGACCATCTTGGTGATTGATTGGAGAGGAAAAAAATTTAAGATGGCCCCTGTATTTTGGCTCAGGTGACTGGTACATGGTGGCAATTCTGAAACTTTGGGAAATGAAAGAGGTCGAAAAATTTGGGGGTAGGAAGAGAAAGACAATGAGTTCAAAGTTTTTACTTGTTATGTGTGTGATGCCTGCAGAGTATTTTGTCTAGCAGGCATTTGGAATAAATTTTCAGGAGAGGTCAGGGCTAGAAATAAGGATCTAAGAGTCAACAGTAGGCTGAGGATAGTTAAAACCACTGGCATAGGATCAATGGAGAGGGAATGGGATGAGACAAGTAAGAAGTGAAGGCTAAACCTCCAAATGATTCTGGTGTTTAAGAGACTGGCCAGCTAGGATCAATATATAAAAGAGACTGAGAAGGAATGATCATAAAGGTCAGAGGAGAACAGAAGAACGTGGGGTTACAAAAACCAAAGAAAACTAGATTCATTATCAGGAGAATGGATAAATTGTGATATATACAATCATGCATTGTTTATTGATGAGGATATGTTATGAGAACTGCATCATTAGGCAGTTTTGTCATTGGGCGAATATCAGAGAGTGTACTTACACAAATCTAGCTGATGTAGCCTGTTACATACCTAGGCTATATTGTTTAACCTATTGCTCCAGTACAAAACTGTACAGCATGCTACAGTACTGAATACTGTAGGCAGTTGCAACACAATGGTATAGAAAAGATAGAGTAAAAATATAGTATTCCAGTCTTACAGGACCACTATTATATATGTGGTCTGTTGTTGACCTAAACATCATTATGTGGTGCATGACTGTATATAAAATGAAATACTACGCAACAGTTAATATGAATGAACTAATACATGCAACAACATGGATAAATCTAACAGACATTATGTTGTGCTTAAGCCAAACACAAATTAGAATGAACTTATATTTCTATTTTTATGCATTTTAAGATCAGGGAAAATTATTTATGGTGAGCAGAAGAGGGGTTGTCTTTGGGCAGGAGGAGGGAGACATGGTTGGAACAGTATTGGCGAGGAAGGGACATGAAGGGACCTTCTAGGGATGAGGAAATATTCTATATCTTCATCATAGTTTAACAGGCATATACACGTATAAACATTTCTTAAGCCATACTCTGAAGATTTGTGCACTTTACTGTATGTAAATTATACCTTGGTTTTTTGAAAAGCTGATTAGAGGCCAGGTGCAGTGGCTCACGCCTGTAATCCCAGCACTTTGGGAGGCCAAGGCAGGGGGATCACCTGAGGTCAGGAGTTCGAGACCAGCTTGGGCAACCTGGCAAAACCCCATCTCTACTAAAAATACAAAAATTAGCCAGGCATGGTGGCGGTTGCCTGTAATCCCAGCTACTCGAGAGGCTGAGGCAGGAGAATCGCTCGGACTCAGGAGGTGGAGGTTGCAGTGAACCAAGATTGTGCCATTGCACTCCAGCCTGGGCAACAAGAGTGAAACTCTGTCTAAAAAACAAAAACCCACCAATTAGAGAATTTAAAAAAGGAATGATGGACAGCAGTGATAAGTGCTGAAAAGGACTTACGATAAGGACTGAAATGATGGACAGCAGTGATAAGTGCTGAAAAGGACTTACGATAAGGACTGAAATGATGGACAGCAGTGATAAGGACTGAAAAGCTAGATGGTATGTTCAGGTAAGAACAAGTGCCCTTACTTCTAGGATGCTATTGTGTTCCTGGTAGGTGCACAGTAATTTTGGTGAACTGAATTGAATTGTTGATGGCCAATATTTTTCTTACTTAGGCAAGAAATACCGCCCACGAATGGATCAGGAAGTCTCTGACCAAGCCATTAGCAGAGAATGAAGAAGGAGAAAAACAGTTGGAAGCAGAAAATACTGAGCAAGTCAACAAAAATTCAATAGAGGTAGCCAAAGCAACTAAGGCTTTTTTGTTTGTTTTAGTAGATTTGAGATGTATCACAATCAAGGACCCAGGCTCCTTAGTTTTTACACTGCTATCCGTAATTTAAACCTTGTGATCTAGGATTGTAGCATCTTAGATCCAGACTATAAGATTAAAGGAGGAGTGAAGAAAAAAGAGAGAAAGGATGCATGTGTGTTTTGTCATGAGGAAGGTTCCCAGAAACTGCCGCCTGACACTTGTTATCTAAATCATTTGACCAAAACTTAGTTACTTGGTCACACCTGACTACAGGGGAGCCTTTGTGTTTGTAGCTTTGAGCCCAGCTTTAAAATTACATCACTGTGGAAGAAGAAGACACTCTTTATTGGAAGGCAACTATTAGTCTCTGCTACAAATCCTGTAGTATGAGAGAAGTAAGGTGGTATCATTTCCACCAAATGTTTTGCTATGCTGTGTTTTGTTTTTCCATCCAGGATATCCATGCGTTTGCAATCCGGAGTCTAGCTGAACTGACTGCTTGCTCAATTGAACTATTCCACAAAACAGCTGCATTGGTTCTGCATGGCAGGAAGCAGGAAGTGACAGCCGTAGAAAGGAGCCAAACTCTTTCCCAGTAAGTGTAATGAGAATTCCTCTAAATGATGCAAATTGCAGGAGTTTCCTTGGCCTATTTCCAAAGTTTTATAAACATCTCTCTCAAGAAACCATTCACCTCACACCCATCCACATATTAGACGGTTTGTTTATTTTGGTTGTTTTTTCCTTTTCATTGAACCATGATAAATCAGCATTATAAATCTGCCCTTTTTATGAACCAGCTCATGTTCTGAAAACTATTTCTTTACAGATTATTAGTTTTTGTTTTTTTTTTTTTTTTTTTTTTTTTGAGACGGAGTCTCGCTCTGTCGCCCAGGCTGGAGTGCAGTGGCCGGATCTCAGCTCACTGCAAGCTCCGCCTCCCGGGTTCACGCCATTCTCCTGCCTCAGCCTCCCGAGTAGCTGGGACTACAGGCGCCCACCACCTCGCCCGGCTAGTTTTTTGTATTTTTTTAGTAGAGACGGGGTTTCACCGTGTTAGCCAGGATGGTCTCGATCTCCTGACCTCGTGATCCGCCCGTCTCGGCCCCCCAAAGTGCTGGGATTACAGGCTTGAGCCACCGCGCCCGGCCTACAGATTATTAGTTTTAATAGGAATGGAATTTGGTGTAAGTGAAAACAGAGAAGAGTTCTAAGAACCTCAGTTCTTAATAGTAGTTATTATTGAGTGCTAATTATATACCATGCCAAGTGCCATGCTAAGGGATTTGCATGTATAACTTCTAATTTTTGTAACCCCAAAAGTAAGTGATTAGTCCAGTTTTAATCATGAGGAAATGCAAACTAGAGGAGTTAAGTAATCTGTCTGTGTTGTGTGGCCTGGGATTTAGGCCCAGGTCTGAGTGTCCTGAACCCATTCTTTTTTTCTCATGATATTGCTGATTTATACAAAAATTTTTCAAAAATAGTATAGATAATTATAGGTGGGGAAGAAAAAGCCCAGTAGTTTCTGAGTAAATCTCCTGATTGAAATAATGAGAATTTTAATTAGAAACAAATATATGAGAGTGCCCATTGTTAGAACTGGGAGGGGCTGTCAGTCTTCTGCAGACTTCCTCTTTACTTGCACCATCACCATTCCACTACACTATCCCATAATAGGGGGCTCATTTGTCTTCTTGAACATCCTTAAGGATGAGAGACTCACAACCCTAAAAGGAGCCTGTTCTGTGGAAAAGAGGCTATTTCTGCTGCTTGAAATGTTCTTTGAAATGTGGTTCACTCCCTCTCTGAATTCAAGTCTACTCAAGTGCCACCTTTTTAGAAAAGCCTTCCTTCACCACAAAGTCTGAAATAGCATCTCCAACCATTCTCTGTCCTTTTACTCTGCTTTATTTTCTTAGCTTATATCACCACATAACACTTATATGTATATGAATATATATGTGTATATATGTATATATGTGTGTGTATATATGTATATAGTCTCCCCCTTAATTTAGCAAGTAAGTTGGAATCCATGAAAACTAGGACTTTTCTTGTTCACTGATATGTTCCCATTGTTTGAAAGACTTTAAGTAAATAAAATCTGGCACATACAAGACTTTAGGTAAATATTATTAAAGATGGACTAATCACTTACTTTTGGAGTTGTTGTAAAAATTAGAAATGATACATGTAAATCCCTTAGCATGGTGTCTGGCATGTAATTAGCACCCAGTAACTAATAACTGTTATTAAGAACTGAGGTTCTTAGAATTAATGAATACATATTTTTAACTTTTCTAAATGGAATGTAGGGTCTTTTGAGTGTGATGTTGTCTCCTTAAAATGTATTTTAATTATTTTCTATTTGATTTGACTTGAACATATACTGCTTTCTAGAGGATTTTATAAAATAGAAACGTTTTTCTAAGGACTGAACTTCCTTTTTCTGTAGCATGAGTGCCTGCTCAGATGGACCTTCTTATACATTGGCGGGCTGATTTAGGCATACAGTAGTACCCCCTTATCTGTATGGGTTATGTTCTAAGCCCCTAGTGGATTCCTGAAACTGTGGGTAGTACCACACTTGATTGCCATCATTTGGAACACATTTCCGTGCATGTCTTCCACCCACAAATTTAATGCCTTTTCCATCTTTTTAAAAAATATTTTATTGATACATATTATATATATTTTTATATAATGTATGTGTTTATAATATATTCATATATAAACATATTTATATGTTTATAATATACTATTTATATATTTATAGTATATATTTATATAAATATATATTTATAATATATAATACTATAAATATATAATATATATAATTAATATATATTTATATAATATATAATATATTTACTGTATTGTAAATTATATAAATATATATATATTCTATATTATATATTTATATTTTTTATAACATATATAACATAATTATATAACATAATTATATAACATATTCATATAATATATAATGTATTATAAAAATATATAATATATAAAAATATATATTATATGACTATCTGTAATGTATAATATATATTATATAAAATTTATATATTATATAAAATAAATATATAATATATTAATATTTATATAATATATATATTTATATAATATATTAATATAATATATAATATAATTTATATTATATATAAACATATAATATATAATATAAATATATAATATGTTATATTTTTATAATATAATGTATATTATATATGTATATTATAAATATATAAATAAATATGTATATATTACAAATATATAATATATATTATATAAATGTATATTATATATTAAATATTAATATGTATATTTAATATAATAAATATATATTATGTAATATATATTTAATTTATATAAATAGATATTATATATTATATGTATGTATCTATATATAGATACATGATATATATTTATATATGATTTATATATTTATAGTATATGTTTATATATCATTTATATATTTATATATAATTTATATATTTTTATATATGGGGTACATGTGAGTGTTACATGCATAGAATGTATAATGATCAAGTCAGAGTATTTGGGATATTCATCACCTTGAGTGTTTATCATGTCTATATGTTGGTATCATTTCAAGTGTCTACATTACTTTGAAATATACAAAATATTATTGCTAAATATAAGTCACCCTATTCTGCTATCAAACATTAGAATTTATTTTTTCTATCTAACTGTATGTTTGTACTCATTAACTAACTTCATCTCCACCCACTCACCCACCCACCTTTCCCCATTTCTGGTATCACAGTTGTTCTATTCTCTATTTCCGTAAGATCATGTTTTTCTAGCTCCCACATATGAGTGAGAACATGAGGTGTTTGTCTTTCTGTGCTTGGCTTATTTCACTTAACCTCATGACCTGTGGTTCTATCTGTGTTGCTGCAAATGACATTTTCTTTAATAGCTGAATAGTATTCCATTATGTGTGTGTGTGTGTATATGTATATATATACACACACACGCACCACATTTTCTTTATCCATTTGTCAACTAACTTAGGTTAATTCCATATCTTTGCTTTTGTGAATAGTGCTGCAATAAACATGCAGGTGCAGGTATCCCTTTGATACATGTATTTATTTATTTTCCTTTGGCTAAATACCCAGTAGTTTGGTAGTTCCATTTTATTTTTTGAGAAATCTTCATACTGTTTTTCATAGTGGTTGTACTAATTTACGTTCTAACAACATATAGGAATTCTCTTTTCTTGGAATTGTTGCCAGCATCTATTATTTTTTGGTCTTTTTTTTTTGAGATGGAGTCTTGCTTGTGTCACTCAGGCTGGAGTGCAGTGGCGCAATCTTGGTTCACTGCAACCTCTGCCTCCCATGTTCAAGTGATTCTCCTGCCTTAGCCTCCTGAGTAGCTGGGATTACAAGTGCGCTCCACCACGCCCAGCTAATTTTTGTATTTTAGTAGAGATGGAGTTTCACCATGTTGACCAGGCTTGTCTCAAACTCCTGACCTCAAGTGGTCCACCTGCCTTGACCTCCCAAAGTGCTGGGATTATAGGCATGAGCCACCATGCCCAGCCATTTTTTTGTCTTTTTAATAATGATAGCCATTCTAACTGGGGTGATATGATAGCTCACTGTGGTCTTGATTTGCATTTTCTTGATTATTGATACATCAGTGATATTGAGCATTTTTTCATGTATCCGTTGGTCATTTGTATGTCTTCTTTTGAGAAATGTCTGTTCATGTCCTTTGCCTATTTTTTAATGAGTTTTTTTTACTTTTACTGTTGAGTTCTTTGTATATTCTGGATATTAGTCCCCTGTCAGATGAGTAGTTTGCTTTTTTCATCTTACTCACTACATATCACCCACTGTGACTAGAACTTTTGCAGTTAGTGGTGCAACAGCAAAAGTAGCATGATTTCTTTCTCCTTCTCACAGTTTTATGGGTAGAAGATTCATTCTTATTGTAGATTAGCTGCCTCAGCATATAATTTTCTTTTTTCTTACGAAGTGAGGACCTCTCACCTTTTCACTTCAAGGAAGCACTTTATGGCTTCTCTTTGGCATGTCTGAATTGCCAGCATCACAACTCTTGGGCTTTGGGGCTGCCTTAGCCCATTTAGTGTTACTGTAACAGAATATCTGAGGGTAGATAATTTACAAAGAAAAGAGCCTTATTTGGCTCATAATTCTGGTGGCTGGAAAGTCCAAGAGCATAGCACTGGCATCTGCTTGACTTCTGGTGAGGGCCGTATACCGCTTCACAACATGGTAAAAAAGCAGGAAGATGAGTGGGTATGTGCAAAGAGACCTGCATGAGAGACTGGACTTGCTTTATAACTACATGCTCTCTGGGACCTAATTTATTCCCACCAGAGTGAGAACTCACGACTGTGATAATTTCATTAATCTGTTCATGAGGACAGTGCCCCATTATCCAAACAGCTCCCACTCAGTCCCACCTCCTAATACTGCCATGTCGGGAATAAAATTTCAACATGAGTTTTGGAGGGGACATATCAAAACCATAGCAGGGGCCATTATTAAGTAAAATAAAGGTTACTTGAACATAGGCACTGTGATAACACAGCACTCAGTCTGATAACCGAGATGGCTACTATTAATAGCTGACTCATGAATGGGTTCTGTGGATATGCTGGACAAAGGGATGATTCATGTCCTGGGTGGGATGGAGCAGACAATGAGAGATTTCATCACACTACTCAAAACGATGTGCAATTACAAACTTATGAATTATTTATTTCTGGAATTTTTTTGAAATTATTTTCAGATCATTGTTGACCATGAGTAACTGAAACTGCAGAAAGTGAAACCACTGATAAGGGGGGCTACTACTCCCTTGAAAAGCTTTCTTCTTTCACATTTAGTACCAGGAGTGATTTGTTCTGTTCTGACAGTTGTTAAATATAGCTTATTAAGAAAATAAAAAAAGAGAAAAGAACGTTTCTGACTTTTCCTTTCTTTCCTAGGATGACAATTGTGTTGTGTAAAGAGTTGTCCTCTTTGTCTAAAGAGTTCACCACCTGCCTAACAACTGCTGGGGTAAGAATTCATGCCTCTTATTGCAATAATGTTTGTCTGGTTTCTTTAGCAGTTTAAATATCATAAAATTTGCTCACTTTAAGTGTACAATTCAATAGTTTTAAGTTTTTAGTATATTTACAGAGTTGTGCAGCCATTTCCATAGTCTAATTTTAAAACACTTTCATCAGCCTTCCCCAAAACTCGTACAATCCCCATTCCCTTTCACTCCATATTTTCCCAGCGCTAAGCACCATGAATCTGCTTTCTCTTTCTATAGATTTGGTTGCTTTGCATCTTTCACATAAATGGGATTAAACAATATGTGGTATTTTGTGTTTGGTTTCACTCACTTAGCATAGTGTTTTTGAGGCTTATCCACATTGTAGCATGTATTAATGCTTCCTTTTTATTACCAAATAATAATCTATCTTATGGATATATATCACATTTTTGTTCATCAGTTGATAGACATTTGGATTATTTCTGCTTTTTGGCTATAATGAATAATGTTGCTGTGAACATGCATGTATGCTTTTATGTCAATATGTTTTCATTTCTCTAGGGTAGATAGCTAGGAGTGGAATTGCTGGGTCATATGGGCGATATGGTCGTTAAGGAATTACCAAACTGTTTTCCAAAGTGGCTGCACAATTTTACATTCTCACTAGCAATGTATAAGGGTTCCAGTTTCTCCATATCCTTGCTAATACTTATTGTTGTTTGTTTTTATTTTAGCCATCCTAGTGGGTATGAAATGATATCTCATTGTGGTTTTGATTTACATTTCTCTAATGGCTAAAGATGTTGAACATCTTTTTTTTTTTTTTTTTTTTTTTTGAGGCGGAATTTTGCTCTTGTCGCCCAGGCTGGAGTGCAATGGCATGATCTCAGCTCACTGCAACCTCCACCTCCTGGTCCAAATGATTTTCCTAACTCTGACTCCCGAGTGGCTGGGATTACAGGCACCCGTCACCATGCCCAGCCAACTTTTGTATTTTTGGTAGACGGGGTTTCACCATGTTGGCCAAGCTGGTCTCGAACTCCCGACCTCAGGTGATCCACCCGCCTTGGCCTCCCAAAGTGCTGGGTTTACAGGCATGAGCCACCATGCCCGGCCAATGTTGAACATCTTTTAATGTGCTGATTGGCTGTTTGTTTGACTTCTTTGGAGAAATACCTATTTCAGCACTTTGCTTGTTTTAAAACTTGGATTGTTTGTGTTTTTATTATTACTTGTAGGAGTTTTTTTTTTTTTTAATGTTTTCCCAATACATGTTTCTTATCAGATTTTTGATGAGAATGTATTTCTCCAAGTCCATGAGTTGTCATTTCACTTTTTTGATAGTGTCCTTTGCAGTGAAGTTTTACTCCTCTAATCTTCTAAAAGTTTTGTTGTAGCCCTTACATTTATGTCTGTGATCCATTTTCAGTTAATTTTTGTGTATGGTGTGAGGTAGGGGGCCCTACTTCATGCTTTTGCATATGGATATCCATTTGTTCCAGTACTATGTGTTGAAAAGACTGTTCTTTCCTCCATTAAATTGTCTTGGCTCCTTTGTTGAAAATCAGTTAGGCATAGATATATGGGTTTATTTCTGGACTCTGATTTTTAGTCCATTAATCTGTATGTTTATCCTAATGCCAGTATCATATTGTCTTGATTATTGTAGTTTTGTAGTAGGTTTGGAATCAAGAAGTGTAAGTCCTCCAACTTTATTTTCAAGATTTTTTGACTACTTGGGGCCTTGTGCATTTCCATCTGAATTTTAGGATCAGCTTGTCTATGTCTAATTCTAATTAATTTTTGTTCATTTCTGTTTATGAAGTTTTCAGTGTTTTTTATGCTATCTTCTGAGACCTGTAATGGACATATAGACCTTGATAAAATTCAAACTTCAGATTTTGACTCTGGTTTTAAAGAGCAACTCTGTACTTAGACTATGGCAGTGCTCACGGTATGCAGTTGCCAGTCAGTGGGAAAGATGTGGTTAAAGCTAAAGTCTTTGGGGATTTTCAAAATTGGAATTGTAAAAATTTATGAAGATGTGTGAGTTATGGACGATGATTGAGAAACCAGTAATAATGAGTTAGGATAAAATCAAGGGCATTTTAAACAAGCAAATGAAAATCACTTTATAGTAAGTATATCAGTGTCAGTGTAGCAGCAAAATTACTGTGGGCTCTTAAATTTTATTTATTTATGTATTTGTTTATTTAAAAGCTCTAGTCATGAACATTACATTTGTTTTAATTAAGACCATGGCCTAAATTAATTTTTTAAAATTTGAGTTTAGATTATTCCTGTAAAGGATAATCTTTTGGTACAGCTTCACTTTTCCCTGTAGTATTTTCTTGACAAGAGGATCTGGGTTTCCTGAAGTTAATCTTATAAGGCCAAATCTTTCTCTGTGTTCCATAAGGATACTTTAAGCTAGCGTATCAGCTATAAGATGCTGACACATACAAGTGTTAAATTACATTATTTATTTATAAGACTTTTCTAAACAGCCTGTGTTAAAGACCCTTGAGTTTTTTGAGCACATGTTCCATATCTACATATTTTGTTTTAAAATGGTTCTAAGATTTTGTAGTATCATTTTTAAAGTATCATTAAAAATGATACTTTTTAAAGTCAATAAAAAGGTATAAAACAATACACTCTCAATATGGATAGCACAGAAAGATAAGAAGGAAGTTTAAAACACTTACAATTTCACTTCCTGAAGATGACATTTTGCTTTCAGTCCAGACTTCTATGCTTATATTTAATATTTATGTACGTGTGTGTGTGTGTGTGTGTGTGTGTGTGTGTGTGTGTTTTAAAGTGTGATCGTACTCCACTTACTGTTACTTAACCTACTCTGCTCACTTAAAAATGTATTCTTTATTCCAGGTCAAAGAAATGGCAGATGTCCTTAACCCATTAATCACTGCAGTATTTCTAGAGGTTAGTAGTAATTGTTTAAGTCTCTGACTCCAAAGGTATTATGTACTAATTAACTCTTCTGAAGCCTTTTGTTTTTGGCTTTTTTATTTTTTTCACCATATTGGTAATTTAACCATATTGATGTAGACATGACCAAAATAGTGTATATTTGATATGTATTCCTTCCTTATTAATTATAAAGCATACAGTTGAAGCTGCAGGGTAAAGTACAATGGAAGAAGCAGTAGATTATCATTGCTTAGTACTAATCCTTGATAGCTTAATAGACGGTTCACAGTAATGAAACACCTTCTGAATACCAGCTGGTAAACATGAAGGGCTGAAAATTACAAACAGGTAAGCGCTGCTTCCTAAAGGACTAAAGTTTATGCAGCGGTTTGTTATAAAACAAAACATTTTGTCATTTCCTTGCTAGGAAATCATGCTTTGTTTTGTCAGAAAGGTAGTGTTTACATTATCCTCATCATTCCATTAGATTTGAGAAAGTAGGTGGTTTAAGTCAGTGGAAAAGAGGATCCTGTGACTGATTATATTACCTCCTTATGTGATGTTTTCTGGATTTCATGTTTTAAGAAGTCTACCTTGAAATTAACTGTGCAAACAACATAGACTTTTTGATGATTTTTTAAAAACATGTTTATGTAAGTCTGGGGGGAAAATATATATTTGATAGTTAAGTTTTAGATGTTAATTGAAAAAATGTTTCAACTACCAAACTCTTCTCTAGTTTTAAATTCTTTTGACATTACCATCAAGGAAATGATTTTAATTCTTTAATTACACAGTTTTAATTGAGTAGTCAGGGAAGCTATTTTGATCACTTAAATAACTTTTAAAAATATAAGTTTGTGATTTAGTAAATGGCAGAAGAAAGGACTTTGTAAACCAGGAGCCCAGTGTTGCTCTGGATCTTCCTTGATTTGTTGTGTGACTCTGACGAACTTCGTTATTTTCATGCGCAACATAAGAGATTTAACTTGATGATATCTGAGGTCTCTTGTGTGTGGGAAATTGAGTATTAAATGTCACACTGAATTTTAAATAGGAGTACTTGCCACTGATAAATTTTAAAAAGGTAATCTCACTTGATATGGGCTCTCTATTATTTTTAGTTGATTTTTTTTTGCATACAGATTTGAAACACTCTTGTCTTTGAAATTATACATTTTGTCTTAATGTAATCAAGTCTCTGTTGATATTCTTTTGAAAGGTGAGGGCTTTTCAGTATAAATGAATTACCCTCAGCAAACTGAGAGTAATGATTCTCTAACACTTCTGAAAAATGTTGTTCAAGGTAGAAATATATCTATACTGTCATCTTTGAAAGCAATATTATTTGTTTATGTGTGTGAGCAGTTATTGTGCTCACTGATTGCATTGAGTTCATGGAAGAAGAGCTATCATAATGGGCTAGAAATTCTATAGGTGTAGAATTTATAGCCTTCTGAAAGCCTCTTTCAGTAATTGACCACAATATTGTGACATAATCTACTCCACTTAATAAAGGAATAAATAAGCTTTGAATGCCAAGTCTGAGCAGGTTGCCAAAGAACAGCTACCATTTCTGATGGGCAAGTTGGACAAAAATGGTGACATTCTGTTTTGCTGTCGTATCATCTTAAGAGCTGGATCCTTTTCCCTATAATAGAGTTTACCAAAATGGCCAAGTCACTGCTCTTACTTGCCAGGCTATGAATTCAGTTAGATTACAAAAATTAATCTGTTCCCCTTGTTGTCTTACACTATATCTTCTCTTTTAAATAACTAATGTTTTCTCTTTTTTTGTTTTTTCAATCCTGGCAGGCATCAAACAGTGCCTCCTACATCCAGGACGCCTTTCAGCTACTCTTACCTGTGCTAGAGATCTCCCTCATTGAGAACAAGATTGAATCACACAGGCATGAGCTGCAGGGCCAGAAGCCTTTGCTAGAACATTGAAGAACGGAGATGTTTTGACCTGGGACTTATGATGGCCAAGGAATGCCACCTTATCTGGCTACTCCTGCAGAAATGAAGGAGTGGGGTTATTTTAGTATATAAAAATTCAGGCAGGAGAGATGGTTTAAAGAGAAAGATTGTTGCCTTCAGTGTTTGATTGAAGTATTCAGGTCCTCACAGTATTCTTTCCAGTTGTTGTAATTCATAAATTATTTGAAAAGAAACTTCTGTAGAAAGTCCAAGAATAATAACTCTAGATAAAGGTTAGTGGGATACTCAGGCAAAAATGTTGGTCTTTCTTTGACATGTTGCAAAATGTTATCAGTTTTGTTGTGGGTATAATTTGCAGCCCATGGATATAACTGGTTGATAAGCCAGAGAAAAATAATTTAGTGTTCTAAAATTCATGGCATGTGTGGTTTATTGATGCCGTGTACTTTCTCCTTTCTGGAATAAAATCTATGGCTTTAAGAAAACTGAGCATATGTAAACTCTGTGATGATTACCCTTTATCACATGAATTCTTGGAAATAGAAAGTTTCATCTGCATTTTTAAATTCTTAATAGATATTTGGCATTGAGGAGAAACTTGTAGACTATTAAAGCCACATGAATTAACTATAGCAAAGTGCCCTTTTTCTTCAAATTGCTCCCCCGTCCCCAGGATGACACATTTCATGTCATAGCTGAACCCTACTCTACTGGATTCAAGGCCAGTAAATGCCGTTTAGAGAAGCAGTTTTATGTTTGCAGATATTCTGAGTCTCTTCAAGATGTGTTTCATGTCTACCCTATATGCAGGATAAATTCTTTACAGCAAACTCCAAAGGAATGTTGAAGCTGTTTTAGCAATGAGGTTTTTTTTTGTTTGAGTGTTGAAGTGGGCCATAGTCCTTCAGAAATTATGTTCATTTATGACAGGATTTAACTTCTAAGGCACAATTTATTTTTTCCTCGTTCTTTGTTTGTTTTAATGTATTCTTTAGCATGTTTTTGAATATAACTTTTATCCTCCAGATCTTAAGCCTTCTTTTGCTGTCTTCAACAACTTAAGAGACTATTAAGCTGTCATCTTCCTAAAAGCTATTTTGGTATCCACTCTTTTTAAAAAAATTCTCCAACTTTGTGGTTTTTAATGATTAAGGTAATTTGTTAGCTCTGCCCCTCATCTTCTAAAAGCTTTGTAATAAAATGCATTAATCATGTTATTTGATCCTTTCATTTGCTTTTGTAAGCACGAGCCCTAATATCTTACTCAGACCAAAAAAAAATAGGAACGCAAAGCCATAACATAGATTAGTATAAAGACTGTTTCCATGTAATATCCTTCTTTGGGGCAGGAGTCAGTAAGCAAGGATGATAAATAAATTTGGTTTAAAAACGTATACCAACAGCACTACAATGTTACTCTGCCTATATTCTGTCTTAATATGATCAGAAAGTTTTTGAATATTCCTTTTTAAAGATAAATTTCACCCTTCCCAGCTTGAATATTTCTGAAGTTTCAGAAAAACAGTTGCCTTCTGGTTACAAAGGCTGGTGTCTCCAGTTTTGAATTGTTGCCTCAAGCTTGGTTGATGTGTCTGAACCTGTATCCCTTGAGGGCAAAGTCTAGAAACTGGTCACTTTGCCTGCTGTCTGTTCAGCCTTGTGTATAATGGCAGTGTGGCAACTTTAAATCCTTAACCTAGAAACATATTTAAGGTTTTTCTTTCAAGAAATGCGGTATAAATATGAAGGAGAGAGTAACAACTCTTTTTATACACCTGTTCAGATTTCAGCACTGAATTTGGCAAATTTTAGATTAGGTCTCACATAAGGTAAATATGACTCACCAACTCTTTTTTTCTCATCTTCCCCATTAGCTTCCCCACCCCCCATATATGTGTGTGTGTGTGTGTGTATATATGTGTGTATGTGTGTGTGTGTGTGTGTGTGTATTTTAATGGAGTTAGGGACCACTAGTGAAATGATGAAAGGCCCAATTGTGAGCAACAATTGTCTACTCTTCACATAAAATATACTGAAAAAGAATTAAGGTTCCTTGATCCAGTAGGTATAGAGAAAGATAAACATTCATGACAGATGAGTAGGTAAATTCAGGGATCACTTTGGAACCTGCTGGATTATAGTGATGGTTTTTGGATAGTATGTGCTTCATTATTTTATTTGGGGTAGTTACAGTGTTGTAGTTTTTTGGTAACAGCTACACTTTTGGTACTATTTTCCTTTTAAATTTTTGGTGTCTAAGATTTACCACTAATTACTAATATATGCCTTTCCAATTCACTTAAAACCTTAAAAAGTGAAATGTTCAAGTTTTGCTAGGGTAAATGCGTCTTTTTCTGCTATTGAGATTTTTAAAGGCTGTGATTAAGAGAGACTATTAATTTGATCTAAAAGAAGTAGAAACCTCTATGAAACTATTTTCCTTTACATAATACCTTAGAAATGTGTTAAAGACAAGCTATATTTTCCTTGTTTTGATAGTTTTTTTTTTTTAAGCATAGATATCCAGGTTGGCAGGCCACTGAAATGTGAAATTATGATTTTTATAGATGGCATTACTTCGAATCTGAAATCAGTGCTAGGTGTACAAATGTGATTTTTTCAATCCTATAACCAAAGAACAAGATCTCGTGGGTTCTTACTGCTGAAAAAAGATGTTCTCTTTTGTGCTTGTTTTTAATGAAAGACCTTTTTGAGGGAGAGCTATTTTATAGGTAGTTGCTATTGATGTCTCCATTTGAGAAATAGAAATTTTTCTGTATTTCTAGAGGTGTTCTGAATTTTAAACCTGAATTCTTCAGTTTAGAAAAACCCAGAATAAAATTATACCCACAGTGGGCGCTCAACAAGTGTGATATTTCACAAATGTCAGAGACTGAGATGTTTTATTATCTCTTCGTGTGTGTGTGTGTGTGTGTGTGTGTATGTGTGTGTGTGTGTGATGGAGTTTTGCTCTTGTTGCCCAGGCTGGAGTGCAGTGGTGTGATCTTGGCTCACCGCAACCTCTGCCTCCTGGGTTCAAGTGACTGTCCTGCCTCAGCCTCCCAAGTAGCTGGGATTACAGGCATGTGCCACCACACCTGGCTAATTTTGTATTTTTAGTAGAGATGGGTTTTCTCCATGTTGGTCAGGCTGGTCTCAAACTCCTGACCTCAGGTGATCCACCTGCCTCGGCCTCCCAAAGTGCTGGGATTACAGGCATGAGCCACTGCGCCTGGCCCTTTTGTTATCTCTTAACAACACAACATGATGTCTCTTTTCATAAAGGACTTAAAAAGCATTTGAGAAATGAGAAGTTCTAAAACTAATAAGCCTCTTAGTTAACATGTCATAAAGGCCTCTGGCAACTGTATGAAGAGAATTTTGAAAACTTGCCCACTGGCCTGACTTTCTGGCTATATCCTTAATGTTCCTCAAACACTAGTTCATTCGGTCCTCCCTGCTTAACTTGAAGCCCATCCTTCCCTGTTACTGTATCGTCCAGCCAAATCCCAAAGGCCCTTCATGTTTAATTATCATTTCCCCAATCAAGTCCTAAAGACAATTAAAAAAAAAAACAACTGAATATTCTCTCAATTCATTTGTCCTTTGAGCTAAAAGCAAAGGAAGATAGTTTATAGTTACCACTTTACCCTCACAAGTCAATGTTGAACTTTCCAGAATTTAAGTATCTGACTGGCCTACCCTTATAAGAACAGATACAGAAACTGCAAATTGAGTGAAGCCATCATCTATTTCTACTTGTGTTGTCCCACATTTGTCTCTTTCTGTATACATTAGCCATTCTGTGCTCCCAAGCTAGTTATAAAGCTGTTCTATATAGTGGAAATAGGTGATCAAAGTATGATTTCACAAATCACCTAGGTTATTTCCATAGAAAGTGAACATTGTAGCTTCACAATGCTTAAAGAGGGGGAGAATAATGAGAACAAACCTCACAGGGAATATACTCTATAGAAGAGGTACATTAACCATATAGTAAGTGCGTTCCAAAATTACTAAAAGTCCAGTTGCTCAGTTAGGAGAGGAGCAGACCTCTGTGAAGAGTAAGTCTAGTTAATGTTTGAGATATACCTTTCTACGAGTGGTTTTAGGGGGAAGCAGGCTTGACCACCACAGTGGAGACACATGCGACAGGTGAGGTCCCTCTAGGGCCGGTCTTCAGATATTAGCACGAAGGCTACAGGGTGTCATCCTGTCACAGGATGACAGAGCACATAGTCTGAGCTCTGTATTTGGAGAAGCGTCTGACAAGAGTGTAGCTCTGCCTAAGCTCTCCTGGTGTCTGTTAAACTCTTGAGTGTATATATATTTTTGAAGTCCAGTAGTTGGGGTCAGTAACTTGGTAATTCGCATATGGGGAGTCTGATAAGGTTTAATGTAACAGTGCCAAGGGGAGAGGGGCTCATGCCAAGTTCTTACATATGGAATCTGATAAAGCATCATACTCTTGAAGGGAGGGGGAATTTCACTCCAAAACATCAAACTATGTAAAAAGCTATATTACAAAAGAAGTTGTTTTCCGAGCTTGACTGTGAATGTACCAATATGTTTATTTTATTTTTATTTTATTTTATTTTATTTTTTTGAGATGGAGTCTCCCTCTGTCGCCCAGGCTGGAGTGTGGTGGCGCGATCTCAGCTCACTGCAAGCTCCTCCTTCCGGGTTACGCCATTCTCCTGCCTCAGCCTCCTGAGTAGCTGGGACTACAGGCGCCCGCCACCACGCCCAGCTAATTTTTTGTGTTTTTAGTAGAGACAGGGTTTCACTGTGTTAGCCAGGATGGTCTTGATCTCCTGACCTCGTGATCCGCCCGCCTCAGCCTCCCAAAGTGCTGGGATTACAGGCGTGAGCCACGGTGCCTGGCCTATGTTTAATTTTTTAAAGCGCATTTGTAAGTTGGAATGGAGGTAGTTTACTACAGAGTTTCTACCAGCCATCCTCACCTGGGTAACTGTTGCAGTGACCTTGGCAATTTCAGCCAAACCTGTTTAAACCTGAAGTGTCTACATAATTTCTGTAGCTGCTTATGTCAGAATTGTTGGACTTCTCTTAAGTGTTTAATATAATTGGGTTTTCCTTTACTTCTCACAGGCATGTCATTAAGAGCAATAGAAACTGCACAATTAGCTTGTATGTTGAAGCAAACGTTCAAAATACGAATTGAATAGTATGCAGTTATAGTATTCAGTAAATCAACAAACACTTAAGTACTTTATTTCCTGCATTTATCTTGCTTACCATTGAGTTCCCAGCTTCTGACATAGGGTCTGGAATGTAGTAGGAAATGTTTGTTGACTGACTAAAAGAAAAGGAAAAAATGAAGAAAATGAAGGAGGAGGCAGGGGAAAAGGAACTAAAGATAAAAGCAAAAAACAAAGAGTGGCCTACTGTTTTGCTGCCAGCAGAGAATATAGAGCCGGAAGGGACTCCAGAGTGTATATGGTTGAAACTTCTCATTTCACAGCTAGGGATGTTGATGACTCATAGGAGGAAGTGAGTCTCCCAAAGTCACACCATTGGTAGGAGGCTCAGTTGGACCTGAGCCCAGGTCTTCTGATCCCTGGCCTGGGGTTCTCTACGTTATACCAGAATCTTACTGGGGTTCTGCACATATACTGAGAGGTTACTCCTTCCCAGACAACTGGGTTAAGGGCTGGGAGAACAAAATGCAGAATATGTGATTCCTGTCCCAGAGGAGCTCACACTCGTGCCAATGGCTGAGCAATGTCAGCTTTGTAGCTGCAAAGCCCTCTGATAAAGTGAGGTAAGAAACCAGCAGGACTTGTTTTCTGGTCACCACCCTGCTGTCCTATTCTGGACAGGAACTGGTCCAGATAGGGTAAAGTTTAAAAAACCAGCAGAAACCAGCAGATGGTTACAAAGGTGATCCCTAGTTGCCCTCATTGCTTATTGGCATAAGACGCTCCCACCAACGCCATGACAATTTACAAATGCCATAGTAACAACTCAGTTATTACCACCCCCCTTCTAGAAATTTCTGAATAATCTGACCCTTAATTTGCATGTAATTAAAAATGGATATAAATACAGCTAGCCAGCAGCCCACAAGTACCAACTCTGAGCACACTGCCCATGAACCCTGCCCTGCAAGGAGCAGTACCATTCAATAAACGATCACTGTCTAACCATCACTGGCTCACCCTTGAGTTCTTTCCTGGGTGAAGCAAAAAATCCTCCTGGGCTAAGCCCCAATTTTGGGGCTTGCCTGTCCTGCAACATGTAGCAACCACAAGGGGATGAATACAGCAATCAGGAGGCAGTGACTAATTCAGCAATAAGACAGTGGAGACAGTGGCAACGGAGACTGGTGGAGAGGCAAGATGATGAGAGACAGTGAGAGATGGCCACTGACAAGGAAGTGAGAGGCAGCAGTTGGCAGTCAGTTGGATAGTAGGACAGCAAAATGGAGAAATGATCATCAGCACTACGGTGATGAAAGCTGCAGAGCCAAGGGGTCTTTTAAGAGCTGTCTTTCCTGGGGAAAGCCGAAAATGCTCCTGGACAATTTTGGGGTTTGTCCTGCCACAAAAAGAAGGGAGACAGCTGCTTTGTTGTATTGAATTGTGGCCGAGTTGGGTGGACATGTCCCAAATCTGGTTGTGATTGTTGAGTCAGGTAAGCATTGCAAATGTTTGCAGATGCATCTGTCAATACCTTCAAATTGCTACCTTTGTTTTGGTGATTTATGTCTTAAGGGGCCAATTTCTGCTGTGTATGGAACTACAGAATCATCTACTGTACATGAGCCACTGGTTGTTAAAAGAGGAAACTAACATGTATGGAGCAGTTTGAATACCAAGCACCATGGGAAACATTTTTCTTTGTAATCCTCACAGCTGCTCTGCGACGCCAGGCAATGGCACTCCCAGTTTATGAGCTGCCAGGAGGGTGTAGAAGTTAAGAGCAAAGACAGGCTCAAAAACGAATCTCAGCTCCCTCATCTTTCAGGCCTATGACCATGAGCAAGTGACTTCCTTAATTCAATTTTGTTATCTGTAAAATCAATCTCATAACAACACTTGCTTTATAGTTATTGATAGGATTGAACAAAATAATTTACATAAAGTGCTTAGAACAGTGCCTGCCACATAACAAGATGAGCTTATGCTCATGAATTCATAAGCACTATGCCAGGCATTGTTCTGAACATGTATTACATGTATTAATTCAGTCCTCACGACAACCCCATGAGACAAGTACTGTTGACATGCCTATTTATAGATGGAAAAACTGAGGCACAGAGAGGTTAAGTAACTTACCTGGGGTCACAGAGCCAACAAGAGGTAGAACCAGGATTTAAAGTCAGGCAGCTTGGTACCAGAGTTCCTGCTTTTCACCGTTTCATTGCACTGTTACTATAAGCTGTTAGTAAAGAAACCTCAACATCTATTAGTTACTTTTTTATGATGAATATGAAACAGATTCAGGGGGTTAAGTGACTTGCACAAGATTTCACAAGTGTACATGGCAGAGCCCTTGCAGTGTGAGCCAAGGTTGTCTGGTTCCCTAACTCATGCTTGTTCTGTTGTATTTCTTTAATGGGAAAGGCCTGGGAGGTGCCTACTTAAGAGATAAATGTCCACAGGGGAGCATCTGGACAGAGTATCTACAGCCACTAGGAATTGGCATAGAAAGGACAGTGTGGTGACAAGTCATGCTTGCCACAGCAGGAACAGGGGCTTCAGTCAGGTAGTAGTGTCTGTATCAATTCGTGATCAGAAAGAAAAGAGGAGTACACAAATGTTCTTAGCAGCTTTATTTGTAATAAATAGAAGATACTTTAGTAAAAGATGTTTTATTTGTAAAAGCCCCACGCTGGAACCAACACAGATATCTTTCAGCTGGTGAATTACACAAACTTTAGTACATCTGTACCATGGATTGCTCTCAGCAACGGAAAGGAATAAACCATCAATACTGCAAAAACTTGGGTGAATCTCAAGGAAATTGTGCTGGGTGAAAATATCCAATTCTAAAAGATTACCTACGGTGTAATTCTATTTATATGGCATTAAAATGACAAAAGTTTAGAAATGGAGAACAGATGAATAATTGCTGGGTGTTAGGGATGGGGGAGGAGGTAGGATGGGTGTGGTTTTAAAAGAGCAGTCCCAGCACTTTGGGAGGCCGAGACGGGCGGATCACGAGGTCAAGAGATCGAGACCATCCTGGCTAACACAGTGAAACCCCATCTCTACTAAAAAAATACAAAAAACTAGCCGGGCGAGGTGGCGGGCGCCTGTAGTCCCAGCTACTCGGGAGGCTGAGGCAGGAGAATGGCGTAAACCTGGGAGGCGGAGCTTGCAGTGAGCTGAGATCCGGTCACTGCACTCCAGCCTGGGCGACAGAGCAAGACTCCGTCTCAAAAAAAAAAAAAAAAAAAAAATGGCAACAGGAGGGATCCTTGTGGCGATGCAGTATCTTGACTGGTGGTGGTTGGTAAGTGGACACATGAGCCTACACATGTGATAAATGTATAGAACAAAATGCGTGTGTGCCATGCACACACACACACAACATATAAATAAGTACTATTTATATTTATATGGTGTGTGTGTGCACCTGCGTGCATGTGCATGCATGTAAGAAAACTGAGGAATCAGAGTAAGATAGATGGATTGTATCAACGTCAATATCCTGGTTGTGAAAGGATACTTAGTTTTGCAAGCTGTTGCCATTGGGGGAAACTGAATAAAATATACACAGGATTTCTCTGTTTCTAATAACTGTACATGAATCTGTAGTTATCACAGTAAATATTTCAATTATTTTTAAAGGAAGAGGAGGTCTTTTGTGCCAGGGAGCCAAAAAGTCAAGCAATGTGGCCCACTCCCCAGGAGTGGAAACAAAGACCTAGTGGGTCCCCTGGCCCTTGTGAGTGTCCCTGTCATGAGCACCCGGAAGCAGGAATGGTGGCAAGTGTGGCTCAGACTGGCTCCTCTCAAAAAGCAGTTATATTGGTAGCCAAAGTGGGATGAGAGGAGTGCAGGAGTTTGAGAAGCTTCCCTGAGGGATTCTATCATTCTTCATTGAAATCCACCAATTTAGTAGAAAAGATGGTTATGAAATTCTGTTTCCAGCATCATTAATGCCATATGCTGCATTAAACAGATGAAGGAAGCTCTACAAATTAAATGAAAGCTGCCCAAGACAGTTGGATACTAATTCTGGCTCCACCCCTACCTCACAGGATTTATACTGAGATACTTTCTATCTATTAATCATGATAACAGCTAATATCAAGTGAGTAGTTACTACATGCCAGGTCACTGTGCTGAAGGTTTTAAATACATTATCCTATTTATCTTCACAATAGTCCCACAAAGATGGAACTGTTCTTATCTCTGTCTACAGATGAAGACACTGTGGCCTGCAGAAGTTAAGACATCAGCCTGAGGTAATGTGGTGCGAGGGTGGTAGCGTGGATTCAACCCCTGTCCTGCCTGTGTACATAACCACTGCACTAACTGCTTCTCAGTTCTCAGCCATAAAAAGAAGAGACTGAGCGAAAGGGTTTGGATTCTTCATGGTTAGAGTGATGTTGAGCCAGTTAGCTAATTCCGACCTGAACTTAACAGGAGACAGTAAAGAAATAATCCAAAAACTCCCCATCTTGCCCTACGGGGAAGAAGACAAACCTGGGCAGGTTGAGGGATAGAGGCAGCCAGCACAGACAGGGTAATGGAGTGATTGTCACCCTTTGAAGAGATGTGACTTACTGAGGATGTCCTGTTATATTCTGACTGGATGTGAAAAATAAGCCCACTCTCTCCAGTAGAGTTTAGGGTCTCTAAAGAGTCCCATTGGTTGAATGCATGCCTGTCTCTTCATTACCGAAAATACAGGAAGTGGCAAGACAAAATATCTGTGAGCTTGCTCAGTCAAGTTCACCAAGAGCCCACCTGGAAAGGCAGCTGGTCCTGTTAAGAAGTCCCAGGAGGGAAACCAGGACAGGATGCACCAAAGGTGGAAGGTGGAAAAGAGATGCCAAGACCCAAATTAAGAGGATAGAGAACCAACAAACACAACAACAAATAAAAACAAATAAATATTGCCAAAGTTTTTCTGTTTTCCTGTAGTTCCTTGGGATTTAAGGAGGAGACTGGGTGGTTCTTGCTGCTTCTATATCTTCAGGGTTGCATGGCCACTCAAATGGAATTGGGTAAGGGACCATTGCTGTCTAGCATAGGCAGCCCCATCAGCTGTCAGTGATCATGTAGAACCCACTTTGGCTTGTAAGCTTCTTCCTGTTCATTTTCCCTTAGGAAGCAGAAGAACAATATGTTTAAGAGCAAGAGTGAGCTCTGGAGCCAGAGAGCCTCAGTTCAAGTCCCAGTTCCACCTTTTATTGCCTATGTGCCCTGCTCATCCAACCTCTCTGCACCTCAGTTTCACAATCTGTAAAATGGGATGGTACCCACTTCACAGGGTTGGGTAAGGCGATGCACTCCACCCTATCAATGTTAGCTATAATTGATTATGACTGTAAGATGGCAGAGGATATTCTGAGACCCCGAAGACTTCCTCATATTCTGCCAGGCAAATTTGTTTCTGTCTTAATTGTATGACTCTGGGCCTCCTGAAGGATGAGAGGAGAAGTTGGGCTTCTTGCCTTAGTTTTTTAGCTTTTCTTTCTGAGCCTCAGTTTCCTAATCCATAAATGAGAATAATAACATCCACCTCTGTTTGCCTTGTGACATCTTGTGCATCTCTTAACATAATGTATATGGAAGTACTTTATGGAGAATAAGACCTGGTGGTGAGGACTAACATTTTGAGAGATATTCTTGAGTAAATGATGACGCTCCGAGGCTGTGCTCTCCACTTTAAAATGTAAATAATAATAACTGCTTCCAAGAGTGAGGATTAAGATGATAAAGCCCTTGGAACATGGGGACCGGTACAGAATCTGCTTCTCGCACCCTCTGCGGTCCCTTACCTGTGGTCATGTTTCCTAGTTAAGGAATCCTCATTTGGATTTCTGGGTTGGCAGTGTGAGAGGCGAGTGTGGTTGTCGGGTGAAGTAAGCCCATGACTAAGCCTCATTCTAGCCACCTCAGCCAGTTTGAGCCTGCAATATTATGGTTATTTCCTTCATCCTAGAGTCAGAGCTACTGGTTGGATCCTATCCTCCTTTCTCCCCCACCTCGCACACTTTGTAAATAGTGAGTTTTGCTTACATATTTGATTTAGAGAACGGCAGGAAAGAATCTGGGATCCTGAATAAAGCATTTGGAGGCCAAATGATATTCCTGTGATCACTAGGCTTCTCTCAAGTCTCTTTCTTGCTACCTCCTCAAAGAAGATGCAGTCGCTCATATTTCCAGTACCCAGTGCATTCGCTCATGCATAGACTAATAATGAATACAATGAAAACAGCCAGCTTCTGGCCAGTTCCTGCTGATGCAGGCAAGGTCAGATGTTGTCTAATAGCCATGGTACCACCTTTGATTTGTACCGGATTTGTAAAGAACTTTCACATAAGTATTTCCACTTCTATTTCAACACAAGGCAATTGAGGTCCCCAGGAGTCAAGATAGGGACCAAAGTCACTCAGCTAGTAGGCGATGGTGCTGAAATGTGCACCTTGGGGTTTTTTTTTTTATGAGACCCACTCAGCTTCCTTCAGAGAGTGGAATCTCACACAGCGGATGAAACCCTCGTTTTAGTGGACCAGGCAATAACTTCTTAGCAGACAGAAAAGATATTTCCTGGTGTGAGGGCTTTGCCTTCTTCACCCAGGTGAGAAGCTGACCCTGGTGTGAATAGCGATGACCTTGATTGTGGTTACAGGGCTTTGGAGGGACTCCTCACATATGCAGTTGCCTGAATTCTTATATACAATGCAGTGTTAAGATCATGAACTCTGGGATCAAATTGACCTGAGTTCAAATTCTGGTAAGCTAGTGCCAGCCGTGTTACCTTGGGCAATATACTCTCAAAGCTGTACTTCTTCACTTATAAAATGGAATAAAATGAACACATATCTTACAGGAATGTTATGGCTGGCTAATCAATTTGTAGGCTCCAGTGCAAACCGAAAATATGGAGTTTTTAATTCAAAAAGAGAAGAAGGCAGGCTCTGGTGGCTCATGCCTGTAATCCCAGCACTTTGGGAAGCTGAGATAGGTGGATTGCTTGAGCTCAGGAGTTTGAGATCAGCCTGGGGAACATGGTGAAACTCTGTGTCTACAAAAAATACAGAAATTTTTGTATTTCTGTGGTGGTGCATGCCTATAGTCCCAGCTACTGGGTGGCGTGGTGGGGATGCTGAGGTGGAAGGATCCCTTGAGCCCAGGGAAGTCCAGGCTGCAGTGAGCCATGATGGCACCACTGCACTCCATCCTGGGTGAGAGAATGAGACCTTGTCTAAAAAAAAAGAAAAAGAAAAAGTAAAAGCTTTTTCCTTTTGTCCACAGTGTCATTGGCCTGCCATGGTGTTTTTATTTGCTATTTAATGTTTTGCTCCCTCAGACATGGGGATAGTTGCCAGGTAAGTGCAGGCTCTTATAGGTACCTGGGCCCTACCTAAGTGCACTGGGCCACGGGGGAACCGAGGCTCCATGTCCCAGCACGTGTTTCATTGTCCCATTGGACTTCCCTTAACAAATTGGAATTCAAAGATGAAATTATTAAACACTTCAAGATGGGACCACAGAGATTAAACCCCCAAACGTTGGCCTTTCTAAGTGTGGTCTTGAATGCCTGTACTGGTTGCATATTCATGAAGGCCGACCTGAATATTCCTGCAAAACATTTAGCACAGTCTCTGCCCATAGTAAGGACTCAGTAAGTGGTCGGTAGAGAGTCAATTTTGCTCGCTCACTGGTCACCTTAGGAATCTCATAGCTCAAGCCTTCACTTGAGCTTTGCACCTCCAGCCTAGCTTAAGGAAGAGGCAGGGAAGGTATCATTAGTGCCTTTGTACAAATGGGAAGACCCAGAGAGGGAATGGGTCTTGGCTACATTCAATCTGCAGTTCGTAACAGAGGCAGAACTGAATGGTGATTTCTAGACTCTCAGTCAGTGCTAAGCATCCCAAGCTGAGGACCTATTCTGGACTTCAACAGTGGGTAATTCTGAGTGGCTACAGCATCTGTCAGGGACTGCCTCCTCTGCCCAAGCCCCTAATGTAGCTTTCCAAACCCTGGCTCAATACCAGCCTCCTCCAGAAAGACTTCCCTGCCAAGAAACTCCCCAGAGTATTTTTTCCTTCATATGCACATTTATCCAAAATTTATTCATATGGAATGTAGTTTATTCCCTGTGTTTCTTACATTACCAAACATTATGAGCATATTTGTCTAATAAGACAATAATATTTTTAACCTTATTTTTAATAGCTTTATATTTCATTTTTAGAGAAGCTCTACTTTATTTGACCAATCCTTTTGTAGGACACTCAGGTGGTTTCTAATTTTTGGTTCTTATTTTTCAGTTGGTTCTTATTTTTCAGTTACTACAGGGAAATGTACCAAGTTCTTAAGAGCATGTGCTCTAGAGGCAAACTGTCTGGGTGTAAATCTAGGTTAGATGTGTGAACTTGAGCAAGTAGTTCACTTCTTGGAGCCTCAATGTCTTTGCCTATAAACTCAGAATATTAGTGAGGATTAAATAAGTTAACATATAAATAGCATTTAGGAAATGAAATGAGTAAGTGTCATATATGTGTTAGCTAATATTCTGTTATCTCTATTACTTTGATAATGCTGTAGTTGATACCATTTTACATACATCTTTGAACATATAAGTGATTATTTCCCAGAAGTTGCATTACGGGATCTGAGGAATGAGTGTTCTGAAGGTTGGCATGAAATGTCTCCACAATTTATGGAAGCTCCCTGAAGCTGACAGGGAGATCAAAGGGGCTGAGGTTGGGGTGGGGTTTAAGATTAAGCCCCAGGCTTTGGCTGGGAACATTTGTCATGATGTGAGTGTGATGCATGGGACATTTGTACATCCAGTTTTTCCACTTCGGGGCTGAAAACAGGAAGGATAGAGAGTATAAAATCCTTCCAGAGCACCCGAGAAAGCATCTAGCAGGCTAGCAGAGAAAGCAGTTTGCTCTCTAGCTTCAGAATGGTTAGTGGGTATTTTTCTCTGTAGTCTTCCTTGGTTCCTGCCATGCTAAGGAATTTGGGCCTTGGATCCATGGGAGTTGAGATGATATTGAATGGGATCATTGAGTCGCAGGCAGCCAAGGATCTGTGATAGGGCTGCCACTTTGGGTATAGGAACAGGGAGGATTAACGGCTGCTTTTGTGGTTTGCCTGCCCCCTAGTATCTGCTTTGTCAACAGCCATCCATGATGAATTTATGGCTTAAAAAAGCAATTTGTTTTTATGATGTCATTTGTACAATGCAAATACCCAGGGAAGATATATATTTCACAGAATGAGAGAGTCATAGAATTTGAGAGATGGAAGGGAACAAATTCCATCCAATAATTATTTTAGAGCAGACATTCTCAAACATTCCTTGGTGGGTCAGAATCCTACATGAGAATCACCTAAGGGCTTAAAAAGGTAGGTTCTTAGGCCCACACTTAGTCTGATTTAGGGTCTTGGGTGGGTCCCAGGAATCTGCCTCTTTAAGAATCTGCCCAGGACGCACTAATGCAAGTGGGTTACACTTCGAAGAACTTTGTTTTATAACATCCCCAGCAGTTGGTTACTTCTAGTGTTGGGGGCTCACTACTTTGGGAGACAGCCTATTCCATTTTAGAATAGGTCTGACTATAATAAAGTTATACTTGGCCGGGCGCGGTGGCTCAAGCCTGTAATCCCAGCACTTTGGGAGGCCGAGAGGGGCGGATCACGAGGTCAGGAGATCGAGACCATCCTGGCTAACACGGTGAAACCCCGTCTCTACTAAAAAATACAAAAAACTAGCCGGGCGAGGTGGTGGGCGCCTGTAGTCCCAGCTACTCGGGAGGCTGAGGCAGGAGAATGGCGTAAACCCAGGAGGCGGAGCTTGCAGTGAGCTGAGATCCGGCCACTGCACTCCAGCCTGGAGGACAGAGCGAGACTCCGTCTCAAAAAAAATAAATAAATAAATAAAATAAAGTTATACTTTATATGGAGCTGGAGTCTGCCTCTATATAAATTCCACCCACTGGTCCCAGTTCTACCTACTAGGGCCACATGGAGAAGGTCCAATTCCTCTACCCTTGGATGGGCAGTGAGACCTGATATTTATACACCATGAGAGTTTGTGAGTCAAAGGCAAGTTAGAAGAGAGCACCTATACCTCTGAGTCGGCTGTGCTGTGAGAAACTCATCTCCCTTTCTGTTCTTTTTTTTTGAGATGAGGTCTCACTCTGCCACCCAGGCCGGAGGGCTTTGGCACCATCTCAGCTCACTGCAGCCTGAACCTCCTGGGCTCAAGCCATCCTCACATCTCAGCCTCCTGAGAAGCTGGGACTGTGGGCATATACTACTGAGCCTGGCTAATTTTTGTGTTTTTTGGAGAGACAGGTTTTGCCATGTCATCCAGGCTGGTCTTAAACTCCTGGATTCAAGTAATCCACCCATGTTGGCCTCCCAGTGTTGGGATTACAGGCGTGAGCCACTGCACCGGGCCGTATGTCACCTGCTCACTGGGCATGGATGCCTCCTTCCAAACTCGGGCTGAGTGGTCTTCAGATCAGAGGGCAGACTCCCTGTGGAGAAGGAAAGGAGTGATTGGGAGAGTCAAGGGGGCTATGAACTGATTCCTATGATCCAGGGATGCCGAGGAGCTGAGCAGATGCACAGCCAGGTGCGGAACCTGGGTTCTTCCCTGAGTTCTCCAACTCCCTAACAGATTTTGAGCACCTCCCTACCTCCTTGGGCCTCAGTTTTCCCTTATATAACTGTTCTTTCAGTCCTCACCATCTGCTGTCACATTTTTAATGCCCTGTGCTCTCTGCTCTGGGCAAGTTTTCTGGTGAAGGTGGCAGGGGGAGGTGTCGGCATTCTTAGGAAAGAATAAAACAATCCAGGCTGAGAAGGAACACACTTACTCATCCCGCAGAGCTGAGCTTGTGGAGTTCAGGGCTGGGTGGATGTATGAGGAATGGAGGTGCAGACTCTAGGTGGCTGTCATCCCTCCTCTGAAATAAGGTATCAGGGCTGCGGGTCCCTGGAGCCTGTGCTCCCCGGGCTGGAGGGACCTCCCTGTGGGGGGTCTGTCTGTGGAGCACCATGGCGAAGCCTTCTCTATGGAGGGGAGCCCTTCAGACTTGTGGGCTCTTTGAGGCCAAGGCCTTGATGAGGGAGACAGGATAGGAGAACAAGGAGGTATATGCAGCTTCAAAGGGGCCTGATTCTGCACCCCACCCTAGGCCTGATCTAACTCTGTCTTTTGTCGGGAGATATCTGCGGAACTCTGCAGCCGCCGACTCCCTGTGAGTACTTGGGAAATTCCTCTAACCTCTTTGAGCCTCCATTTCTTCATTTATCAAACGGGCTAACACTGTGTATCTCGTAGGACTGATGTGCTCCTCAGGTAAGATAATGTTCATGAACCAGCTGTCTATATTAGAATGTCCCAGGAAGAGGTCAGCTGCTATTATTCTTTGTTCTCAGGTTGATGTACACAGAAGCAACACATCTCAGTTGAGACGAATTCTGTCCTAAAGTGTGAGTTCCTGTGTTCCTGCTTACATGAGATTTTTTTTCTCTGTATCCTAGGCATGTCCTTCAGGGGGCTGTGACTTGGGGTGCAGTGGGAGAAGGGGCCTTATCAGCAGGAAACTATCTCCAGAGTTTCCAGAAATCTGGATTAGGATCTACAGAAAATGTGGTCTATCAGGTAGTCTGGAACTACAGATAAACAATACTGGGGTCAGAGGCCATGTCAGCTATGAGCAGAAATAAATGGTCACTGGGGAACTTACATCTGTAAATTGCTGAATTTCAAATGCACTAGCTCATGTATGCCATATGTACATGCATCATCTGATTACGCTCATGTCATTTCATTATACCAGGTGGCCACGCATCCATTCCAATGGCCCACAGGAGCCCCAAAGGCTGACCCCAGGCTGTGCAGTGCTTAGCAGGGGCTCCGGGTCTTTCCTGGGGTGTTAACTACAGCGCCACCAGTCAGTGTTGATGTGTGAGCTGGGATATTTCCCTCATTCATAGTCCTGCCCTACTTGGCAGGACTGGGAGAGAGTCTGAGGTTCTCGTCCAATGGCACCAATTTTCTTGTATCATTTTAGAAATGTCTCCCTCCTTCTGTGGACCTCAGTTTCTTCTTCTTCTGTAAAATGGGTTCCTACTCCCTTCCCTGCCCACCTTGGAAAGTGGCAGTGAGGCTCTAATTGAATAATATAATAGATGTGAAATTGCTTTGAGAAAGCTGAAAAAACCCTATACACGTATAAGAGAGAGGAGAGGGAGGATGGGAGGTGGATAAAGAGGAAGCAGATCCTGGTCACTGCAGGTCGTGTTGTCAAGCCAGCCTCTCATCTGAGCCTGTTTTCTCTCCACCATCCCCTTCAGGGTGTGGCAAAGACGATTACAAGAAGGTGCAGCAGAAAGAGAAGGGGAAGCTGAAGAGTGACCTCCATGAGGAGCAGCGGAGGTGGAGCACGTGGTGAGTCTCCTAGATCCCCACTGGGTCAGAACAGTCAGGAGGTGAGGCTCACTGGTCATAGCCAGCAGCCCGTGTGGATATCTTGCTGCAGTGACTGCGCTGCCCAGGTTGGGCTGATCCTGGTAAGCAGGTGTCCTGGGAGGAGGAGAAGCTGGCTTTGCTCAGGAATAAGAAGACCCAGGAACAGTGCTGTTGGCCATCTGCGAAGTGACTTTGATGCTTCATGAATAAGCCAATCAACTTTAAATGGCTATAGGGATGGTTTTAAAACCTACCTATAGAAATTAACAAGTTGGGCTGAGAGGCCTGGGAAAAGGGACTGTGGTTTCACAGGGCAGTGGTGACTTTATGGCCACTGTTCCTTTCTCCAGAGCTGAGGAACTCAGCTGCTGATTGCAAGCAGAGTTGGGGAAAGAGTCCCTGCTCCATCAAAGAGTCATTTGTCTAAGTCCGGTGTCTAAGAAGTGGTATTCCCAGATAACGTTCTCCTTTCTGTCTGGACACGTATCTTCCAAGGAAACATCTCTTTAACCTGTGTCATTGCCTTCCGGTTAGAGCAGCTTTGGAGATGTCCTAAAGCAGGAAAAGTTAGTTTGCCCCGTCCACTCCCGTGGATTTTCTCTGGTTGCTTCTTTCTCCTCTATCCTCTCCTTTCAGCTCCTCAATGCCTGGAGCCCTCTCCCTCCTTCTACTTTTATCACACTCTCTGGAAAGTATCTGATAGCAGCTGTTTATTAGGTTAAGACCATAGGCTTCTAAAAGCTATTGTCAGAATTTGGACTAAAGTATCTGTTTCCCCAGTGCCGTGTTTCCTTCACTGCCCCAGGTCATACTTCTCTGTCATTGCTTCTCAGTGTAGCTCCCCATAATGACTTGTTTTCCTGTTTAGTGCCCTGTGCATGTTCCATACCTAGCTGGGTCTGGAGAAGGGGGAGGTCCTCTGAATGCAGTGGGGGCTCCAGATATGGTGGGAGAATCTAGCATAGCCCCAGGACCCTCATGTGGACATGGTGTCTCCCTGGCAGAAGGACAAAGGCAGTGAGAGGGACGGCAGCAGCAGTGACAAGGAGCTGGCAGGAGTGCTGGTAAAAGGCACCAGACTGTGGTCTTGGACCCAGTACTCAGAGCACACGGGGAAACTGAGTCCTGAAGGGTGAAGGAACTTGCCAGAGGTCATGTCAGGAGTCATAGCAGAGCTGGGTTGGGCCCCAGAGCTGCTAAATCCCAGGGCAGAAGTGAACTGAGTGGAGAGGCATAGGATAAGCTCTGGCCAAAGGGCTGATGCCACCCCAGGGTGGGTGGAGGGAGTGCTCAGCATCACACAGGGAATCAGAGCAGGGTCAGACTCAGACCAGGGTCCCTTGACTGCCAGCACAGTGCTCCTTCCACTGCCCTAAGCAGCCTGAGTTTTCTGAGCTTGAGTCTGGAACCTCTGTCTAGAAGGAAGCTTTGGGTCTCTCTAGAGAACCATCTATACCTTTGAAACAGACACTGTAGAATTACACGTGGGACCACAGGGATTGGCGTGGTCTACAGGGAGGTGGAAAACTCCCTGGCTGGGAACTGAAGCTGGGTCTTGAGAAGTCTGCAGGAGAGGGCCAGGGGCATTAAGGCACAAGGGGAATGGAAACGGCATGGGAGTGGAAACTAAATTCTGGAGACATTCAGGGTGTGAAGAAGTAGAATTGGAGGCCAGGTCCTGGGACTCCCATGACCTCCCTGGGAACCCCCACATGCCTTGGCCATGTAACCTCCACCAGTCCCCTCCAGCCTCATTTGGTAAAGTTTGATTTTTTTTCTGCTTGTCATAGAAAAATAGAAAGTGATCATCAAGAAAAAGAAGAAATGCTTCCATTCACTGCTGGAAGCAGTTGACAGGGGGGTTGGAGCTCAGGAGGGATTGGAGAAGGGGCAGTGAGGGGGAGAGGGAGTACAAGAGGAATGGTTACACAACAAAACTGTCCACTTACACTAGCCATGCCTTTTGTGTCCATTTTGGTTTTATCACTTCATTTAGGTCATTTTGACACATATCTCAGTAATAACAAAACACCAATGTTTATTGAGCACCTACTATATGACAGTCATGATGCTCAGAGCTTTAATCTCAATTATTTAATGTAACCCTCAAAACAACCCAACAGGTCTGCAGTATCATCATTCTACATTACAGATGAGCCAATAGGTTTGGAGACCTTAAGAGACTTACCGGAAGTCAACACAGCTGTGGGGTGGGTGAGGGGAGAGGAGAGCTTCAGATCTGGCTGTTTGACCATGTTGCACATCCATACTCCCACCTGGTTCACTTCCAGGTCCGCTGAGTCTTGCTCAGGGTCCTCCATAAAGGCAGGTGATTTTGAGCCATTATCTCAGAGCTGCAGGTTTATGAAAAGCCAGGGAAGGACTTGGGGTGTGTGAAGCCATTTACAGGAACCCAGGTGTTCTGATTGACTAACCTGGCTCTTCTAACTGCTGGCTCCCTCCCCCAGTCCCCACCAGCCTACTAGAAATGAGTTATAACTAGATCCAAGCATTTTGGTATGAACTCAGCTTGACCACAATCCTGTAGCATAAGCAGAGTAGGGTAGGGTAGAAAGATACTGTCTGGTCTTAGGGGCGGGAGATGAGTTCTGGTTCCCAGCCCTGCCCCTGAGCAGATGGGGGACCTTGAGTACGTCTCTTACTGCCTTTGTGGCTTTAGTTTCTGCACTGTAGCCCTAAGATTAAAAATTCTACAAATAAAACTGTTTCGGATTCCAGGGCGTTTGGCTCCATCTTCTGGTCAGTTTTTGTCGCTGTAGCTTTTTGCAGCATTGCCTGCCATCCACTGTGACCTGAGAATTTTGAGGCTTCTAGGAAACTTTCTAGCTGTGGTGGGTGGGAGGTGGAATAGGACAGCAACAGAGTTATCCTAAAAGTTTAGGGAATTTCTGTGGTCTTTAGGTCATATTGGCTCAAGTTATTCAGCCTTCTTTTGATAATGGCTCAGCAGAGAGTCAGGGAGGTAGCCAGTGATGGACTAGCCCATGTGTTAGAGGAGGAAGGTACATTGGAGACCAGTGAATGTAACCTCCCCAATGTACAGATGGGGAAACTGAGGCAATCTTCACCTGTGGAGAAGCCAAGTCTTGCTCCAGGTCACACACATGTAGGTTCCAGGTTTCCTGACACCGAAATCCATACTGTCCCCCCAACTCTGTCTTGCTGCCTCCTCTTTCTCCCAGCTTTCTATCCCAGCTGATTACCTCTTCCCCTTGCTTCTAAGACAGTGCCATCTGCCTAACAAGCACATTGCTCCATCCACTTGCTATCACAACCCACTTCCTCCTGGTCCCAGCTCCAGCCCTGGTGAGGTGGAGTGCTCCCCTCCCGCACGCCCCTCTCTCCAAGTCACAGCTTTCCTGGAGGAATGAGGACATGGAAGGAAGCGGGAGGCAGAGGCCCGCATTTCCTCCAGCTCTGCCCTTTTTCCAGCCTAGCCTCTTGGATCTTTAGTCTCTCCATAGATACACAATCAACCCCATGAGATTACTGAGATTAAATGGATGGTTGGTGTGAAGGTGCTTTGTGAATTCTTGAGCCCCCTGTTAAAGTAGGAATTTCAGATATGTCTGAGTCCTTCTCAAGCCACATAAAACCCCAGGTGCTAATTGGTACAGACTTAGCCCAAGTGCTATGGATCCTTAGAGGAGGGAGATGCATGGAAGCTGGAGGAATTTGAAAGCTTCAACGAGAGGGTAGTACTTTATCTTCCAGCCCAGAAAGTATCTTGGAGGCATTCCCATTAACCCAGAGTCCAGTCTTTAAAAGCTCAGCTGTAATGGAAGAGGCAGAGGAGGATTAATTGACCCTTGTATTCTCCCTTCTCTTCTCTGGAGATAAGATGTATGGCCTCTAGTTTAAAGAGTGAGGCCCAGAGAAAGAGGCAGACATTGAAACCTTTCCCCACGTGGATCTTGAGCTCCCAATGCAGTCTTGTTTCTGTTAGAACTTCAGAGTGCTGGAGAAATAGAGAACGAGAAGGGTAGCCCTGCCTTTCTTGTGTGCCCTCAAAGGTGGGAGAAGACTGCCCTCCACAGAAAGCCCAGTTCCTAGTAAAGCAGCTCTAATCCTTTGAAAAGTCCTACTCAGCATTTCTCAAAGGTGGTTCTGAGACCCCTTACACCAGGGTCACTGGGGGTGACTTACTGAATCAGACCATCTGGGATGGACCTGGAAATCTGCACCTAAAACAGCCTCTGCGGATGAGGCACATTGAACTTCAGGAACCATAGATCCCCTTCTCTGGCATCCCAGGAATAACAGCCCACTGCCCTAGAGACAGTTCTTACCAACTCTTGCTTACAGGACATGATTTTCTCTTTTTCAAATGTTCTGCTCCCTTGCCATTTTCCACATCCTTTGTTTTTCCCAGTCTCCATGCCTTTTTTTTTTCTTTTTTGTTTTCTTGTTTTTTTGTTTTTTGAGACAGAGTCTCGCTCTGTCACCCAGGCTGGAGTACAATGGTGCGATCTTGGCTCACCGCAGCCTCCGCCACCCAGGTTCAAGCAATTCTCCTGCCTCAGCCTCCTGAGTAGCTGGGATTACAGGCACCTGCCACCATGCCTGGCTAATTTTTGTATTTTTAGTAGAGACAGGGTTTCGCCATGTTGGCCAGGCTGGTCTCGAACTCCTGACCTCAGGTGATTCAGCCCTTGGCCTCCTGAAGTGCTGGGATTACAAGCGTGAGTCACTGCACCCAGCCTCTGTACCTGTTTTGTAAGTAGAACATCATAGAATTTGGGGGGCTAGAAGTATTTGTAACAGAACACCTTATCCAATTCCTCATTTTCTAGCTGGAATATTTTAGACACAGCAGGGTAGTCCCTGGCCTCAGACCACACAGTGCTAATAGGAGACCTAATCACCTGACTTTGAATTGAGTACTCTTTTCACCATGCAGTTCTGTCCTGCTGTAGAAGCCACACTTTAGGGTGAGTGTCTATCCCAGACCCGTTCTTAGATGAAGGAATGGTCCCCTGAAGCTATCTCGGTGTCACGTGACTCTCCTTGGCTGAAACTGTTAGACCAGGAATGGTCATCTTGAAAGGGAGTTATCACTGGGCATTGGAACTAAGAGGTCAAGTCGACTCCAGGATTGAGGTGGTAATTTTCTTTCTCTCACCACCTTGAGGGTTGAGGTGGTGACAGAAAGGATGAGGATGGAGAGAGGGAGATGGAGAGAGACAGGGAGAAAAATCACACACATTCAACAGGGAGAAAGACACAGAGACACACACACACAGAGACAGGGAAACAGAGAGAAAGACACAGAGAGACACACACACAGAAACACAGACACACACATAACAGGGGTGGAAGAGAGAGACACAGAGGAAGCAAGAGACTGAATAAAGATGGGGGGAGGAGGCAAAAAGGGAAAACACATTCACAAAGAGTTGGAGAGAGACAAAGCAATATAAGCACAGACACACAGGGAGAGAGAGACTGGAATAGAGAATCCAGATTGATTCAGAGAGAAAGAGATAATGAAAGAGAAAAAGTCAGAGAGCCAGAGACAGAGCACCTGCCCTGGCACTAGGTGTTTTTCCAGTTCTTCCCAAGGCCCAGCTGACCTTCCTGCTTTTGCCTTCTCCAAGATACCCCCAAATCTTCCCAAGAAACTCTTTGACTCTTGAGCGGCCTCAGTAGGCTTCTTTCTCTTGCAAAATCATAGTTCTCAACCAACCCCGCCTGGGAGGGACTTTGAGGAGAGGCCCTCACAGATACACCGGGGAAGCAAATGTTGCAAGCTGGGGAAGCAAACGCTGCATTCTGCTCAACAGATCGTCTGTCACTTCTCATTACCTCCAGGACCTGGAGATGACTCTATTCCTCGGCCAAACATCAACAAAGCCGCCAACTCCCAGTGGTTGGTTTGGTGTCTTGTCAACAGCAATCTTCTTGGAACAAACTCTCTGCCCACATGGAGCAGAGTTAATGAGGCTTGGGCTGTGCTCATGGGCACCTGCAGGCCTTTGCTGACTGATGCTCTTCCTGCCCCAGGACTGCACTCACCTTCCTCTCTGCTCATGCTTGGCCCAGCTAACCTTCCCACTCCCAGTGACCCCGCGCAGCCCACATGAGTCCTTCCCTTTCCAAACTTTCCTAGTGCCTACTGTCTCTCTTCTGTCCTTTGTCCATTTTGCTCCATAATTATGCACATAAAGGACTATATTACTAAGTCATAAGATCCTCAAGTTACCATGTGCATGGAAAAGGAAATCACTAAATTCATATCTTTTCTGATAATAAAGGCCATTAACAACAGGGAAGGTTATTTGGATGCTGCGAATCTTTCAGGTGCTGATCTAAGCACTTGTTACTTAGTAACTCATTTGATCCTCACAATTGTTCACAGAACAGACACCTGGGGCCCAGCATAGTTAAGAAACTTGCTGAAGGTTAGATCTTCAGTAAATGACCGAGGACAAAGATTTCATGGCCCTGTTCTTCTGCTTTCCCATGTCGCTGGCCAGAGCCTCAAAATCTGCCATTGTAATTTTGTCCTTTTACTTTAAGGCTGCAATTCCTATAAAGTATAGATTTATTTTTATTTCATTATTTATTTATTATTTTTTCTGGCAGAAGGATAGCTGAAGAAAAGAAGGAAGGGAAGGCTTCCCAGATCATCGTAAATTACCTCCTTTAGAGCTAAAATGTCTGAAAAACCAGCTCCTTCCCATTTTCTAACTGTGACCACTGGAACACTAGTTTCTTGAGATGTTAAATAGGTTTTATTAAAGAAAAATAAAGCTGTCAAGTAAGTGTGAGAAACTGGAAGTTAAACAGTTGCCTTGCAGCATGACCTCACAGAGCCTTAAGATGCTGGAGGCACTGTGTGCCTATAAGAAGGAGAGAATTGTATTCAGCACACACATTTCACCACAGGCTCTGTTCTTGCAGATCACCTCTCAAAATTAGTTCCTTTTTCATGAAAGTTTCTTTGAGAAAGCACTGTCTGAACCCGTTAGATAACCAAGTCAGCACTGCCCACAATCGTTCAGGGTTTTTAGGGCTCCCTGAGGATGGATACCTGGCTCCCCTTCACTGGCATTTGGTGGGCTTGCCTGCTGCTGGTGTCTCAGGTAGACAAGTCTGACCGACCCAAGCCACCCGCATGCTGTGGCTTGGATGGCTTGTCGCCAACCAGCTGCTTTTACACGGTCAGGTCCATGGAGCTTGTCCTTGCTTGACTTCCCTGACTCACTCAATGACTCACTCATTGCTTTAGAAACTGTTACTAGCACCTACAAGGTGCTAGACCCCTGAGGGATCCCCGAGGGAATCAGAACCTACTCCTAGACTGGGATCTGTTTGGGTGGACAAGATGAAGACACAGGGAAGGGGGAGAGGACAAAGGGAGGATGCAACCACAGAGAAGGGAAAGCTCATTTCCAGCGGTGGGGATGGGGGGAAAGGTTGGATGCTGGCGGGGGTCGGGGAGGGGGGTGCGTCACCGAGGAAAGGTCTACTCACAGCTGGGTTTGGGAGGGTGACAAGTGGTAACAGGTAGAGCTTGTGGCTGAGAGTGGGCAGGACTCTCCAGGGCAGTGGCAGCAGGTGAGCCCTTGGCAGGTGCCTTGGCCCCCTTGGCCCCTCTGCAGTGGTGGAGAGTGGTGGAGCCTATGGCAGCTGCTGAGATTCTCAGAGCTTGGACGTGCCCACTCATTTGACCATCAGGACCCAAGGGAGGAAGTGCCCTTCTGTGCTCTCCTCCTCCATGGCCACTCTGCAAACTGGTGAAGGAGGAGGCGTCTGGGAATCCAGGAGGCGGGAGGGGGCGGGGGTGGGGGGCTGTCCGTCCTCACCATACCCTCAACTGCAGAGGGAGGGACTCACAGCCCTCTGTTGAATGAACAGGTGTTCACTCCTGCTCTGAGCCCTTTTCTCCCTGCTCTGCTTTCTTTTTATCCAGCGCCTGGTTTTGGCATCTATCCATGGATCTACTGAAAGGTGAGCTACTCTAGACATTATTTTATTTTCACATGAAGCTCTTGAAGATCAAAAAAAAAACCGTGAAGATCCACAAGCCGCTTTTCACACAATCAAGAGTCCTGGAGTGTCAGAGTTCAATGAGCGTTGAGAGGGTGCATTGACATGCAGAACGGTGGCTTCTCAGGCCCCGTAACAAACAGAGGGTGAACCAGGAGTGGAGGCAGCCTTCTATGCAAACATTTCTAGGCAATGTTGTAAATAATACAATTGTGTATCAGAAAGAACACAGATCCTGAAATCCAGCTTGCTTCATGTTCCAGTCTCACTTACGGACTGTGTGAGCTTGGTTAGGATTTTCTCAAGCCTTTGATTCTGTCTCTGTAGAATGATGATGTTGTTGTCTATCTAAAAAGATGGTTGTTTTAAATGAGATAAAGCGGATGAAGGTGCTATGTGAATTAACACGCTGCTGTTGCATGAGGGAAACGACTCTCTCATCTGGTGTTTTGGACCTAGAGCCTTCTGACCACACGTTCTCAAGGATTTTTAGTTTCTTGCTTGCTCCACATTCTTTCTCATGTTGCTCTGAAACCTGCCTCCCGGTCACACCCCCACCCTCTCCTACACTGGGTTTTAATATTTTCTTCCTGAGCCTTTCTCTGATACCATAGCCTTCCAGATAACCTTAAGTGAGCCACATAAGCTCTCTGAGGTCTGGTTTCCACATCTGTAAGACGGGCTTACTCTTTGTTCTCAACTATTTGTTGAGATTTTGCAGATGAAATGAGATAATATATACACATGTACATCATGCACAGGTGACCCTTCACCACCCGAGTTAGAACTGTGCGGGTCCACTTCCACTCAGATGTTCTTTCACCTCCGATACTTCTTAGACAGCAAGACCAGTCCCTCTTCCTCCTTTTCCTCCTCCTCCTCAGCCTACTCAATGTGAAGATGTGGATGAAGACTTTTATGATGATCCACTTCCACATAATAAATAGTAAATATTGTTTTCTTCCTCAGCTCACTTTAGAGTAAGAGTACAGTATATAATACATGTAACACATAAAAATATGCATTAGTTGGCCAGGCATGGTGGCTCACGCCTGTAATCTCAGCACTTTGGGAGGCCAAGGCGGTTGGATCATGAGGTCAGGAGTTCGAGACCAGCCTGACCAACATAGCGAAATCCCGTCTGTACTAAAAATGCAAAAATTATCTGAGTGTGGTGGCACATGCCTGTAGTCCCAGCTACTTGGGAGGTTGAGGCAGGAGAATCGCTTGAACCCAGCAGACAGAGGTTGCAGAGAGCCGAGATCGTGCCAGTGCACTCCAGCCTGGGTGACAGAGAGAGACTCCATCAAAAAAACCCAAAAAAACAAAAAATGTATTAATTGACTGTTTATGTTATCCGTACGACTTCCAGTGAACAGTAGGGTATTAGTAGTTAAGTTTTGGGAGGAGTCAAAAGTTAGAGATTTTTGACTGTTTCTGGGGTTGGCTCCCTAAACTCCACGATGTTCAAGGGTTAACTGCACTGCAAATAACGTACATGAATAGAAGGCATATAATACAGGTATATGTGTTTCATAGCACAGCGCCAGGTAGGGCTGCTCATTAAATAGCTTGTATTTCTGATTCCATTTCCCTGCTCACACAAGTCGATATTATTTTTCACTGGGGGGATTGGAGAAGGTTTCCTGGAGCAGGTGAGAATTCAGCTGGGCTTTGAAGGACTGGAGAACGTTCACAAGTATGGAAGAATGGGGGTGTGATTGGGTGTGGTGAGGGGAGGTTTGGAACAGAAAAATAAGTGGGAAGTCTCGGGTTTGTTTAGGGAGTCAAGAAGAGGCCATTTTGGTTTGAGCTGTTGGTTCACTGGGGGAACCAGAAAGACATACATTTGAAAGAATAGACTGCAGTCCTGGAATTAGAAAATAGAGAGTTGGAAGTGACCCAGGGGGTCACTGGCCCAATCTTTTACCTGCAGCAGGAATGAATATGCACGATGTGGCAGTAATGATAGCCTAGTCTGAGGCTCAACTCTGCTCTGTGTTCTTGGATAAATTACATGTCATTTCTGATCTGGATTTCTCCTCTGTGTGACAGAAATAATCCTTGACCAGCCTCCTCTGTTATTGTCATGAAACTTTAGGGAGGTTTGGGCTGAGGATTCATTAAGAAGTTCGGCAAGGGACTCCTTTCTCTTCTCCGAGCCTTGATTTTACTGTACACACACACACATACAAAACAAAAACCCCATCTGCCTCCAGGGTGTAGAGGTTGTGAATGTAGCCAGGTTACAGGCACCCAGGAGGGGAGAGGAAGGCAACCTGGGAGGGCCCTAGGGCAGTGGAGGGGCTGCGATTCTAGGCACAGCCATGATTCTTTCCCACTCTGCCCACTGGCTTCTACTGTGGGCACAGCTGGAATTCTCTCCTTGCTGCCTGCCTCTTCTTCTTGCTGGGATGGGTCACACAGTGCATGGGTGACCAGCTCCTGATCATCCATCCCTGCACAGCCAGCCCCTGGATGCCCTGAAGGAGCTATGCCAGCTTCCCCTCTTCTCCCCATCATCTCCCTCCATCTCCACCCTGACTTTGGTGGCTTCATCTCTCCTAAGCTCATTCTCAAGGAGAGAGCCCATGAGGGCAAGTGCCCTATTATTCTGGACACTCCTGCTTTTTCATGTCAGCATTAGCATCACAGTTTCCAAAGCACCCTCCCTGTGGAGAAGCATGCCAGGCAGGACTCCTGGTCACACTTAGTGGGTGGGAAAATGGAGACAGAGAGGCCGACGGAATGCCCCTGGGAGAGCCAAAGCTAGACTCCTAGTCTGGTGCTCTGACACGACTCTGGAGGCCCTCAAACTTGGAGGGGCATAAGGATTGGGAGTTTGCTACAACACAGACACCTAGGCTGTCATCCCCAGAGAGCTGATCCACAGCAATATCAGGGGAGCCTGAGCATTTGTGTTTTTGATAGGCACTTGGGGATGGTGACATAAATTAGTTTGAGGACCCCTGCAAGGTACTTCACCTTAGAGATCCCAGGAATGAGGTGAAGACATCCAGAGGGAAAAATAACCTTTACGGAGTCACCAACTCTGTCAGGCACTTTATGTGCAGTTTCACCGTAGAATGAGACACTATTATTTCCGTTTCATACATAAGCAAACTGAGACATGGGGAGGTCTCAGTCTCACAGCTGATAAGTAGAAAAGCTGAGATTTGAACTTGGGTCTCTTAGCTCCACAGCAGCCTAAATTCCTTCTACCTAAACCTTTCCAATGCAAACATCCCTAGACCCCTTCATCCTCATATCTAAGGCTTCCACCTGTCTTTTCTCTCTGGGGTTAAACATTGCTTTCAGATCCCCCAGCCAGTGGGAAAGGTCTCTTTTCTTTGCAATGCTCCTCTCCAGCCAGCAGGTGTCAGCCCTGGACTGAGTATGTGGAAAAGGGGCGTGCAAAGCTAATGGGAGGAACATAATCTTTTGTTTTCCGCTCCTGGTTTTACAGCCCCTCTCTCCCTCCCAAATTTTATCTATCCTGTTAGGCATGCTTTTGCTGAGCTGGTGCTGTTTGTTACCTCACAATCTTCCAGGTTGGGATGCCCCAGGAATTCCGAATCCCCTAGAGCCATCGGCGTAGACTTGGAAGTAAGCTGCAGCTGTAGTTTACATTTGCCAAGTATATGCTTGGCACCCTGTTCCGAGCTTTCTATGCTTTACCTTGTTCAGTCCTCCCCATCCCCACAAACCTCTCTGGGTTAGGTGCTAGCAATTCACCCATTTTCTCAGAAGAGGAAACTGGAGCTTTCAGAGGCTAAGAAAGTTGGCTGAGGTCAAGTTGCTGGGTAGGTAGCAGAGCCAGGCTTGAAGCTAGAAGCTCTGGCTACAGAGCTGCGGCAGCGCATGACCATTACACTCTCGTTTATGCAGATGAGGAAACTGACGTCTGGGCAAGGAAGGGACTTACTCCTGTGGAACCAGTGCCAGCATGAGAACCCAGGCCTGGTTGTAATTCTGGGCCTTCTCTAATTCTTGCCCTTGCCCAGCTGTGGATGAGGGCTTGGGCAGCGGGGAGTCCCTGAGGAGGCTCCCCACCTCCTCACCCTCCCCAGGCACCAGCACATCGACCAGACAAAGGATAATTGCTGCATGCTGTGCTCAGAGCCAAGCTGAAGGCGGCAGGGTCTCGACACCCCTTCATGCCCAGGGAGTGTGGCATCGCAGAGCAGGGACCTTGTCGGTCCTGTCACCATGCATCGCCAGCTCCTTGCAGGGTCTGGCGTGGAGGTGGTGCTCAGTTAATATTTATGAGTATGTGGACATTCCACCTCTTTGGCTATCTCCCCAGGCCCTGCTCCAGGCTTGCCGCAGGAGAGCATTCCTGGCCCTGAGCCAGCACATTCCTCCTCTTTGGGGCCCTCTAGCCTTGCTGGGGGGCAACTCATTTGGTTTCTTAGCATGAACTGCTTGTTCTCCAACTTTCCAGATGGGTCTTTTATCTATCCTGCCTCCACTCTAGACCGCAAGACCTTAGGGGGCAACCTCTCAGATCGCCTTATATGCTGCCTGGTGTCTAGCACAAGATGGAATATAACGTAAGGTATTTATGAAAAACTATAATCCACTATTTTATCCAAGCAGTACACATTCATTGTTGCAAAATGGAAAATAAGCCGAGGAAGGAAAATTAAAATCATTCCCATGATAATAGGATCCTTTCCTTCTATGATATTTTAATGGAATTGATTTTTTTCCCTTTCTCTTTTTATTGTATAAGAAATACATCTCTTGTACAAGTGTAAAAATTACAGGTAAGCATAAGCAAAAATTTTTTAATTTATTGGGAATACCACTTTCTAAACCTGTTAATAATTCCATTAACAATTGTAATGGTAATAACCACCTCTATTTGTTGAGGGCCTACTATTTAATAGCAGTTTTACATAATTTTTCAGAAGTTTATTGAGGTGTAATTTCTATGTATAAAGTCCATCCATTTTAATTCCTTAATCATTTCAATTCACAGATTTTTTTAGTGAGTTTAAAAAGTTGTGCAACCATCAGCATACTCCAGTTTTAGAATATTTCTATCATCCTAGTAAAACCCCTTAGGCTCATTTACAGTTAATCCCAGTTCCTACGCTCAGCCCCAGGGGGCCATTAATCTATTTTCTGTCTCTGCAGTTTTGCCATTTCTGGACATTTCATATAAATGGAATAACACACTAGATGGTTCTTTGTGTTTGACCTGTACACTGATGATTTTAGGTTCAGCCTGTCATTTACAGGCGAGGAAACTGAGGCTTAGTGAGGGCAAGTGATTGCTGGAAATAGCTACACAGGGAGAGAGTGGGGCTTCCTGGATTCAGCTGAGGTCTGTCTGACTCTGAAGTGTACACTTGTAGCCACCCTCCTCCACCACCTGTCACAGTACATTACTTTTTATGTTCTAGCTGTTGCAATTATATGTTCATATATATATATATATTTTTTTCTCCCAAAGGAATCAAACTGTTATACATTCTTTTGCCACTTCTTTTTCATTCAATAATAGATTGATAATAATAACAATGAGTAAGATGTCTCCATGTGAATTAATATACATCTGCAATACCTAGAGTAGATTTTTGATAAGTACAAGGTGGCAGTTAGGGGTATGGGCTTTGGAACCAGATGGACCGAATTTAGATACCAATTCTGTCACTTATCAGGCATGTGCTGTAGACAGAATGTTTGTGCCCCCAAAATCCATGTAGTAAAACTGAATCCCCAATGTGAGAGTACTTGTGGGGTTTTGGGTAGGTAATTGGTTTACGAGGGCCGAGCCCTCATGGATGGGATGAAAACTCTTATAAAAGAGGCTCCAGAGAGATCCCTCCTGTCTTCCCTTTCTCATGTGAAGACACAGCAAGAAGTCGGGTGTCTATGAATCAGGAAACTGGCCTTCACGACACACTGAATTTGCTGATGCCTTGGTCTTGGACTTCTCAGCCTCGAGAACTGTGAGAAAGAAATCTCTGTTGTTGATGCTGGTGAGGATGTGGAGAAATAGGAATGCTTTTACACTGTTGTTGGGAGTGTAAATTAGTTCAACCATTGTGGAAGACAGTGTGGCGATTCCTCAAGGATCTAGAACCAGAAATACCATTTGACCCAGCAATCCCATTACTGGGTGTATACCTAAAAGATTTTAAATCATTCTGCTATAAAGACACATGCACACGTATGTTTATTGCAGCACTATTTACAGTAGCAAAGACTTGGAACCAACCCAAATGCCCATCAATGATAGACTGGATAAAGAATATGTGGCATATATACACCATGGAATACTATGCAGCCATTAAAAAAAAAAAAAAAAACGAGTTCATGTCCTTTGCAGGGACATTGATGAAGCTGGAAGCCATCATTCTCAGCAAACTAACACAGGAACAGAAAACTAAACACCGCGTGTTCTCATTCATAAGTGGGAGCTGAGCAGTGAGAACACATGGACACAGGGAGAGGAACATCACACACCAGGCCTGTTAGGGGGTGGGGGGCAAGGGGAGGGAGAGCACTAGGACAAATACCTAATGCATGTGGGACTTAAAACCTAGATGATGGGTTGATGGGTGCAGCAAACCACCATGGCACATGTATACCTATGTAACAAATCTGCATGTTCAGCACATGTATCCTATTTACTTTTTTGTAAAATTAAAAAAAAAAAGAAATATCTGTTTTTGATAAGCAACTCAGTGTTTTGTTATAGCAGCCCAAATGGACTAAGAGACCATGTGACTTTAAGACAGTTACTTAACTGCTCTGTGCCTCAGTTTCCTTATCTATAAAAAGCAGATGTGAATGCCAATCTCATAAAGCTGCTGTGAGAATTAAATGAACTAATATGTAGAGAGCATCTGGTGTCCGGGAACCACTCAGCCCATGTCAGCAGTGTTTGTTGCAACTGTTGAACTCATGAACAAACCCTCGAATTTGCACATCAATTTCAGCCTGGAAGCAGGCATCGAGGTGGGGCCACCAGTTTATCTGACTAATCAATGAAGAAAGTCATGTGATCTCCTTCCCACCTCCCCACAGCTGGAATCTCAGCTGTATCTGGATTGTCCGAGGAGGCCTGGTGAGGTCAGGAGATTGACAGCCTTGTTCTAACTGCAAGTCCCTTCCTGGGGAATTTAGGAGCTGAGCTCCACAGCTGGGGAGGATGTTAGGATCAGTTCTAGTCTATGTGGTAAAGGGCCCCAGGGCTCATGGAACTGGAGAGGTGTCAGCTCCCCATTCAGGTCCAGGCAGTACCTTGCCGAGGCTCCAGCCTGGCTTCTGATTGCCCGTACCCAGAAGCCAGAATGCTGTTACAGCCCCATCAGTCAGCCTGCAATTAGTGAAATGGAGGCACACATGCTGGTTTGCAGATTGTGGGTGGGAGGACAGGATGTGGTGGGAAATAGCTCTCACCAACTCAAGGGGCGGGGGTGGCATTTGTCTGTGTTCCCTGGTGATTTGGCAGTAGAGGCTGCTGGGCACTCACATGGGGTTGGCAGCCTTTGAAACCCTCTTGGGGTCCTGGGCTCTTTCCTTCTTTTGGGTTACAGGTGGGGACATTAGGCCCTTATGTCGGTAAGGCCAGAGCCAAGACAATCAGGTGCATGCTCGGCATGGGGCACAGGGCTGAGGACAGGGGTGAGAGGAGCAAGACCTGGCTGTGCAGGGCTGAGGACAGGGGTGAGAGGAGCAAGGCCTGGCTGTGCAGGGCTGAGGACGGGGTGAGAGGGGCAGGGCCTGGCTGTGCAGGGCTGAGGACAGGGGTGAGAGGGGCAGGGCCTGGCTGTGCAGGGCTGAGGACAGGGGTGAGAGGGGCAGGGCCTGGCTGTGCAGGGCTGAGAACAGGGGTGAGAGGAGCAGGGCCTGGCTGTGCAGGGCTGAGGACAGGGGTGAGAGGGGCAGGGCCTGGCTGTGCAGGGCTGAGGACAGGCGTGAGAAGGGGAAGGCCTGACTGTGCAGGGGTGAGGACAGGTGTGAGAGGAGTAAGGCCTGGCCTTGGGTGTGGGGTGAGGGACCAGGGGCTGCCGGGGTGAGGGGGAGCTCAGGCTGGGGTGCCGGAGCTCACCCCAGGGAAGCAATCTTTGTAGGTGCCTATGGCATGCATGCATGCATGGAAGTATTCAACAGATATAAACAACCTAGAGAGTTCTCATGGAGATCCAGGTTTCTGACTTCTCTTCCCTGTGCAAACTGAAGGTTCAGCCACACAGTTTATATTTCTACAAGGCAGCATCCAAACTGTGCTGTGCAGCGACTTCCCTCTTTGGATGGGGCACCTGCTTTCTTGCTTGATACAGTCCCCACTACTCCCCTTCATCATCCAGCCCACGAGTCCAGTGCCAGTGACCATTTGTCCACCTACACTGCGCCCATTTCCTTCTTTTGAGTTTGGGACCTTTGGCTGGGGAATGCTGTGCTCAAGACCTGGCTCTCTACTCAGGGTGGTCAGGAGGCTCTGGAGGAGTGACTGACACATGGATGCCCAGCTCATCCCATGAAGAGTGTTTTAGGCAGAGGGTGTAGCAAGTGCAAAGTCCCCAAGAGGCAGGAATTCCTGGAACGGAGCCCCCTGGGCTCTTGGAATTCCTGGAATGGAGAGCTCAAGACAGACTACATATTGAGAAGTAGAGAGAGCAAGTTTCGTTACAAGTTAGAAAGATACCCCAGCCAGGAGAGGGAAGAGGCTTCTGGACAGTGCAGCGGAGGGGAGGGCTCTCCAGGGTAAATGGGATGGTGGGGGCCAAACTTCCCAAGGCTTTTCTGCCTAGAGAATCTACGATCTGCAGAGGCTGATCTGGATTCTCAGGAGTGTCCACACATGTTTCTGATCATCAGGGACATTTCTGCGCTCCCCTTTTGAGGGAGCTCTCAGCAGACTGTCCTCTCTCAGCAGAGTCTGAGGCTCTTTTCCCAGTTCTAGTCCAGGCAGGGGTCTGTCTCCTTGGCTGGAGCCAGATACTAGGGTCAGGGCTCACTGCCCCTCAGCCTCGGGTCTCAGAGGGACGCTCCTGCACAGCTGACAGCCCCCGGGAGCCTGCCCACGCCATCAGAGAGCAGATTCAGGGTTGCGGGTGGTGATGGGGGAGACGAAATGCCTGTGAGGAGCTGCCTTTTGCATTCCCTTTCAGGCTCTCCAAAGAGAGAGAGAAGGCTACTCAGCTAAGCTCTCTATCTATGTGGCTCCCTTCTCCAGGCCCCAAAGAGGCAACTCGCCTCAATCCTGCTGGCCCAGGAGCCAGCCTGGACACAAGGGGCAGGAGCCCAGCAAGGGAACCAAATCCTGAGAGGGCTGGGGCTGAGCTGTAGGAGGATTCACTCCCCGCTGGGGGCCATACTGACCTTTGGGAGCATCTTGAGGTCTCAGAGAATACAAAGGCCTTTCTGTTCTGTTTTAAGTACAGTGGATTTTTCTCTAATTGTGAAAATAAGGCATATTTATTTAATAGAAAATGTAGACAAGAACGCAGAGAGAAATTAATACTTCCTGTAATTTCACCACCAAGGTTATAGTAGGAACCTTTTACTGTCTCTGCTTCTGGGAGTTTAATCTGCAGAGGGGCACTCACACCGGGGTGACACCGACAGGGGGGCTGTAGGAGGTGAGGGGCACCCTAGAGTCAGAAGACCTGAGTTCAAAACCTCTTTCTGACACTTGTTGGTTTCACAGCCCTAAGTGAATGACTTGGTTTCCTTGTGCCTCAGTTTCCTGATCTACAAAATGAGGATAATGGCATTGTCCCTCACAGGGTGTCTAGAGAGTTAGGGCAGCGAGTGGACTCTGCTCAGCACCTCGTAAACAGTCAATACATCTCAGCCAGTATGTTATGTCTATATAAATATACATCTATACATATACATCCATTTAAAAAATACAAGATGAGGAAGATACAGACCATACCTGTCTGTGCACTTAGCTTTTATCGTTGGTATGAATTTTATGCCACATGTAAGAAGAGGCAGGTTAGTTCTTTAAACAAAACATTTTCTGACTGTGTGCACTTCCCCTATCTCACTGGTGGGTTCTCCATGTTCACCCTTTGAGTCTCCCTAGAACTAGCCTGGAAATAGTGCAAGTCTTGTCTTGGGCCCTTGGTGTGTATCATGATGTGGGGTCATTGCCGTATGTGCAAAGTCCCTTGAAGTTGGGCATGCTGCAGGTTCTGTGCCAGGCTTGCCAAGAGAATCTTTGCCAGGATGGGGAGAGGGGGCTGGGACTTAGGATCGAATGCCCCGGGACACGCTGCCACCATTCCCCTGAGGACCATCATCTGGCTGTGGTACAGAGAGGATTGGATGGTAAGAGAGGCAAAGGGACAGTCCCGCAATTCTTTCTCCTGCCCTCTCTTCTCTCCCCTCAGTCTCTCCCCATCAATATCCTCTCCCCATCAGAGGATAGCTTCTCCCTATCCTCTGCAAATTGCCCCAGTGAATTTAGAATTCGGAAGAAAAACCCAGAGGGCAGGTTTCCCTGCAACACGTATCTCCCCTGGGACCAGTGAGCGCAGTCTTAGCTTGTATAGGAGAGAAGAAAACTAGGGAGAACAAAATACGACAGCTCCCATTTCCCCTGATTTTTCTACATAATAAAAACAAACACCAACTAATATCTCAACTTACTATTATATAGTGACATTGCACAGTGACTGTATTTAAATGCCATTAAGAAATCTTTCACAAGGCAACCTTTATTAGCTGCAAGAGATTCCAATGTGTCAATATTTCCCATTTTCCCAAAACTATATATATAACTGTAATGAACATCCTGATACCTAAATTGTGGATGGATCTCTGATGTTTTCTTAGAATTTTTAGAATTGACCTCACTGGGTCAAAGGCTTTGGCTTGTGTTTAAGGCGTTTGGTCTTTTTTGTCCTCCAGACTGCTGTGCAAACACCAGGTCAATCAGCAATCTACAAAGTCCTAAGTTCTTCTCACGAATAGGAGAGAACTTCTTTTCCGGCATGAGGGACTTTGTCAGGCTTGGCTTTGGGGCACGAGTGGCCTTCTATTTGCAACATGTCCTGAAAACTTTGTGGACTGCAGCATTGAAGCTCCCGTGGTTACTTTGTACCAGGCAGAACATGCATCCTTCCTTGGCTGGCTTCCCCAGCAATAGGGAAATAGATGTGGAGGTCGCCTTACCTGGACCTACAGATGAGGCACAGAGACACTTTAGGTCTTAGGAAGTGATGCTGCTTACACAGCCCTGGGGTAGCTCTCTGGTTGGGTGAGAGGGTCTTCAAGAATGTGGGCATATGCACAGGACCACACACACCATAGGCCTTCTGGTGAGGCTGGCAGGTGGGGAGTGACAGGAACTGAAATGGCAAAGGCCTCTCAGACTTTGTATCAGTGCCACAGGAGGGAAGGTCTTGCAAGAGGCAGAAGTGGGCAGAGATTGAGTTGGTCAGAGGGAAGGAGGAAGTCCGGAAGGCAGAGACAAGAAGGAGGGGTTCAGGTTGTTTATTATCAGCAAGTCTCATGCCACAGCGGGCATCTCTCAAGAGGCTCCCTTATGTTCACTCTCAGTGGGTCCTGGTAGAAGGCTGCAGTGGTTGTGTTATGGGCAGGGAAAGGGTCATAGGATAATGCCTTGGAGTTCTGATGGCCTTTGGGGCATCTGGGGGAGGAGGAGACTCTCCCAATGACAGATGCTCTTTTCCTCATTCCTAGAATCAGGTGGCTTTTTCCCTTCCAACTTTTTTTCCCTGCAGTTGCTTTCAAATGCCCATTTGCAAACTGATGTAGGTCTGTGATGGAATTTTCATTTGTGGCAAACTGAGAAAAAAAGGACCGCAAAGTGAATTTTTAATGAGGCTGGATTTATTTAATTTTAAACACTGTCCTTTATTCTAAAGGAATGACTTTCCTTTTGGTGCTGAAATGCTCTTTCTTTTATGAAATGATCATTAAAGTCAATGCCATTTTCTTTTACTCTCCTCACTTGGCAATTGAAAAAGCTGGAAGTTGTATGTGGATACCTGAATATGCATACCCCACCTCCACTCTCTGCTTTGTGCTTGTGTGTAAGTTAATCTACTCAAAAAGAATATAAAAGTTTGGGTTCTACTGGGTGAAGTCCTCTCAAGGGGAAGCCCAGCTGATAGCTCTAGTTCTCTTCATATTGGCCCTTATCCAACAAAGTCTTCATTTCACAAACATTAAGAGCCCACTGTGTGGCAGGCCTCATACTAGGGGCTGTGGTGGTGGACTTGTCTGGTGGTGGAATGAGCCCCACTTGGCTAAGCTACCCATGGTCTTGACTCTCCTGTGGTCTGCTGAAAATACCAGCCCCTCACCAAGATATCCATGCCAGCTCCCTGGAACCTGTGAATGTTACCTTATTTTGCAAAAGTTGTGATTAAGTTAAGGATCCCAAGAGAAGCAACTTATCTTGGATTATCTGGATGGACTCTAAATGCAATCATAGGTGTCCTTATAAGAGAGAGGCAGAGGAAATTTTGAGACAGACACACAGAAGAGGAGAAGGTGTTGTGAAAACAGAGACTGTGAAAACAGAGTCAGGGATGCAGCCCTAAGCCAAGGAATGCTGGCAGCCACCAGAATCTGGAAGAGGCAAAGAACAGAGCTCCCTACAAGAGTCTCTGGCAGGAGTGCATGCCTGCTAATACCTTGATCTTGGACTTCTGGCCTCCAAAACTGTGAGAAAATAAGTTTCTGCTGTTTTCAGCCATCAACTTTGTGATATTTTGTTATAGCCACCACAAGAAACTAATATACCTCTCATCAAATCAACAAGCGGGGCAAAACAGGGTGAATTATTGGGGCCTGGTTGTCCTGAAGGGGTCAGATCTGACTGCATTGCTTATCAATACAAATCCTGTCTAATAACTTTTAGCTGGCTCTCCTTTGCTTGGAATCTGCCAAATCTTTTTCACCAATATCTGGACTGGATCTTAGTGGCCTGGCCTCCCACCCATCCTGCTTACAACTAGTGTCATCAGAGTGTCAGCTATAAAATTTCCTCCAAAATGCAAAGTGTGGGCCATGTTTATTTTATTTCTCTAAAACAAATTTAATCTGCTGCAAGATTTCATCATTATGGATGGTGGGAAAATAAATTTCTGTCATTTCTGGGCTCTTCCTTATTCCACAGCATAGGAAAATGTCCTGAAGTCTTGTGCACTTGGTGGGCAACCTGGACTTTGTGTCCACACAAGTTATTCGTTGTCTATGTGACCTCATTGCAGGTGGCTTTGCCCTTCTGTGCCAAGCTGACCCAGGGAGTCATGCATGGTGTCAGGGCACAGCTTCTCCAGATGTGTCACAACCTCCCCCTTGATGTACTAGCATTTCCCAGGGCTCTGCGAGGAGCAGGATATACCTACAGACTACAGTCATTCATTCACTTAGCCCTTGAAGACATTTCTGCTGCTTCTTCCTCTCTTTCTGCTTCTTAAACTCTCAAACTCACGTCTCTCCCTCTCTCTCTGTAGCAATCCAGAGGAATCTCCCTGTTAAGGACTGAATTGTATCTCCTCCACATTTCTACATCGAAGCCCTAATCCCCCAAGGTAACTGTATTTGAAGATAGGGCGTTTAAGGAGATCATTAAGGGTAAATGAGGTTATAGTGAGACCCTAATCCAATAGTATTAGTGTCCTTACAGAAAAGGAAGAGATACCAAAGGTCTCTCTCTCACAGAGGAAAGTTCATGTGAGGACACAGTGAGAAGAAGGCTCTCTACAAGCCAGAAAGAGAGGCCTCACCAGAAACAAGCCCCGGTGGCACCTTGATCTTGAACTTCTAGTCTCCAGAACTGAGAAAATGAATTTCTGCTGTTTAAGGGACCCAGTCTGTGATATTTTATCATGGCAGCCTGAGAAGACTAAGACAGCCCCTCAGTGAGGTTAGGTTTTTCCAAAACAGCAGCCCAGTGGGTAGTTGTTATTCGGATGGTCTTGCTGCTCTTTTGATTTGTCCAGAAACACCTGAGTCCCTGAGGAAAGGCAGCGTGCTGCAAGGGCCTCTACAGTGATGTTCAGGGAGAGGGATGCACCTGCAGTCTCTCCATAGCATGAAGGGCAAAACATCAATACACAGTGATCTCATCATTCTGCCATCTTAGCCCTGGTTCTGTTTGCAAACACAGATAGCCCACGTCTGCCTCTGCGTGCCCACTGTCTGACTTGCTCCTTTATGCTCCTTTAATTAAGGGCAGAATCCTCAGGGTCTCTCATGCCAAATGGAGCTCTCCAAGTTCTGATATGGTGGGGAGGAGAGATACCATTGATGACAAAACCCCAGAAGTAAGAAGGGAGGAAGGATGGACTTTTACTGTCAGTGTTTCCCAAAATACATTTCACAGGGTAATAGTATCTTTAAAAAAAGAGTGTCATGGTATAAGATTTGGGAACTCATGGGTTGAATTAAGTTAAGCTTTTTAAATCTCAAGGGGAAGCTCACATATGCAGGCTTTACCAGCATAGGGGACCCCTGAACTGCTTTTCCACTGAGCATCTTGTAGGATCAGTGCTTGGTGGAAGCCATTTTGGAAACTGCTGATATTCATTGGAGAACTATGAAATATAAGACCTAGAAAGGACCATTGAGATCATGTAGTCTCAAGTCCTTGGGTTTAAACTTGGAGAAATGGAGGGCCAGGAAGATCCAGGGCCCAGGACTTGCCAAGGTCATCTAGTTGAACTGGGGCTTAATTTCCAGCCTGGAATTCTTGCTTCTACATCCCTGCTGTTTCTTACGCCGATTAACACGGCAAGCCACTGGAAAATGCCAGCTCTGGAGGGACTCAGCCAGGCATCCAGCTTTAACCTGACTCTGACTCATGGGCAATGGCTGCCTGGTGGTGCTTGATTTTGATAGTGAGAGGACTTGGAGTATACTCAGAATCTTACCCACTTTTTTAAAAAGAAAAAACATTTTGCATTTGATAAATCAAATCCAAATCTATTTTATCCAGCACATTTCCTGCTAAATTGGAGGCCTCAGAAAAATTTAATCCTGTGCTTCTGATTCATCTTTATTTGAATTCATCTATTTTAAGTCTCAAAGTTATTTTCCTGGCCCCAGCCCTCTGAGCTTTCCTCTAATCTCTCTTCCCTCAGAAACAAGTCATTTTATTTGGATAGATGGAAAGGTTTCCTATCCCTGACCAGCATGCCTCTTCAAGTCCCTTGGAAAAAAAATAAAAAGCCCAAAACAACTCTGGAAATTCTTAAGGACCTTTCAAAATGGAGAGTGCATGTCAGAGGGCTGCAGAGAATGAGAAGAGTGTTCAGGAGAAGAGAATGGAAACGATTAATGGCTCAAAACATGAGGCCTAGGAAGATCTAGAATGATTCATCCTGAAAGATGGCCAAAGAGTGATTTAACAATTCTGGCAAAAGAGCGATTGCTTCCAAGCCTGGGGACCAGTTCCTCCAAGAAGAGAACAGGAAGAAAGGGTGTGAAGCTGCAACATGCAGGAATTAGGTTAGATGTCAGGACGGAGTTCTTGACTGAGATGGTCACTATGAAGGATTTACAGAAAGCCCCATGGGGTGGTGCTTTGCAGGCAGAGGCTCTGCATCTGGCCCTGCTACTTTGAAGGTATGCAACCTTGAGTGAGATACTGACCTTGAGACCCTGTGTCTCTATCTGAAAAAGTGGAGATGATATACTCACCTCACAGTATTATCACATGGATTGGATAATTCATATCACATTCCTGGCCCACATGAGCAGCTCAAAACTGGTGCTTAATATGTTATGATGGTGACCCTAATGGTTATGGCAAGTGATCAAAAAGCATTGGTTCCCATTCCCTTACCCTTACAGTCTTGCTGAGGGTGAAGCCCTATGGTTGTAAATGGTGGCTAACCAAGGGAGGGGCCATGGCTACCTGGGATGCTTAAAAGAGCTACACTCCTCAGAAACTCCTGGGCGCACACTCTACTTTTCTGCCTCCGAGGGGAAGATGTGGCTTCACTGAGGCTGCAGTTGTTTCAAGAACCAGGAGAGTCTAACATCTAGAAATATCTCCTCACAGGGGATTATTACATACACAGACTATTGGGTAAATCCTTCCTGAATGGTAAGGTGGGCTTGGCTACAAAAGAGCTCTACTACTGTAGTCTCTGCTTAACTGCAGTTTCAGTTTCCAGTGGTCAACTGCAGGCTGAAAATAGGGGAGTACAGTAAAACAAGATATTTTGAGAGAGGGACCACATTCACACAACTGTTTTACATCATATTGTCATGACTGTTGTAGTTTATTAGTAGCTATTGTTAATTTCTTACTATGTCTAATTTATAAATTCAGCTTTATCATAGGTATATATGTGTAGAAAAAAACATAGTAAAATATAGGATTTGGTACTATCCACAGTTTTAGACATCCACCGGGGGTCTTGGAATATATTCGTTGCAGATAAGGGAGGACCACTGTACAGCTAACACTGAACCTTGCAGATAGGGAAGATCATACCTGTGGTGGAGGAAGCACAGGTTTCCTCCACCCTACTGAGCAGCTGCTGGTTCCCTACTAGGAGACTTGGGGGAACATTTGAAAGGTGATGCCATGGTTTTTGCTCTGCAAAGGCCACTTTGCTCTGCCTTATGTTTCTGATTTATTTTAGCAAGTAGACAGAAAATGTTAGTAGGTGCTCATGTGTAGCGTCTCTTCCTGCCAATATACAATCTACCTGAAAAATACTGTTCCAATTAGCTACAGAGGGCAGTGTAAGGCAAAGGTCAAAGTGAGCTGTTAAATAATAGAGACTGAGTTAGAGAAGGGTGAGATCAAGACAGCCAGAGTAATCATGGGAAGCTTCCCAAAGGAGTGGGGTTAGTCTGAGCCTCATAAGGAGAGAGAACTCTTGGAGAGGCAGAGGTCATGGTGACGGGCCATTCGGGTGGGGAGACAGCCTGGATTGAAACTAGGAATGAAAATGGTCAGAAATGAGCATGCAGGTGCCATTTAGGAGAAGAGTGAGAAATGAGGCTAGGTTGGGGGCAGCTTATTGAGTTTTTGAAAGTCATGCCAACATGCCATTTGAACTTGGTATCTTAGGCAATGGGGAACTACAGGAGGTTTGAGAAGGGTATGATATGATAAAAATGAGCTATTGGGCATGACTATATATGGCAAACTGAATATTTAAGTGCTGTAGCTTCATGGGGTAGAAAAGCTACCAAGCCTAGAGAAGAAAATTGGGAGAAAAATTCAATTATAAAAATAATCTATATTCATGATTTAACATTTAGAAAATACAGAAAAGTATAAGAAGAAAAAATTACGCTTAGTCCTACTACTCATAGACAGTTTTAAGAACTTGGTATAGTTTTTCTTTTTCTTATTTATTTTCTTTTACTTAGTTTTTACATATACATATGTAATATGCCTATGTAAATTATATATATTTAACTTTATATATTTAAAAAATGTAAGTGCTTTTGCATTATCATGAACTCTTTATAAATATAATATCCAGTGTCTCATGATACATATATATACACACACACACACACACACACACACACATATATATATATATATATATATATATATATATATATATATTTCTTTTTGAGACAGAGTCTTGCTCTGTCACCCAGGCTGGAATGCAGTGGTACCATTTTGACTCACTGCATCCTCTGCTTCCCTGGTTCAAGCGATTCTCCTGCTTCAGTCTCCCAAGTAGCTGGGATTACAAGTGTGCGCCAACATGCCCAGCTAATTTTTGTATTTTTAGTAGAGATGGGGTTTCACCATGTTGGCCAGGCTGGTCTCGAACTCCTGGCCTCAAGTATCCACCTGCCTTGGTCTCCCAAAGTGCTTGGATTACAGGCACGAGCCACTGTGCTGGGCCATAATATTCTATTGTAAGATACACTAAATCATTCCCTGGTTGATAGATATTTATTTTGTTTAAAAATTTCTGTTTATAATAAACATGATTTGCTAAACGTTGCATGTGTGTGTTTCTGCATCTAATTTTATTTGTTTTGAAATATTATAAAGTAGAAATATTGCATCAAAGTGTATGAATAAATTAAAGAATTAAAGATTTCTAAAAATATTTGAAAATTGCTTTCCAAAAGGGTGGTACCATTTTATATGTCTATTAACAATGTTTGACCATGCTTGTTTAACTACTGCTTACCTGCACTGCATATTTTAAAGTTTAAAAAATATTCACTAAAATTAAAGGCATATTTTAGTTTTCATCTTTTTGGTTACTTATAAAGTTGAATATTTTCCCATGTTTGTATGTGATTTAAACTTCTTTAATGAATTGCTAATATATTTTGGCCAATTATTTATATTATAATTATGAAATGTTCTTATTATTGAATGAAATCTTTTTATAATAGTATTTTTAATAGCTATTTTTTTCTGATTGTAAGATTTCTCTTTGGAAAAATCAGAAAATGAAGATGCATTTTAAAAGAGAAAGTCAGTATCAGCCATTATCCAGCCACCCATAACCCTTGTTGATATGGGAACATTCTTTTTTTTTTTTTTTTTTTTTTTTTCAAGAGCTGGGGTCTCACTATGTTTCCCAGGCTGCTCTCGAACTCCTGAGTGCAAGCCATCCTGCTGCCTTGGCCTCCCAAAGTGTTGGAATTACAGGTGTGAGCTACCATGCCCGGCCAGGTGGTGAATTTTCTTCAAATACATGCATGTAAATAGGGACATATGTTAAAAACGAGAAAAACGGGGTCCCTATTTTCAAACTATTTTGTAACTGCTTTGTTTCATGTAGTAGGTTGTGAACATCTTTTCCATACCAATGAATGTTATACAAACCTATATTATCATCTTTACTATGTGGCTAATATTTCATTGTATGGGTAGATATACCTAGTTTATTTGATCAATTCCCATGTTAACTGATGTGTTGAAATGTTTCCATTCTTTTCTATTGTAAGCATATCTACAGTGAATATAATGTCATTATAACTATATTCCATTGTATTCCTATTTCCTAAAGAAAACTTCTGAGCAGTAGAACTGCTGGGCCATGGAGTGAACATATTTAATGTTTTGGCATGTATCACCAAACTGCTCTCTGTGAAGTGTGAAGAATCCTCACTTCCGTCCACCAGTTTTTTACCTGCTATATATATGCTGTTTTTTTTTTTCAACACTGACAATCTGACAGGTGAAAAATAAGTTTTATATTTTGATTTACATTTGTTTGATTATTGGAGAGATTGATAGGCTTTTAATTTACCAATTACCTGTACCTATTTTGTATTTCCTTGTCCCTATGTGATCCAATTTTCCCTTGGGTATGTTTATGCTGAGATATTTATCTTTTTATATGACCTCCATATATATTTTTCTTTTCTCTCCTTTTTTTCTTTTTTCTTTTTTTTTTTTTTGAGACAGAGTCTTGCTCTATCACCCAGGCTGGAGTGCAGTGACATGATCTCGGCTCACTACAACCTCTGCCTCCCCAGTTCAAGCGATTCTCCTGCCTCAGCCTTCCAACTAGCTGGAATTACAGGCACCCGCCACCATGGCCAGCTAATTTTTGTACTTTTAGTAGAGATGGGGTTTCACCATGTTGGCCAGACTGATCTCGAACTCTTGACCTCAAGTGATCCTCATGCCTCAGTCTCTGAAAGTGCTGGGATTACAGGTGTGAGTCACCTTGCCTGGCCTATTTTTCTTTTTTAATAGTCAATTCTATCAGTTGTTATCTCTATTAATATTTTCTCTGATTTTATGATTAGCAGGTCTGTGGTGATAGTTTTTGAATTACCTTTTTTAAATAGAGGGAGAACATAGGTTAGTTGAAAGAATGAGGAAGGCTGATAATTTGGAAAAAATGATAAAACAATCATACTGTACACAGAGCGCAGCAGAAGACTAGTTTAAGTTTTTCCTCACTTGTAGTTTTTCTTTTTGTTAAGTGGCACCTTCATTCTCCTGGGCAATAGACATAAATATAATATTTTCTTCATTCCATGTATTTAATGGGGCAACAATTCTTTCAATGTCTTCTGTTGAAACATATCTTGGATTTGAATTTTCTTTCCTGCTTTTTCCAACATCATCTTGTTCCGGATTACTACCCCACTGTGTGTGTGTTTGCGTGTGTGTGTGTGTGTGTGTGGTGTGTACATATAGTTCTGGGAAGGCAGACCTTTGGTCAACTTACTGACTACTGCATCCCAGCACCCCAAAAAGATCCTGAAACAGAGCAAGTGCTCAATGGACATCTTGCAGAATAAATTGATGGATTTAGTAGAACAGGATGGGTGATTTGGCTGCTTTGCCCATCAGTGACTGCACTCTCAGGAAGAAGTCAATCTGTCTGTCTTCTATCCATCTGGCTATCCATCTTTTATTCATGGGTGTCTGAAATCCCTTGTGAAAAGAGGCAGGTTAAAAAATAAATTATTTGCAGTACTAACTGATATTATAGAAACTGACCTGAATTGGATCAAGTAAGAGGGGGGAACTTATTAAGGATATAGCTTGTTTTCATGGAAACTGCAGGCAGAAATGCAGCTGGACTCTCGGAAGGGGCTAAAATGAATTTGATGAGACTTTTCATTCTCTTTACTTTTTGTCCCTTTCTGAATATCTGATATGGTTTGGCTGTGTCCCCATTCAAAGCGCAACTTGAATTGTATCTCCAGAATTCCCACTTGTTGTGGGACAGACCTAGGTAATGGGATCATGGGGGCCGATCTTCCCTTGCTATTCTCGTGAGAGTGAATAAGTCTCACGAGATCTGATGGGTTTATCACGGGTTTACACTTTTGCTTCTTCCTCATTTTCTCTTGCTGCTGAGATGTAAGAAATGCCTTTCACCTGCTGCCACGATTCTGAGGCCTCCCTAGCCATGTGGAACTGTAAGTCCAATTAAACCTCTTTTTCTTCCCAGTCTTGGATATGTCTTTATCTGCAGCATGAAAACAGACTCATACAGTAAATTGGTACCAGTAGAGTGGGGCGTTGCTGAAAAGATACCCAAAAATGTGGAAGCAACTTTGGAACTGGGTAACAGGCAGCAGCTGGAACAGTTTGGAGGGCTCAGAAGAAGACAGGAAAATGTGGGAATATTTGGAACCTCTTAGAGATTTGTTGAATGGCTTTAACAAAAATGCCGATAGTGATATGAACAATAACGTCCAGGATGAGGTGGTCTCAGAGGGACATGAGGAACTTGTTGGGAATTGCCGCAAAGGTGACTCTTGCTATGGTTTAGCAAAGAGACTGGTGGAATTTTGCCCCTGCCCTAGACATTTGTGGAACTTTTAACTTGAGGGAGATGATTTAGGGTATCTGGTGAAAGAAATTTCTAACCAGAAAAGCATTCAAGAAGTGACTTTAAATGTACCGTTAAAGGCATTCAGTTTTAAAAGGAAAACAGGCATAAAAGTTAGGAAAATTTGCAGCCTGATGATGCAATAGAAAAGAAAAACCCTTTTTTTGAGGAGAAATTCAAGTCACTGCAGAAGTTTGCATAAGTAGCAAGGAGCCTAATGTTAATCCCCAAGACCATGGGGAAAATGTCTCCAGGCCATGTCAGAGACCTTCACGGAAGTCCCTCCCATTACAGACCCAGAGGTGCAGGAAGAAAAAGTGGTTTCATGCGCCAGGCCCAGGATCCCTGTGCTATGTGCAGCCTAGGGATTTGGTGCCCTGTGTCTCAGCTGCTCCAGCCATGGCAGAAAGGGGCCAACAAGCAGCTTAGGCTGTGGCTTCAGAGGGTGAGCCCCAAGCCTTGGCAGCAGTGGTGTTGAGCCTGCAAGTGCGCAGAAGTCAAGAATTGAGATTTGGGAACCTCTGCCTAGATTTCAGAAGATGTATGGAAATGCCTGGACGCCCGGGCAAAAGTTTGCTGCAGGGGTGGCGCTCTCATGGAGAACCTCTGCTAGGGCAGTGTGGAAGGAAAATGTGGGGTTGGAGCCCCCACACAGAGTCCCTACTGGGGCACTGCCTAAGTAAAGCTGTGAGAAGAGGGCCGCCATCGTCAAGCCCTAGAATGGCAGATCCACCAACAGCTTGCACCGTACACCTGGAAAAGCCACAGACACTCAACAATAGCCCATGAAAGCAGCCGGGAGGGAGATACCTTGCATAGCCACAGGAGTGGAGCTACCTAGGATGTGAGACCTGGAGTCAAAGGAGATCATTTTGGAGCTTTAAAATTTGACTGCCCTGCTGGATTTCAGACTTGCATGGGCCCTGTAACCCCTTTGTTTTGGCCAATTTCTCCCATTTGGAATGGCTGTATTTACCCAATACCTGTACCCCCATTGTATCTAGGAAGTAACTAGCTTGCTTTTGATTTTACAGGCTCGTAGGCAGAAAGGACTTGCCTTGTCTCAGATGAGACTTTGGACCGTGGACTTTGGGGTGAATGCTGAAATGAGTTTAGACTTTGGGGAACTGTTGGGAAGGCATGATTGGTTTTGAAATATAAGGACATGAAATTTGGAAGGGCTGGGGCAGAATGATATAGTTTGGCTGTGTCCCCATTCAAATCTCAACTTGAATTATGTCTCCCAGAATTCCCATTTGTTGTGGGAGGGACCCAGGAGAGGTAATGGAATCATGGGGTCGGTCTTTCCCATGCTATTCTCGTGATAGTGAGTAAGTCTCACGAGATCTGATGGGTTTATCAGGGTTTTCTGCTTTTGCTTCTTCCTCATTTTCTTTTGTTGCCATGATGTAAGAAGTGCCTTTCACCTCCTGCCATGATTCTGAGGCCTCCCCAGCCTTGTGGAACTGTAAGTCCACTTAAACCTCTTTTTCTTCCCAGTCTTGGGTATGTCTTTATCAGCAGCATGAAGACGGACTAATACACTCCTCTTGTCTATTATTTTTTATTAACCCTAAACACCAGTTTTCTCTTCTTCTTAGATCACAGGGATGCTAGTATATAAGCATGTTACAGCTTTTGAATTTGTATCTACCCCATTGAGGAGACTAGCCTAGACAGAACAAGAATCTCTCAGCCTCACTTCCATATTCTCCAAAGAAAGGTCCAGACAACTGTCTTAGGGGCAGGCAGGGTCATGTTGTATATGTACGGCTTGTGGAGCTGGTGGGCTGAGGAATTCAGAGGACCTTGGGGAACTTTGCAGACACCATGAAGGAATCTACAGTTACTATCATTAGCCTGGCCTTGGGGTGGGTGGAACAGGCTGTCTTTATCAGGTAAGCTCTATTGTGCTTTCCTCCTTAGAATATCCTATCTGGGCTCAATTCATTTTGGTCAAGGATTTTCTAAGAATACCTAGAAGAGAGCAAATGTTTGCAGGACTAATGGAATTCCAAGGAAATAGGACTATATGGGAAAGTCTGAAACTGATTCTAACACCTGAACTTTGGATTTAGCGGCAATTTTTATTTTATTTTAATTTTTTTACTTTATGTATTTATTTATTTTTAATTATGGTTAAAGTTCTAGGGTACATGTGCACAATGTGCAGTTTTGTTACATAGGTATACATGTGCTATGTTGGTTTGCTGCACCCATTAACTTGTCATTTACATTAGGTATTTCTCCTAATGCTATCCCTCCCCCTGCCCTCCACCCCCTGACAGACCCCCATGTGTGATGTTCCCCACCCTGTGTACAAGTGTTCTCATTGTTCAGTTCCCACCTATGGGTGAGAACATGTGGTGTTTGGTTTTCTGTCCTTGTGATAGTTTGCTCAGAATGATGGTTTCCAGCTTCATTCATGTCCCTGCAAAGGACATGAACTCATCCTTTTTTATGGCTGCATAGTATTCCATGGTGTATATGTGTCACATTTTCTTAATCCAGTCTATCATTGATGAACATTTGGATTAGTTCCAAGTTTTTGCTATTGTGAATAGTTCTGCAATAAACATATGTGTGCATGTGTCTTTACAGTAGCATGATTTATAATCCTTTGGTTGTATACCCAGTAATGGGATGGCTGGGTCAAATGGTATTTCTAGTTCCAGATCTTTGAGGAATCACCACACTGTCTTCCACAATGGTTGAAGTAGTTTACACTCCCACAAACAGTGTAAAATCATTCCTATTTCTCCACATCCTCTCCAGCATCTATTGTTTCCTGACTGTTTAATGATCACCATCCTAACTGGTATGTGATGATATTTTACTGTGGCTTTTATTTGCATTTTTCTGATGATTAGTGATGATGAGCATTTTTTCATGTGTCTGTTGGCTGCATAAGTGTCTTCTTTTGAGTAGAGTCTGGTCATATCCTTTGTTCACTTTTTGATGGGGTTGTTTGTTTTTTTCTTGTACATTTGTTTAAGTTATTTGTAAATTCTGGATATTAGCCCTTTGTCAGATGGGTAGATTGCAAAAATGTTCTCCCATTCTGTAGGTTGCCTGTTCACTCTGATGGTAGTTTCTTTTGCTGTGCAGAAGCTCTTTAGTTTAATTAGATCCCATTTGTCTATTTTGGCTTTTGTGGTGGCAAATTTTGTTAAGGACATACCTCTTTGCTCTGTTTACCTTAATTCTTCTCCCTCCAACTAGGGCTGCCACATTTTACATGTGTCTAGGGTTATGTATGTTCTATGCAATGTTGAGGAGACACTTACACTAAAAAATTATTTACTGTTTGTCTGGAATTTCAATTTATCTAGTATCCAGTATTTTATCTGGTAATTCTATTCCCAGCCCCATTAATTATAAGTGGAGAGGAAGGTTTGAATAAATTGAAATATGTTAATTATACTTTTTGAGGTTCTAGTGTTTTGGCACCCCTCAATTAAACTAGTGTGCTTGGGTGTTAAATTATAAATCACTTATTGCCTTGGTGCATATTGCTGGAAGGCAGGAGGGATGGCAATGCAAAAAAGGCAGTAATAATCAGAACTGAGACTGAACATTTCAGTGTACCCATTTCTACCTAAAACCTAAACAAATCAACCCTGAGAAACCTCACTTGGTTATGTCTAATATTTTAACATCAGAGATTTATTCCCTTGACTGAAAGTTTTCTGTATCCTGGTAAGATGAACAAATTCCTAGAAAGAAGAGCAACAAGTGGCATCAGGCATTTCACAGCTTATCAGAGTCTTCCTATGAACAAACGGTACAGCTTCAATTGCTTTCTCCCCCACCCACAACTCAGTCAAAACTAACTGCTTTCCCTCCTACATTTCCATAAGTTTATTTATTCATTTTACAAATCTTTATTGAGCATGTGCTATGCTACTGAAGTTTTGTTAAGCACTAAGTAAAGAATAATGCCCAAGACATTCCTGCCCTCAGCGATCAGAGTCCTCAGCATTATACATTATAGTGGGTATTTTTTTGCCTACCCACAGGCTAAGGGCTTCTTGAACTGGAGACCATGCTTTGCTCACCTCTGTACCCTTGGTTTCTAGCATAGCATCTCATACAATTGCCAAATTGATACCTGGAGTAAGAGAAAGAGACTCCAGAAAGTGTAACTGGATGACCTGAAGATACTTTTTCTGCCCTGTTAGAAACAAGAGTTCTGAGTCACAAGGGAAAGGAGCACTCAAACAAAGGATTTCTCAGCAAGGCAAATTTACTTCTGCAGAAGGGTGCTGCTTGCACTTCTGGCCACTGTGAGAGCACACCGAACAAAGGAGGGAAGGGGTTTTTATGCCTAATGCAGTTAGTCCCTGCTTCTGTGTCCTGTCCCCATTGGCTGGAGTTGGACTGCACAGTCTAAACTGACCCGATTGGCTACTGTCTAAAATTGAGTATGGCTAATTAGGCCATAATTACATAATTACATACATATAATTACATAAATAATTACATACATAATTAGGGAAGAGAGAGGTTGTCCTTTATGGTACAAGACATGTTTGGGCATGTCAGGATGTGGCAAAGGCGGGAAGGGTAGTTTTGGTGGGAAGAGCTCTTTTGGTGAGAGGGGCAGTATACAGAATGGGTAGCTAGGAGTAAAAGAGGGCTCTTTCCAAATAAGGAAGAGATGTGAGTTACAGATTGGGACTGGTGGGAGAAGTCATTTACAGAGCAGGTAGCTTAGGAGAAGGGACAAGGAAGTTGATCTCAAGAACAAAGAACAAGGAAGTCAGAAATTAAACCTTTGAAGAGGAACTTACTTAAGGAACTTATCTGACAGCCGCATTCATGAATTCCTGATAGGCTGACCTTTTCAAGGGAGTTGGCTGCCAATCAATCCCACATCTCAGCCCATAGTTCCTCTATGTATTCAGGGAGATGCTGAATTTCCTTGCTTATAGTGTACTAGTGCTAGGGACAATAACGTGTGTATGCATGTGCATGTGGGTGGGGGAAGGTGTACACTGTCGATGAAAAGAGTCAAACTCTGTAAAATCTTTGAAGAGATTTATTCTGAGCCAAATATGAGTGAGCATGGCTTGTGACACTACCCTCAGCAGGTCCTGTGACCCAGGTGGTTGGGGTGCAACTTGGTTGCATGTTAGGGAGACAGGAGACTTCAATCGAATGCACTTAAGATGTACATTGGTTCAGTCCAGAAAGGCAGGACAACTCGGGGGTAGGGGGACTTTCAGGTTGTAGGTAGATTTTAAATTTTCTGGTTGACAATTGGTTGAGTTTAAAGAACTGGGGTCAACAGAAAGGAATTGTCTAGGTTGTGATAAGAGATTGTAGAGACCAAAGTTTTATCATGCAGATGAAGTCTCCAGGTAGCAGGCTTTAGAGAGAATAGATTGTAAATGCTTGTTATCAGACTTAAGGTCTGTGTTGATTTTAATGCAGGAGAGGTATAATGAAACCTGTGTGACCCCCATTTGCTGTCATGGTCTGAACCAGTCTCTCAGGTTAAATTTTAAGAGTGCCCTGGCCAAAGAGAAAGTCCATTCAGATGGTTGTGGGGCCTTAGAAGTTTATTTTTGGTTTACAACAGAAGCAAAGTGAAGAGTTTCTAGGGGGAAAAAAGCAATTATTTTCAATGCAAGATTTGGACTTCTGTTTTCTATGGCCCAGAAGCTATCTCAGAAAGCATCTGGGGACTGAGACATGGCTTGGAGTGGCATTTTGCCAAGTATTGCATTTGCTTTAACACAGGAAAAGGCATTTCACCCTTTCCAAAGGCGTTGACGGCCTGTCTGATTTCCAAGGAGAGTTCTGCACGCTTGTGATAGTTTGACTCCTTCCCTTGAGATACTCCTTTCTCCATCAAAGCATCATGAACTTCTGGAGCTGGAGGGAACTTTGGACAAAGAAAGGCTACCCCTTTTATTTAGCTGATCAGGTTAAAAGGGTTTAGGGGGTGAGGTTACTTGCCTGAGGCCATATAGGAAATTAATTATTTGATTCTTAGTTCACTACTTCGTCATCTCCAGCAATAGTTCATAAACTGTTAAATTGTTTTTCTGGGTAACACAATCCTTTTTTTCAGATCAATCATATGATCAATACATATATACACATTCCTATGCATAGACACATGGGTATACACATGTGAGCACACACATGCAGATAAATAAGGAAGGAGCAGCTCTGACCAAAGTAGGGGTAGTGGCTAGATCTACCCTTGGTTTTCCTTTCACCCACTTTGGAATTCTCCACAGAATCATGGGCTATGGCCCAATTAGATAACCACTTCATCACCCCATATTATATCTTAAATCTGATGCTGTAACTTTTTTCACAAGAAATCTAATAGATTTCTGGCCATCATCATTCTAATATGTGAGAGTATACCAAGCTTATTCCATTTTGTCTCTAAAGCAACTCAGAAATCTGGTGCGGGGGAGAAAATACAGACAGGAAGATGTCTAATACAGTTTGGGAACCAAGGGGGTGATGGGAAAAACTGTCATCCCCCAGCCTAGCTGCAGGATGGAGAGAGCTCGATCAGTGTCTCTGCACCCACCCACTGCTTTTCAGCAGGAGCACAATCTAGTTTTCTTCCTCCGTGTTTTGTGTTTTTACACTTAGATTTATGAAAGATAGAATCATCAAGTGCATTTTAACATAAAAAGATTTTCCCCCAAAGGTACAAATCAAATACAACTATTCCTACCACTTGTTAGTGATAAGGAAGATGGAGGAAGACATAAGATGCTCACAATGATGTAAACTTTTAGAGTATCTTTCCCATGAGTGCGGGACACAGCGCTATGTATTGGATGATTACATCTCTGGACAGACTCCTTTATCATCCATAGACTCAGGCAGAAATTTCACCTTTTCTTTGCAGTTTCCTAGATCCTGTCTAATCCAACAGAGATGGTGGATCCCCTTGACTTCAGACATTGAACTTTTCAGTCTGTTAAAAAGTAAGTTACTATTATGTAGATGACTATCAGTATAATAGAGTCAGAGAGAGGGAGAAAGATGCTCCTTGGAAGACATTGTTTATGTCCTCCCCAGGCGCTGAGCCTTTCCTATTAAGCTAACAGATGGGCTCATCTTGCTTTTCAGCCTTCCCCGGGCTTGGTATCTGCAGGATTTTTATGATTATAACAGATATTTACATGTTTAAAGGGAATGTCCCTTTAGCTAAAATACAATGGAAGGGGCCTAAGTGTAGCAGAGCTCTCAGTCTGTGATGGAGAGTTGGTAAGGCCATCCAAAGCATTTTTGCATTTAGGTTCTGCCTTTGTCCTTGAGGTTTTCTCAGATGATGCCAAGAATTTTTAGGCAACCACTTTAAAAATAAAAACCATCGCCTTTTAAATACACACAACTCTAATCCTAAGGCAAAAGCAATTGTTTGCCACCAGTGATCTTTTCTCCTGTAAGGTCTCTGCTTTACAGTGCCCTTGTATCTTGTTGATTTAAGGGCAGTTTTCTTTTAACATTTGATACATATTTGTGGTTCTAACCTCATGACCAAAAAAAGCAAAAATATTTCTGCAAATGTTTCTTAAATCACAGATGAGTTGTTAATTTTTATTTTCTGAGAAACAAAAAGAGAATATTCTATTGCAACTGAAGAAACTCCAGTAACAGCAAATTCTACTTTATTTAGCATCTTTAGAACTTGTGTGCAATGAATAATTAAATAGCAATGTATCTTGAAGATACATTCATTCAATTGCAAGTGTTCAGTAGTTGTGTTCCTTTCCATGTTACAACCCTGCAACCTTTGTCTACTTGTTTTACCTGTGCAGGAGGCTCAACTGCAGATAGTTTATGTGAGCATTCAGAACTTCACATTTCTGCTGATCCCTTTTGTAAATAGGACTTCTGGATATATTGGGGTACTCGGCGATGACCTTATGATCTCTGTCCATGTGTTCTGGCTGAGTACCCGAATTCTTTGAGAGTTGGTAAATTCTCTTGCCTTCCTTGTGTGACCATTGAAGTAAATGCTCCCACTCTCACCCTCCACTGACTTCTGAACTAGGGACAATACATCTCCAAGTTCCTTCAGTGAGGCCTGCAGGAGAAAGTGGCAGAAAAAAGTCCAGTTTTTGGCCCAACTGATATAGACGGGAGGCAAGGAAATGCTGGGTAGAAGAGAGCGGTTCCCTAGCAAAGGCCCCACTCTCAAGACTGGAAACCCCCAGCCCTAAATGGGAACAGGCATTCTTGTTTATGTGCACAATTGTTGTCTTTTCCAAGACCACTCTGGCCCACCATGACCCTATCCCATGCCTATGTAAACCCCAAACTCCATTGCAGAGCAGCACAGTAGAGAAGAGAACACAAGGAGTGTCTGAACATCGAGAGGAGTTTCGCTGGGGATGGTTAGAGAGGAGACTGGCCATGGGATGACCAACTCCAGGGGCAGATCATCTTCCCACTCCATCCCCTTTCCAGCTCTCCATCCATCCCACTGAGAGCCACTCCATCACTCAATAAAATACCTTCATTCACCATCCTTTGTTTGTGCGACCTGATTTTTCTTGGATGGTGGACAAGGACCTTGGTACCAATAAGGCAGGGTGTAAAAGGCTGTAATTAGAAATTAGCTGTCTATGGATGGAAATTTCTAAAAGAGCATTAATTGTAACACACCCCTGTATGCTACCATGGGGCTGCAGCCCAAAAGTGCTCACCCTGGCTCTTGCACCTGCCCCTCTGCCTGTTCCTCCTCCCATAAGAGGTTTGAGCCTGCAACAGTTGAGCAAATGAGCAGCACCTCTGTTGCAAGTCCCATGAGGGGGTCAGGGAACTCTACATTTCACCACTTTTTGTTACTGAATTTTGCTTTTCCCACCTCCCTCTCTGTAACAGTTGCCTTTCCTCCATTCTCACACTCATCCCCAATCCTGTGTCTGTGTGCACGTGTTCTTTCCAGCTTGTGTTAAAAAAATCATATAGTAGGCTTGAGATCGCTATTCTTAGAATAGCTTGCTTGCAAGGTTGACTCTTGTCTGGTGTCTGGGAACTTGTTTAAAGGGAATGTCCCTTTAGCTAAAATGCAAAGGAAGGGACATAAGTGTAGTTCTCATCATTTCCTCATTCCTTCCCTGTGCCTAAATTGTTTGTGCAAACAATGTGGTTTATGCTGCACACTTACATTCCCTCTGGGAGCCTGGAATTTTGGTCTGGGCCAAGTAGAGGGTACCTACATAAGGAACCCCTAATGAGAACCCTGGGTGATGAGTCTCCAGTGAGCCTCCCTAGTAGACAGCCTTTCACATATATTGTCACAATTTGATACTGGAGGAATTAGCATAGAGAAAATGTGGCTCCACTGGGAGACGACTCTTAGAAGCCTGTTCCTGGTTTCTTCTGGACTTTGCCCATGTGCCTTTTTCCTTTGCTAAGTTTGATTTGTATCTTTTCAGCATAATACATCATGGCTTTGAGTACTAAATCTTCTGACCAAACCTGGGATGGTCTTGGGGACCTCTGTTACTTCAAACATATTGCTTCCTCAGCTTGAGGCTTCTTACTCTCCAGTTGGGCATCTGTCAATGCATTGAGGATGTTCTGACAGTTGTCATGATGCAAGGTCTCACTGCAGGTCATATGGCAGAAACATTGCCCTCATCTTACTCCTTTTGCTTATTTTTTTTTTTATTGAAGTGTGATTTACATAAGAGATGTTTGGATCCTCTTGTTTAACTTCTGCACTGTATCTCTACAAGAACCAGCACCCATTGGGCAGGTGTTGATGGGGTTGATGTACCAAAGCTAAATCCTGGGGCCTGTAGCTGGAATTGCAGTAGAGGCCAAATGAAGTATGTTTGCAACAGGTTGAGAGAGTCCCCATGATGGTTAATTTTATATGTCAACTTGCCTAGGCAACAGGGTGCCCAGATATTTGGTTAGACATGGTTCTGGGTTTGTCTGTGAGGGTGTTTCTGGAGGAGATTACCACTCGAATGGGTACACTGAGTAAAGCAGATTGCTCTCCCTAATGTAAGTGGCCCTCATCCAATCAGTTGAAAGCCTGAATAGAACAAAAGGTTGACCTTTGATATGGTTTGGTTGTGTCCCCACCCAAAATCTCAACTTGAATTGTATCTCCCAGGATTCCCACATGTTGTGGGAGGGACCCAGGGGGGAGGTAATGGAATAATGAGGGCCAGTCTTTCCCATGCTATTCTCATGATAGTGAATAAGTCTCATGAGATCTGATGGCTTTATCAGCATTTTCTGCTTTGCTTCTTCCTCATTTTCTTTTGCCATCACCATGTAAGAACTGCCCTTCACCTCCTGAGGCCTCCCCAGCCATGTGGAAATGTAAGTCCGATTAAACCTCTTTTTCTCCCCAGTCTTGGGCATGTCTTTATCAGCAGCATGAAAATAGACTAATACAATAAGTTGGTACCAGGAGTGGGGTGTTGCTGAAAAGATACCTGAAAATGTGGAAGTGATTTTGGAACTGATTAACAGGCAGAAATTTGAACAGTTTGAAGGGCTGAAAGGAAGATAGGAAAATGTGGAAAAGTTTGGAACTTCTCAGAGACTTGTTAAATAGCTTTGCCCAAAATGCTGATAGCAATATTCTCCCAATTTCTCCATTGGGAACTGGAGCAAAGGTGACTCTTGTTATGTTTTAGCAAAGAGACTGGTGGCATTTTGCCTCTGACCTAGACATTTGTAGAACTTTGAGCTTGAGAGGGATGATTGAGGGTTTCAATCAATTTCTAAGTAGATTGAAATAAATTTCTAAGTAGCAAAGCTTTCAAGAGGTACCTTGGGTGCTGTTAAAGGCATTCAGTTTTATAAGGGAAGCAGAGCATATATGTCTGGAAAATTTGCAGCCTGAATATGCGATAGAAAAGAAAAGCCCATTTTCTGGGAAGAAATTCAAGCCAGCTGTAAAAATTTGCATAAATAGCCAGGAGCCTAATGTTAATCTGTGGGGAAAATGTCTCCAGACCATGTCAGAGACCTTCACGGCAGCCCCTCCCATCACATTTTCAGAGGCCTAGGATGAAAAAGTGGTTTTGTGGGCTGGGCCCAGGGTCCCCATGCTGTGTGCAGCCTAGGGATTTGGCGCCCTGTGTCCTACCTGCTCCAGCCATTGCCAAAAGGGGTCACAGCTTAGGCTGTGACTTCAGAGGGTGGAAGTCGCAAGCCTTGGCAGCTTCCACGTGGTGTTGAACCTGTGGGTACACAGAAGTCAAGAACTGAGGTTTGGGAACCTCTGCCTAGATTTCAGAAAATGTATGGAAATGCCTGGATGCCCAGGCAAAAATTTGCTGCAGGGGCAGGGCCCTCATGGAGAACCTCTGCTGGGACAGTATGGAAGGAAAATGTGGGGTTAGAGCCCCTATACAGAGTTCCTACTGGGGCACTGCCTAGTGGAGCTGTGAGAAGAGGGCCACCGTCCTCCAGGCCCCAGAATGGTAGATCCACCGACAGTTTGCACTTTGAACCTAGAAAAGACACAGACATTCAACACCAGCCCGTGAAAGCAGCCAGGAGGGAGGTGTACCCTGCAAAGTCACAGGGTGGAGTTGCCCAAGACCATGGGAACCCACCTCTTGAATCAGTGTAACCTGGATGTGAGACCTGGAGTCAAAGGAGATCATTTTAGAGCTTTAAAATTTGACTGCCTTGCTGGATTTTGGACTTACATGGATCCTGTAACCCCTTTGCTTTGGCCAATTTCTCCCATTTGGAATGGCTGTATATACCCAATACCTACCTGTACCCCCATTGTATCTAGGAAGTAACTAGCTTGCTTTTGATTTTACAGGCTCGTATGCAGAAGGGACTTGCCTTGTCTCAGATGAGACTTTGGACTGTGGACTTTTGGGTTAATGCTGAAATGAGTTAAGACTTTGGGGGTCTGTTGGGAAGACATGATTGGTTTTGAAATGTGAGTACATGAGATTTGGAGGGGCCGAGGGCAGAATGATATGGTGTGACTGTGTCATCATTCAAATCTTAACTTGTTGTATCTCCCATAATTCCCACATGTTGTGGGAGGGACCCAGGGGAAGGTAATGGAATTATGGGGGCCGATCTTTCTCATGCTAGTTTTGTGATGGTGAATAAGTCTCACAAAATCTGATGGGTTTATCAGGGGTTTCTGCTTTTGTTTCTTCCTCATTTTCTCTTGCTGCTGCGATGTAAGAAGTGCCTTTCACCTCCTACCATGATTCTGAGGCCTCCCCAGCCATGTGGAACTGTAAGTCCAATTAAACCTGTTTTTCTTCCCAGCCCCAGGTATGTCTTTATCAGCAGCATGAAAATGGACTAATACACTGCTCTTGTCTATTTTTTGTTTTTTGGAGACAGTCTTGCTTTGTCACCAGGCTGGAGTGCAGTGGCGTGATCTTGGCTCAGTGCAACTTCTGCCTCCCAGGTTCAAGGGATTCTCCTGCCTCAGCCTCCTGAGTAGCTGGGACTAGAGATGCATGCCACCATGCCCAACTTATTTTTGTATTTTCAGTAGAGATGGGGTTTCACCATGTTGGCCAGGATGGTCTTGATGTCTTGACCTTGTGATCCACCCACCTCGGCCTCCCAAAGTGCTGGGATTACAGGCGTGAGCCATCATACCTGGCCATCTCTTATTTTTTGTTAACCCCGAGCACTGGCTTTCTCTTCTTAGATTACAGGGATGCCAGAATACAGCCATGTTACAGCTTTTGAATTTGTATCTACCCCATTGAGGAGACTAGCCTAGACTGAACAAGAATCTCTCAGCCTCAATTCCATGTTCCCCAAAGAAAGGGCCAGACAACTGTGACTTAGGGGCAGGGTCATGTTGTATAAATATGGCTTGTGGAGCTGGTGGGCTGAGGAATTCAAAGGACTTGCGGGAGCTTTGCAGACACTATGAAGGGGTCTATAGTTACTATAATCAGCCTGGCTTTGGAGTGGGTAGAACAGGCTGTCTTTATCAGTAAGCTCTATTGTGCTTTCTTCCTTAGAATATCCTATCTGGGCTCAATTCATTTTGGTCAAGGATTTCACAAGACTACCCAGAAGAGAGTTATAGACGTGGCCTACCCTCATTTATCTTTCATAAATGTTGGCACAATGCTTCAGCTGCTGTTGGTGAAGACATTGGGGGACAATGTGCTTATGAGTGTTGTGCAATTGTTTGAGAAAGAAAAAGTTACATGATAGTATGGAAATGTACAGCAATACCACCCTCTGGAAAGGTTCCCTGCCTTTCTGTCTGCTTTTTCCTTAGTCTTCTCCCTGCATTTTTCCCTTCCATATTGTTGCTTACACTTCTCTCTGGTTCTCAAGCTTTAGGGCGTGTGTACATGGGAAGTGTACTGAAGTACAGATTTCCAGGCCAAGATTGGAAATTTTTTCCAGAAATCCTCTCAGAATTTCTGACTCAGGAAGTATAAGATGAGGTCTACTGATTTGGATTTTTAATAAGATCCCAGGTGATTCTGAAGTGTCTTTCCGAGGACCACACTATCAAGCTCGAGCTCCCTGCCTCCCAGTCTAGCCAAACATGTCTACAAACAAGTCTAGCCCTTGGACTTGGCATGGGAAATCAGGGACGGGCCGTGGGTGGCATCTGAACCTTGACTTATGGAAAATCAGAGCAGTTCCTCTGGATTTCTTTTGATTTTGAGAAATCAGCTGAGCAATGTAGATAATATTCCTGGGGCCTAGATGGTTCATTCATTCATTTTGACTATTGTCTCCTGAGAAGCAGGACTGAAGCAAAAAATTAGAAGGCTTTGTCTCTAAGACTTACAGTTACTGGGTGAACTCTAATCCCACTCTGGGTGATAAGCGATAAAATAAATAGACCTTGAAAGTAGATAAGCAACAATTCAAGCCTGTTTGTTAATATCACCAGATGAGAAAACATTTAAAATTGATGAAAATGAGATGGAAATCCCAAGAAGGGAGAACAGTATAAATTGCAGGTAGCAAGGGAGTAAGGATTGAGAGAAGCCAATTTTTTGAACGTTGCTGATGTAATGTGCAAGATTTTTAAACAGAGAGATATCAAATTGTCTCTGGCATCAAAATTAATAAGTAAGATATTTCATGTACCGAGGGCACTTTGTGGTTACCCCCTGTGGCATTTGCTTTGTCAGGAATTCCACTATTGGAATTCTTGGCATAAAAAAAGGACCATCTCACAAAGACATTAAACAATTAGCTCAAGAGAGAAAGAATGTAGCTAAAAGAAAGTATTTATTATAACATTGACACTACATTGACACTTGATGCTTCCTGGAATAATCAAGCGAGAGGCCAGAAAGTGATTTTAGTGTTTATCATTCAAGTTTCCAGGCTTGAGTTTGCAAAACGGGCACTCTGTAGTAATCTGTCCAACAGAAGTAGGAGGTAAGCTACAAATTCAAGCCAAAGATTTTCAATTTTCTCATAGTCACGTTAAAGAAAGGAAAAGGAAATAGGAGAAGCTAATTAAAATATATTTTATTTAGCCCAATGTATAAAAATATCATTTGAACATGTAATCAAAGTAAAAATTATTAATTTAAGCCTTTTGTTGTAGTAATTAAAATATATTTTATTTAGCCCAATATATAAAAATGTTTCAACACGTAATCAAAGTAAAAATTATTAAGTCTTTTGTTGTACTAAGGCTGAATACTTGTGTAATTTTTTTTAGAGTTTTTAAAAATTTTTAATTTTTGTGGATACATAGGAGGTGTATATATTTATGGAGTACATAAGATACTTTGAAATAGGCACGCAATATGTAACAATCATGGCAGGACAAATGGGGTATCCAATTTCTCCAGCATTTATCCTTTGTGTTACAAACAATCCAATCATACTCTTTTAATTATTTTTAAATGTGTGATTAAATTATTTTTGACTATAGTAACCCTGTTGTGCTAGCAAATACTAGGTCTTATTCTTTCTAACTTTTTTGAACTCATTACTCATCCCTACTTCTCCCTACCCCACCACTACCCTTCCCAACCTCTGGTAACTATCTTTCTACTCTCTATCTCCATGAGCTCAATTGTTTTGATTTTTAGTTCCCATAAATAAGCTAGAACATGTCATGTTTGTCTTTCTGTGCCTGGCTTATTTCACTTAACATAATGACCTCCAGTTCTATCCATGTTGTTGCAAATGACATGATCTCATTCTTTTTTATGGCTGAATAGTACTCCATTGTGTATAAATACCACATTTTCTTTATCCATTAATCTATTGATGGACACTTGGGTTGCTTTCAAATCTTGGCTATTGTGAATACCAACTGTAATAAACATGGGAGTGAAGACATCTCTTTGATATCCTGATTTCCCTTCTTTTGGGTTTATACCTAAAAGTGAGATTGCTGGATCATATGGTAGCTTTACTTTTAGTATATTGGGGAACCTCCAAACTGTTTTCCATGGTGGTTGTACTAATTTACATTCCTACCGACAGCGTTCAAGGGTTCCCTTTCCTCCACATCTTTGCCAGCATTCATTATAGCCTGTATTTGGATAAAAGCCATTTTAACTGGGGTGAGATGATATCTCATTGTAGTTTTGATTTGTATTTCTCTGATGATCACTGATGTTGAGCATTTTTTCATATGTCTGTTTACCATTTGTACGTCTTCTTTTGATAAATGCCTATTCAGATCATTCGTCCATTTCAAAATCGGATTCTTAGGGTTTTTTTTTTTTTTTTTCCTGTAGAGTTGCTTGAGCTCCTTATATATTCTGATTATTAATCGCTTGCCAGATGGGTAGTTTGTAAATATTTTATCCCATCCTGCGGGCTGTCTCTTGACTTTGTTGATTATTTCCTTTGCTGTGCAGAAGCTTTTTAACTTAATGTGATCCCGTTTGTCCATTTTTGCTATGGTTGCCTGTGCTTATAGATTACTCAAGAAATCTTTGCCCAATCCAGTTTCCAGGAGAGTTTCTAAAATGTTTTCTTGGAGTAGTTCCATAGTTCGAGGTCTTAGATTTAAGCCTTTACTGCATTTTGATTTGATTCTTGCATATGGTAAGAGATAGGGATCTGGTTTCTTTCTTCGGCATGTGGATATCCAGGTTATTCAGCACCATTTATTGAAGAGATTGTCATTTCTCCAATGTATGCTCTTGACACCTTTGTCAAAAATGAGTTCACTGTACATGCATGGGTTTAATTCTGGGTTCTTCATTCTGCTCCACTGGCCTATATGTCTGTTTTTGTGCCAGCCAATACTGTACTATAGCTCTGTAGTATAATTTGAAGTCAGGTAATGTGATTCCTCCAGTTTTGTTCTTTTTGCTTAGCTTTGGCTATTCTGGGTCTTTTGTGGTTCCATATAAATTTTAGAATTTTTTCTTAATTTTAGGATTTTTTTTTCTATTCTTGTGAAGAATGGCACTGGTATTTTGGTAGGGATTGCATGAAATCCGTAGATTGCTTTGGGTAGAATGAATATTTTTACAATATTGATTCTTCCAATCCACAAACATGGAATATCTTTCCATTTTTTGTGTCCTCTTTAATTTCTTGCATCAATGCTTTATACCTTATTTTTTGGAGATCTTTCACTTCTTGGTTATTTCCTAGATATTTAATTTTATTTATAATATTGTAAACGGGGTTACTTTCTTGATTTCTTTTTCAGATTGTTCACTGTTGGCATGTAGACATGCTACTGATTTTTGTATGTTGATTTTGTATCCTGCAACTTTACTGAATTTGTTTATCAGTTCAAATAGTATTTTTTGGTGATGTCTTTATGTTTTTCCAAATATAAGATCATATCATCTGGAAACATGGATAATTTGACTTACTCCTTTTCAATTTGAATACCTTTTGTTTCTTTCTCTTGTCTGATTGCTCTAGCTAGGACCTCCAGTACTACATTGAATAACAGTGGTGAAAGTGAGCATCTTTGTCGTGTTTCCATTCATAGATGAAAGGCTTTTGTTTTTTTTGCCATTAAGTATGATACTAACTATGGGTCTGTCATGTGTGGCTTTTATTATGTTGAGGTATGTTCCTTCTATAACCAGTTGAGGGTTTTTATCATCAAGCGATGCTGAATTTTATAAAATACTTTTTAAGAATCAATTGAAATGATTATATAATTTTTGTTCTTCATTCTGTTGATGTGACTTATCACACTGATTGATTTGCATATGTTGAACCATCCTTTCATCCCTGGGATAAGTCCTACTTGGTTATAATGAATGATATTTTTAATGTGTTGTTGAATTTTGTTTGCTAGTATTTTGTTGAGGATTTTTTTTTATTAATGTTCGTCAGTGATATTGACATGTAGTTTTTTTTCCTGATTTTTTTTTTTTTTTTTTTTTTTTTTGAGACGGAGTCTCACTCTGTCGCCGGGCTGGAGTGCAGTGGCCGGATCTCAGCTCACTGCAACCTCTACCTCCATGGCTCAAGCAATTCTCATGCCTCAGCTTCCTGAGTAGCTGGGATTACAAGTGCTTGCCACCATGCCCAGCTAATTTTTTGTAGAGATGGGGTTTCACCATATTGGCCAGGCTGGTCTCGAACTCCTGACCTCAAGCAATCCACCCTCCTCGGCCTCCCAAAGTGCTGGGATTACAGGCATGAGCCACCGTGCCTATCCCCTTTTTGAGGTGTTTTTGACTGGTTTTGGTATCAGGGTAATATTGACCTCAGAAAATGAGTTTGGATGTATTCTCTCCTCCTCTATTTTTGTAATATTTTGAGTAAGATTGGTATTAATTTTTCTTTAAAGAATATGTTTGACAGAATTCAACAGTGAAGCTATTGGGTCCCAGGCTTTGCTTTGCTGGGAGACTTTCTATTATTGCTTCAATCTCATTAGTTATTACTGGTCTGTTTAGGTTTGGGATTTCTTCATGGTTCAAGCTTGGTAAGTTGCATGTATCTAGACAAAGTTCCCTTTACTTTTCCCTCTGCTTTTTTCAAGCAGAGGAAGTCTCTCTCTGTAGCCACCACAGCTGGGAATGTGCTGGGTCTCACTTAAAGCCAGCACCTCTCAGAGTCTCACCCAAGGCCCACGGTATACTACCTGGGTATTGCTATTGGTTATTCAGGGGCCAAGGACTCTTTAGTCAGCAGGTGATGGGTCCTTCCCTTCAAGGCAGCAGGTTTCCTTCTGTTCCAGGGTGCATCTAGAAATGTTGTCCGGGACCTAAGGCTTAGATTGTGGACCTCTCGACTCTGACTGGTGCCCTCTTCTACTGTGGCTGAGCTGGTATCTAAGAGGCAAGAAAAGTTCTCTTATTCTTCCCCCTCCTTTCTTCAAGCAGAAGGAAGGGGTCTCTTTTGGTGCTGCAAGCTGTGCTGCCTGGACATGGAAGAGGAGTGGCACAAGTACTCCTTTAGCTACCCTGGCCAGTGTCTCAATAGGTCATGTGCCCACAAAGTCCACTGGCTCTGGGGTCAGCTCAGCAACTAGGACTTGCCTAGGAGTTGCACCTTTGTGGCCTATACTGCCTTTGGAGTTTATTTAGGGCCCTAGGGCCCTTTACCCTGCAGTGGTGAGGCTTACTGGAACTTAAGTTCCAACCACTGGAATGGGTGATTCCTCTCTGGCTAGGGCTGGTCTAAATGCTCCCTACATGGGTGAGTGTTGACTGAGTCCAGCTGAGTTTTGCTTTCTCCTCTGATGGGGCATCACTGAATTCAAAACAAAGTTTCCCAGTCACTGCACTTTCCCGCTCCCAAGTGCATAGATTCTCTCTCCACACCACACAGCCACTGTTGGGGGACTGGGGAGGGATGGTGTCAGCAATTTAATGGCCTTTCCTCCCTCTTCAGTGCATCTTTCAGTGATAGGAAGTTAAAACTAGGTAAGGGGAGTGCTCACCTGATTTTTGGTTCTTATGAAGGTGTTGTTCATGTGTACATAGTTGTGAAATTTGAAGTTCCTTTGGAGGGGACAATTGTTTGAGGCTTCTGTTAAACCAACTAGCTCCCCACTTACTTTATTTTTTTAATACAACATATTTCAATTCAGACTCACCACATTTCAAGTGCTGAGTGGGCACCTGTGGCTAGTGATTGATGTACTAGAGAGCACAGCTCTGTAGCCTATTTTCTCCTTCTGAGGTGTTTTAGCTGCAAAAGTGATGCTGCCACGACTTATGATTCAATCAACCATGGTACCAGTTTGCATGGTAAATAGACATGTTGCTGATAGCATACATTTCTGCTTTTTGCATGCATATCAAATTTCATTTAAATAGTTGAAGGTAATCATCAGCTGATATTGCTATAATACTTAAATGTTCTTATATAATACATAATTCAGAAAAAGGGCTGTAGAAATGCAAATATCTTCTCAACAAACATTCAATGATTATTTATTAGTAGCCACTATGTGCCATTGCCTTTCTAGAAGGTGGAGATAGGGCAATGAACAAAACAGACACAGCTACTGCCCACATGGTGCTCATGTTCTTGGTGGTGAGGTAGACAATAAGTAAACAAATAAACATATTGTATGTCAGGTGGTAAGTGCAATGAAGAAAGATAAAGTGAGGGGAACAGAGGATGCTGGGGTGAGACTTTACTTGTATATTCTAACATTTTCCAGTATTGATCTAAAGTTTTTCCTCTTTCCTCTGAGCCACCTTTATCCCCACTTTTCATCTCTTTACTTCAGTGACAAACTACCTTTCCTCTGAAAGTCTAAAGCTTGTGGAATTATAGAAACTGTATTTTATTCTTTCTGGTGCAGACATTAACATGTCTAGGAAGAATTATCTAACTGACTTTTTGAAGTTCAAGGAAAAATCCCTTTGAAGTTTCTTAATTTTAGTTCTTGTCTCTGCTCATTGGTAGAAATGGAAATAAAATTGGATTTTGGGAACTGTCCTCCATGACTTAAAAAAACAAAAACAAAAACAAAGGAAAACAAAAGAAAAGAATTAGTTTACATAAAGCCACATGCTAGCCACAGTCCAGTTCTAAATAATAACAATTACGTACTGTGATTATTTTTTCCTTTCTGAGTTACTATCACTATCTATAGAATATTGATTCCTTTCTTTCATGCTTTTGACAATTGACTGAAATGCAACTCAAGGTATCTAAAATTTTTTAAAAGGCATTTATTAGCTCTCACAGTTGTAAAATCTAGAATTCACAGCTTTAGGCATAGCTAGATCCAGGTGCTGGAATCCCTGGGCATTTATGTTTCTTCTGTTCGTTTCCTTCTCTCTCTCTCTCTCTTTTTTTTTTTTTTTTTTTTTTTTGAGATCAAGTCTCCCAGGATATCTCCCAGGATAGAGTGCAGTAGTGTGATCTTGGCTCACTGCAACCTCTGCCTCCCGGGTTCAAGAGATTCTCATGCCTTAGCCTCCCAAGAATCTGGGATTACAGGTTCATGCCACCACACCTGGCTAATTGTTGTATTTTTAGTAAAGACAGTGTTACACCATGTTGGCCAGCTGGTCTCGAATTCCTGACCTCAGGTGATCCATCTGCCTCAGCTTCCCAAAGTGCCGGGATTATAGGCGTGAGACACTGCACCCGGCCTGAGCATTCATGTTTCTCCATTTCTAGGACGTGATTTTCACCATATAGCTTTTTAATACATTTTAAAATTAATTTTTAATTTAAAAATGTTGGGGTACATAGTAGATATATATATCTATGGGTTACATGAGATATTTTGATTCAGGAATGTAATAATCACATGAGGGTTAATGGGATATCCATGGCCTCAAACATTTATCCTTTGTGTTATGAACAATCCAATCATACTTTGTATACTATTTTAAAATGTGTGGTTCAGTTAATTTTTTTATTATAGTCAAAAGTGACTATAGTCACCCTGTTGTGCTAGCAAATACTAGGTCTTATTAATTCTTTCCAACTATTTTCTTTTTGTATTCATTAACCATTCCCACTTCCCCTAACCTCACCACTATCCTTCCCCACCTCTGGTAACCATTCTATCCTAGAGAGTTACCATAACCTCTCTATCCTCTGGTAAATCTCTATCTCCAAGATCTCAATTGTTTTATTTTTAGCTCCCACAAATAAGTGAGAACATGTGGTGTTTGTCTTTCTGTGCCTGGCTTATTTCACTTAACATAATGACCTCCAGTTCTATCCATGTTGTTGCAAATGACAGGATCTCATTCTTTTTTATGGTTGAATAGTATTTAATTCTATATATGTATCACATTTTCTTTATCCATATATCTGTTGATGGACACTTAGGTTGCTTCCAAATCTTGGCGATTGTGAATAGTACTGCAATAAACATGGGAGTACAGATATCTTTTCGATATTTTGATTTCCTTTCTTTTGGGTGCAGAGTAGGAGTGAGGTTGCTGGGTTGTATGGCAGCTCTACTTTTAGTATTTTGGGGAACCTCCAAACTGTTCTTCATAGTGGTTGTATGAATTTACATTCTCACCAACAGTGTACAAGTGTTCCCTTTTCTCTACATCCTTGCCAGCTTTTGTTACTGCTTGTCTTTAAGGTAAAAGGCATTTTAACTGGGGTGAGATGATATCTCATTGTAGTTTTGATTTGCATTTCTCTGATGATCACTTATGCTGAGCACCTTTTCATATGCCCGTTTGCCATTTGTATGTCTTCTTTTGAGAAATGTCTATGCAGACCTTTTGCCCATTTTTAAGTTAGACTATTAGATTTTTCTTATATTTTAATGGAATTGTTTGAGCTCCTTGTACATTTTGCTGCATTGATTTATTCTCAGGCATAATGTTTCATGTTTACAGCCTCCCAGCTTAGCAATTCCAGTGAAAACACCATTTTTCTAATCCATGCAGCAAGATTCCAGGTGCCTTTCAGTGGCCCTGCTTGGGTTATTTTGTCTATTTATAGAGAATTTAATGTATGATTTGCATATCTTGGGTCATATATTCACCTTCTGAGCTCTGGTAGAATTAGCCCCATAATTAACACATAATATAAAATAGAGGTGGGATGCTGTTGTCAGAAAAAAGCAAAATAGATTTTGGGAATGGAAAAAAATAAGATGTTCACTCTGTGGCCCTAGCTATGACAGGTAGCATGATGTGGAGAAAGAGCCCTGTTTTCGAAGTCACGAGACCTATGTGTGGGTACTCTGTATTCTGTAAATTACTAAGAAGCTACTTTGTGTTCTTAAATGTCAGTGTCTTCACTTGTGGAATGGGGATAGTATTCTGTGCTCCACTTAATTTACATGGATGTTGGGATAATAAATTTTGATCAAGGATGTGTGAGAGATTTGTATATCTTTGAGTACAGCACAGAAATCACTGGTTATTTTATCAATGAATTCAGGAGACTAGATAAAAAATTGCTTTCTGATCAAAGGCTTTGAGTTATAGAAATTGCAGCTATAAAGAACCTAATTTTTAAGGACATTAAAGTAAGAATTTACTAGGATATAAAGTAGCTTATATACAGCAGGACATAGGAAGAAATATAAGAAAGCTTTTTCAGTATCTCTTTGACATCTCCCTTTTACTGTTTAGGAGCAATTATAGACCTGTTCTTCTCTTTGGCTTCAGGGTTGCTTAATTCCTGCATTGAAAGGAAGTACATAAATAGGTAATACCAGATGAGCAAGAGATTCTGTTAGTTTGCATCTCAGTTGAAAGTACTCTAAATCTTTTGCATTAGTCTGGGTGCTCCAAGAAGCAGAAGCCAAGGTGGGATTTAATTAGGAGAAGTGCTGGGAGAAATAATGGAGAGGGAAGAGGGAGAGGCTGGGAGATCTATCAGACTAACATGCAAGTCAGGCTCCTACTAAAGGAAGAAGGAAAGAAGGCCTGGTGGAAGCATCATAGACCAATGGGCAGTCAAAGGAAAACTCACTAAGGCTATCAGGGAGACTTGTGTCTCCATAAAGGGCATGCACACTATCTGTGCCACCTTCGGGCACTGGTTGGTGGAAGTCCATGGGAAACTTGGTGAATTTCATCAGTGACGTTTGGTAAACAAAGTTCCCAGTAGTTGGAGATGTGCAAAATACATTGGCTTGGCTACCACATCTTTTGTTCATTTTTTTCACTTGTCTATTCATTTGGTATATATTGAGCACCTCATGTGTGTCAGGCACAATTATGAGCACTGGAGATCTAGTTATAAATAAGACAGACAAAGGACCTGTGTTCCTGAAGCTCACATTCTAGTGGTCTGATTAGCAACATTCCAAACTGGCTCCCCTGGGTTTTATGTTTGTCTTTCATAGAATTATAAATGATCTACTTTCTCGTTTGTATATACTCCTAACCCCATATTCTCCACACTCAATTTTACGTAGTCTGGTCTTAGGGATCAAGACCATAACCAGAGAAATCACATGGTTGGTTAGTCCTAAAGATTAAGGTTCAGGATTAGTCCAGAGGAGGGTCACAGCCCTCTACCCATCTGTTGGTGCTGCCTGAAAATTCCTCGTTAGCAAATTATCTCATCAAGTTGGAAAGGATTGAAATTCCTTACCTTAGCATAAAAAGCCTTATTTGATTATACACCTGCTCTTCCTGCCCCCCGCCATCTTGTTTCCTTCATTCACCATGCTGCAACAACTTTGACTTTGTCTCTTTCCCGAACATACCAAGCTCATTCTCCTCTTAGGGAGGAGGACAATGTTTTATCAGTCTGGAATGCTTTTGTTTTGGCTGGTAGATTCTTGTTTCCAGACTCTATCTTAAATATTACCTTCTCAGAGATACCTTTCCTGACCATCCAATAAAGTAACCACTTTTTATCTTCATGTCACTTTATTCTAATTCTTGGCAATTTATCAGAATCTGGTATGTATTTTCTTTCATTGTCTAGTGTCTTTGTCCACAACTAGAATGTAAGTTCCAAAAACACAGCAGAGCTGTTATCTATCTTTTTTTTTTTTTCTTTTAGATGGAGTCTCGCTTTGTTGCCAGGCTGGAGTGCAGTGATGCGATCTTGGCTCACTGCAACCTCCGCCTCCCAGGTTCAAGCGATTCTCCTGCCTCAGCCTCCCAAGTAACTGGGACTACAGGCACATGCCACCACTCCCAGCTAATTTTTGTATTTTTAGTAGAGATGGGATTTCACCATGTTGGCCAAGATGGTCTTGATCTCTTGACCTTGTGATCTGCCCACCTCGGCCTCCCAAAGTGCTGGGATTACAGGCGTAAGCCACCACGCCAGGCCTGTTATCTGTCTTTTTGACCACTATATTTCTAATCTAGAGCCTAAAGCAGTTCCATTACCACATAAGGACATCACTAATTTCTTCATGAATGAAGGGAAATGGGTGACTAGAGTTCAACAGCTTCAGGATCATGGGAAGCTCCTGCCAAGTTTTGTTTTGTTTTGTCTTTAGCATCACAAACTTACATGAAAAGTATCAAATTCCTGTCTTGTCAAGAGAAAGTGAGACCTTTGGGAGTGCTGATTGGGTGGGATGATTCAAATATAGCAGTTGCTATATCCCTTTCCTGCTTGGGTCTGTCTTATCACTTATTGTTGAACCACACTGAGATTTCCCTTACTAAGTCTAGCCATGTCGCTTGAGAATCCTATCTTAATCTAACTTTTTCTTCCCTATGTCTTGTGCAAAAGTACCTTTCTTTTCTTTAAGAAACCTACTAGTTATTGACTATCACCTGTGTGCCAGAATTTGTTCTTAATGTTAATTCAGAATTGAATAAACAGAGCTCTTGCTCTTGAGGGATTTGCTGTCCCCTAGGGAAGTGTGCTATCAAAGAAAAATGAAAGGGCTGTGAGGATAGAGAGAATATAATGCGTGAGTAATAATTTCTCAGTAGAGAAACATTTGATCTGAGTTTTAAAGAACTGACAAGAGTTTATAAAGTAGAACATATAAAAAGGGCATTCTAGAGAGAAAAGATAAAAAAGAGGCAGGGAAGTGTATGATGGATTCAGGAACAGGGTAGCTAGAATATATGGGAAGGTGGGAAGCAGAAGGAAATGAAGATGAAGTCACAGGAGGAGGCTAGATTATAAGAGTTTCGCATACCATACAAATGATTTTATTGGATTTTGTTGGATTTTATTCTGGAATAGTAGACTGCTTCAGAAGGGGTTTGAGTAGGAGAGAAACAATTTCAGGTTGTTGGTGCCTTAAGAATATTGTGTTGCCAGAGTTGAAGGAGGTAATGGACTAAAAAGGCTTCTAAAACAAAATTATCATTCTATAGTAAGGGTGATTGTTATTCTCATTGTTTCAAGTAAAACCCGTCTTAGGGGCTGTTCAGTGGGAATACCTGTTTGGATCAGTTCAATTAAAAAACAGCCTTGGCCGGGTACAGTGTCTCACGCCTGTAATCCCAGCACTTTGGGAGGCCGAGGTGGGTGGATCACGAGGTCAGGAGATAGAGACTATCCTGGCCAACATGGTGAAACCCCATCTCTACTAAAAATGCAAAAAGTTAGCTGGGCGTGGTGGCGTGCACATGTAGTTCCAGTTACTCTGGGGGCTGAGGCAGGAGAATCACTTGAACTTGGGAGGCGGAGGTTGCAGTGAGCCGAGATTGCGCCACTGCACTCCAGCCTGGCGACAGAGCAAGACTCTGTCTCAAAAAACAAAACAAAACAAAGCAAAACAACAAAAAACAACAGCCTTTTTCCTCCCAATACAAATGATACAAGTTTGTAATGGAAAAAAAAATACACTTGAGCAATAAAAAAATTCACCCCCATCCCATCACTCAGATATAACTACAGTTAGAAATTATGTGTGTGTGTGTGTGTGTGTGTGTGTATGTTTGTTGCAGAGTTATTCTGCACTTATATTTTGTACATATCCTGTACATATGCTTTTTGCTTTACAATTTATCATAAACATTATTCTACCTCATATCAATCAATAAGTGTCTACTTTATTATTTTAATGACTACTTACTCTACCATTGGATTGATGCACTCTAAAATCTTTAATGTAAGGACGATGTGAGTTTATTGTAAAATTTATTCCTTTTTTGGTAAGAGAAATTCAGTGGAAAATGGGAAAGGTCCATGGATTGTAAACTTTGAGCAAGGGAAATATTTTGGCTGGACACTAGCTCCACACAAAGTTTTAAACTCTGTGAAGCTTTTCAAAAAGCATGTAGCCTGTTAGAATTGAGATAGGACTGGAGAGTGACCCTTGGGGTTTTCCCTGCATTCAGAGAACTCACATGGCTTAGTTGTTCTTATCTGCTGGCTGCCATGGCAGGGACTTGGCATCTGATGCCGAGCTGTTCTGACTCTGGCAAATATGACCATGGCCAAGAGTGCTTCTAGGCCCTGGGTTTCCAAATCCCCTATCTATGAGTCTTTAGACCAGAGACTGCCAAGCTTTCTGTACCAGCTTTCGTCTCAGTAAGATATTGTGGAGCACACATCTTCAATGTGTGTATATTTATTTTAAGATGACATTCAAATTTCACTGTACTAGATATTTGGTATATTATAAAACATACAGCAAATAGATATTTTAAAAGCATAAGAGCTGAAATAAAATATTTTAAAATAAATGTTTTTCACTCTTAGTTAAATATTATTCACATAGCATGTAAAACAGTTAAACAGTATTAATATTTTAGGGAGATCAATGTAGTTGAGTTATGCTTGGTTTAGGACTTAGATATTTAGGAATTCTTGTCCAAGTTCAGTTTATTCTGATACTTGCTTTTTAATGACTATAAAAATAAAAAAGATACTACACAGAAATATGTTAATCCATTGAGAAGAAAGGTATAATTGGATGTATTTTGTAAATCATAATGTTCATTTTAAAATTCTCTCCACCACTTTTACATACAGGTTTTAGTTTAAATTTGGTTAGCAAATTTCAATCTCATTAGAGGCTAATTAGTTGTTGCTTTCTCTTTAAAACTAGGTTAAAACCACTGAAATTCTTCATTTGGAAGATTTTTAAAATCCAGCTTAGAAAGTGAAGTTTTATTCAGAACTCAATCTAGGCAACATACAACAGGAAAACATTTCCAATATTTCTTTTCAAAATGCCTTCTCTTTAGCATGAGTTTTTTTTTTTTTTTTTGAAAAGCAGATAATTTTTAAAAATACATTTTCAAAATTTCACATTTACCTTGAAGGGTGAATTCTTTTTGTCATTGTTGAAAATATATACTTGGTAGTGTAAACTGACAGCTAGTTGTCATCCCAGAAAATACAAGATTTGCAAGATTCTAGTTTTTTAGACCCAAAATTTCGTTTTTAAAAAAGAATAACTTTAATTTCAACAACTCTTTGGTATTTTCTCATAAAATAATTAGCTAATCTCAGTGTGGCACCAAAAATTTTCATGATTAGTTTTTGCTTCATTACAGAATATTATAAACATTCCAGTAAATGGAGCAAGATTGCTGATTAAAAGCAGCTACCATGGGGCACTCATGGAGAGGAACGGAGGGGTGAGTGAATACAGCACCTTCAAGTGAAATATCCAGGTACTCACACTGGGACTGATCAGGGAAACAACTCAATCCACGGAGAACAAAGAAAAGCAGGGCAGGGTGACAACACACCCAAGAGCGACAGAGAGCCAAGGGAACCCCCACTCCCAGCCAAGGGGAACGATGAGTGAATTTGTGACCTTGGGAAACCACGTTTCTTCCACAGATCTTTGCATGGATATTTGCAACCCTGGGATCGGGAGATACCCTCATGAGCCCACTCCACCAGGGCCTTGGGTCCAACACACACAGGACTATGTGGAGTCTCCACAGAGCAGCTGCTCAAGCATGCACAGAGACCCAGGAGCTTTACATACTCCAGCCCTGGGATCCCTGATAAAGGTGACTGCAACTCAGGCAAGGTGGGAGGTTTGTACATACCCCTAAGAAGGGGCCTGAAGCTGGGGCCAAGCAGTCTTGGTCTGCGGGCTCCACTTCCACTGGCACTTCACAAGATAAAACCCATTGGTTTGGAATTCTAGCCAGTCACTGGCAATAGGGTGAAGCCTGCCTGAGATGGGATGGATCCCCCAAGGGGAGGAGTAGGCCACCATCTTTGCTGTTTGGACAACTAGGCTATTCCAGTTTGTGGGCCTTGGATAGTACAGGATAAGGAAAGAGCGCCCCCCCTTCACTTCCCTTGCAACACAACTGCTTTACCGAAATGAGGGCAGACTGCTTCTTTAAGTGGGACCCTGATCCATTCCTCCTCACTGGGCAGGACCTCCCAGCTGGGGCCTCCAGCCAACCCTGCCTGCTCTGTCCCTGGGACAGAGGGAGTGCCCAGCAGGAGAGGCAAGCTACCACCTTTGTTGTTTAGATGGCTCAGCCATTCCAGCCTGCTGGCTTTGGAGAGTCCAAACAGTCCAGACAAGGAGGGGACCCCCTAGCACAGCACAGCTGCTTTACCAAAATGTGGCCAGACTGCTTCTTTAAGTGGAAGTCTGATCCATTCCTCCTCACTGGGCAGGATCTCCCAGCCAGGGCCTCCAGCTACCTCCAACTTTGGTCTTTCTGGGATGAAATGTCTAGGGTGAGGGGGCAAGTTGCTACCTTTGTTTTTGGATTATTTGCCTGTTCTAGACTGTGGGCTTTGGAGAGTCTAAGTTGACCACCCAGCACTGTGAGGCTGTTTTGTTGAGGCATGGCCAGACCACTTCTTTAAATGGGACTCCAATCCATTCCTCCTTGCTGGGTGGGTCCTCCCAGTCAGGGCCTCTAGACGCCCCTACCTGTGTTCTGCAGCTGACAGAATCCTAATTTCTCCTGGGATGGAGTGCCCAGGGAGTGGAGTGGGCTGCTGCCTTTGCTATTTGAGTGTCTCAGCTAGTCCAGCTTGTGGGCCTTGGAGAGCCAGAACTGATTGAGGTTGGGGCAGAGGTTGAAGGGATCCCCAACAGCACAGCTGCTCTACCAAAATGCAGCCAGACTGCTTCTTTAAGCAGGTCCCTGATCCCATTCCTCCTAACAGGGTGAGACCTCCCAACTGGGGTCTCCAGCCACCTCCTACAGATGTGTTTGGGCTGGCAACAGGTCAGTACCCCCCAGCCACTACAAAAACACACTTAAGTACACAGACCAGTGACAATATGAAGCAATCACATAAACAAGTCTGCAAAATAACCAGCTAGCTTCATGATAATAGGATCAAATCCACACATAACAATAGTAACCTTAAATGTAAGTGTGCTAAATGCTCCAATTAAAGGACACAGAGTGGGGAGCTGGATAAAGAACCAAGACCCATCAGTATGCTGTCTTCAAGAGACCCATCTCACATGCAAAGATGCACATAGGCTCAAAATGAAGGGATGGAGAAAAACTTACACACAAGTGGAAAGCAGAAAAAAGGGGGGATGCAATCTTAGTTTCTGACAAAACAGACTTTAAACCAACAAAGATTAAAAAAAGACAAAGAAGGGCATTACCTAATGGTAAGGAGTTCAATTCAACAAGAAGAGCTAACTATCCTACATATATATGCACCCAATATAGAAGCACCCAGATTCATAAAGCAAGTTCTTAGAGCCCTTCAAAGAGACTTAGACTCTAAAAAATAATAGTGGGAAAATATAACACCCCACTGACAATATTAGACAACTCACCAAGACAGAAAATTAATAAAGATATTCAGGACCTGAACTCAGCTCTAGGTCAGGTGGATCTGATGAATACATCAAGACAGAAAATTAACAAAGATATTCAAGACCTGAACTCAGCTCTGGATCAAGTGGACCTGATGGATATCTGTTGCACTCTCCACCCAAAAACAACAGAATATACATTCTTTTTATCACCACATGACACCCTAAAATTGATCACATAGCCTCAGCAAAGGCAAAAGAACTGAAATCATAACAAAAATTCTCTCAAACCACAGTGCAATCAAATTAGAACTCAAGATTAAGCAATTCACTCACAACCATAAAACTATGTGGAAATTGAACAGCCTGCCCCTGAATAACTTTTTGGTAAATCATGAAATTCATGTATAAATCAAGAAGCTCTTTGAAATTAATGAGAACAAAGAGGCAATGTACCAGAATCTCTGGGATGTAGTTAAAGTAGTGTTAAGAGGGAAATTTGTAGCACCAAATGCCCAAATAAAAAAATCTAGAGACTCATCTTAACAACCTAACATCACAACTAAAAGAACTAGAGAACCAAGAGCAAACAAACCCCAAAGCTAGCAGAAGACAAGAAATAACAGAGATAAGAGCTGAACTGAAGGAGATAGAGACATGACAAACCATTTAAAAGATCAATTAATCCAGGAACTGGTTTTTTGAAAAAATTAATAAAATAGGTAGACCACTAGCTAGACGAATAAAAAAGAAAAGAGCGAAGATTCAAATAAACACAATTGGAAATGATAAGGAGGATATCACCACTGACCCCACACAAATACAAACAACCATCAGAGAATATTATAAACACCTATATGCACATAAACTAGAAAATCTAGAAGAAATAGATAAATTCCTGGATACATACACCCTCCCAAGACTGAACCAGGAAGAGATTGAATCCCTGAAAAGACCAATAGTGAGTTCTGAAACTGAGGCAGTAATAAATAGCTTAACAACCAATAAAGCCCAGGACCAGATGGATTCATGGCTAAATTCACGAATTTAGAATTCATGGCTAAATTCTATCAGAGGTACAAAAATGAGCTGGTACCACTCCTATTGAAACTATTCCAAAAACTTGAAAAGAAGGGACTCCTCTTTAACTCATTCTATGAGGCCAGCATCATCTTGATACCAAAACCTGGCAGATATACAACAAAAAAAGAAAAGGTCAGGCCAATATTCTTGATGAACGTCAATGCAAAAGTCCTCAACAAAATACTGGCAAACCAAATCCAGCAACACATCAAAAAGCTTATCCACCATGATCAAGTTGGCTGCATCCCCGGGATGCGAGGTTGGTTCAACATACACAAATCAATAAATGTGATTCATCACATCAACAGAACTAACAACAAAACTCACATGTTTATCTCAATGTATGCAGAAAAGGCCTTTGATAAAATTCAACATCTCTTCACGTTAAAACTCTCAGTAAACTAGGTATTGAAGGAAGATACCTTAAAATAGTAAGAGCCATCTATGACAAACTCATGGCCAATATCATACTGAATGGGCAAAAGTTGGGAGCATTTTCCTTGGAAACCAACCCAAGACAAGGATGCCCTCTCTCACCACTCCTATTCAACACAATATTGGAGGTTCTGGCCAGGGTGATTAGGGAAGAAAAAGAAATAAAGGACATTCAAATAGGAAGAGAGGAAGTCCACTATCTTTGTTTGCAGATGACATAATCTTATATCTAGAAAACCCCATCATCTCAGCCCAAACACTTCTTAAGCTGACAGGCAACTTCAGCAAAGTCTCAGGTTACAAAATCAATATGCAAAAATTGCTAGCATTTCTATACACCAACAGGTAAGGCAAGAGCCAAATCATGAATGAACTCCTATTCACAATTGCTACAAAAAGAATAAAACACCTGGAAATACAGCTAACAAGGGAAGTGAAAGATCACTTCAAGGAGAACTACAAACCACTGCTCAAAGAAATCAGAGATGACACAAACAAATGGAAAAACATTGCATGTTCATGGATAGGAAGAGTCAATATTGTGAAAATGGCCATACTGCCCAAAGCAATTTATAGGTTCAATGCATTTGCATTAAACTACCATTGACATTCTTCACCGAATTAGAAAAAATGATTTTAAAATTCATATGGAACCCAAAAGCCCAAATAGCCAAGGAAATCCTAAGCAAAAAGAACAAGGCTACAAAAAGGCATTATGCTACCTGAGTTCAAACTATACCACAGGGCTACAGTAACCAAAACAGCATGGTACTTGTACAAAGACAGACACATAAACCAATGGAACAGAATAGAGAACCCAGAAACAAGACTGTACACATACCACCATCTGATCTTTGACAAACCTGACAAGAACAAGCAATGGGGAAAGAATTCCCTATTTAATAAATGGTGCTGGGAGAACTGGCTAGCCATATGCAGAATATTGAAACTGGACTCCTTCCTTACACCATATACAAAAATTAACTCAAGATGGATTAAACACTTAAATGTAAAACTCAAAATTATAAAAACCCTAGAAGAAAACCTAGGCAATGCCATTCAGGATATAGGCATAGGCAAAGTTTTCATGACAAAGACGCCAAAAGCAATTGCAACCAAAGCAAAAATTGACAAATGGGATCGAATTAAACTAAGGAGTTCCTGCCTGGCAAAGGAAACTATCAACATAATGAGCAGATAACTTACAGAATGGGAGAAAGTTCTTGTAACCTATGCATCTGACAAAAGTCTAATATCCAGCATCTATAAGGAACTTATTGCACATTTACAAGAAAAAAGCAGACAACCCCATTAAAAAGTGGGCAAGGGACATGAACAGACACTTCTCAAAAGAAGACATACATGTGGCCAATAAACATATGGGAAAAAGCTCAACTTCACTGATCATTAGAGAAATGCAGATCAAAGCCACAATGAGATACCATCTCACACCAGTCAAAATGGCAATTATTAAAAAGTCAAAAAGTAACAGATGCTGGAAAGGCTGCAGAGAAAAAGGTTTATACACTATTGATGGGAGCGTAAATTTGTTCAACCATTGTGGAAGACAGTGTGGTGATTCCTCAAAGACTAAAGACAGAAATATCATTCGACCCAGCAATCCCAATACTGTGTATATACTCAGAAGAATATAAATCATTCTGTTATAAAGACACATGCATCTCTATGTTCATTGCAGCACTATTCACAATAGCAAATATATGGGATCACCCTATATACCCATCAGTGATAAACTGGGTAAAGAAAATGTGGTACATATACACCACAGAATACTTTGCAGCCATAAAAAGGAATGAGATCCTGTCCTTTGCAGGGAAATGGATGGATCTGGAGGCCATTATCTTCAGCAAACTAATGCAGGAACAGAAAATCAAATACCACATGTTCTCACTTATAAATGAGAGTTAAATGATGAGAACACATGGACATATGGGAGGGAACGACACATACTAAAGCCTGTTGGAGGGTGGTGGGTGAGAGGAGGGATAGGATCAGGAAGAATAGCTAGCAGATGCTGGGTTTAATACCTAAGTGAAGGGATGATCTGTGTGGTAAACCACCATGGAACATGTTTACCTATGTAACAAACCTACACATCCTGCACCTGTACCTCTGAACTTATAGGTTGGAAAAAAGGAGATTGTTGTATAGTGCTGCTATATAGCAGTTAAAAATCAATTAATTAAATGCCAACTGCATCCCACTATGAAGAAAGAACATTCTACCATGTACCAGTCTTATTTATTTAATAAATTAATAACTGTAGTGAAATCCTAGAGCATATAAGTTTCAATATATTGTAATATTCTAAAAACCAAGCAAGCAAGAGGATCCACTGTCATCTCTAAGCTGTGTTGAAAGTCATTCTTCTTTCAGGTCCATCATGTACAATAGGTAATAAGTGATCTCCTAACTGCAGGCTGATAGAACCAGTGCCAGCCTGCATGTTATGTAGAAGTAAAGCTTAATTTCTTTCTCAACTTTAATATAAAATCAAAATAAAAGAGGTTCTGGTTTATTTTCTTCCTGTACTCCAGTACTGCACATCCATTGAGGTTCTTAGGCCCTATCAAATGTCTTGTCTTTTCTGGGCCACTGTTCTGATTTTTAAAATGAAGGAAATGGGTAAGATTATGTGTTTGAGACTTTCCTACTCTGACATTCTAGGATTCTTTTAGTTTTTTAACATAATAGGATCAACTAGCAAAAACCTGTGGTATTAGGACACTGGATGAATGAGTTTTGATGAGGGAAGTGGGTGTAACAGAAGCACTATTGAATATAGATGTGTTATGCACAGTAGCCATAGGTGGGAAAGGGTGTTGGAGTAAGTGGTAAACGTAAAGAAGTAAGGACAAGATGATCCTGGAGACACTGCTCATGTTTCTGACCTTGGACAGGCTATTTTTACTTCTGGGCCTTGGTGACCTCATAGTAAAATGGAGTGGAAAAGGGAAGTAGATTATCTTTTTATTTTTTAAAATTACACTTTAAGTTCTAGGGTATATGTGCACAATGTACAGGTTTGTGACATATATATACATGTGCCACGTTGGTGTGCTGCATCCATTAACTTGTCATTTACATTAGGAATATCTCCTAATGCTATCCCTCCCCCCTCCCCCCACCCCACAGCAGGCCGTGGTGTGTGATGTTCCCCACCCTGTGTCCAGGTGTTCTCATTGTTTAATTCCCACCTATGAGTGAGAACATGTGGTGTTTGCTTTTCTGTCCTTGCAATGGTTTGCTCAGAATGATGGTTTCCAGCTTCATCCATGTCCCTGCAAAGGACATGAACTCATCCTTTTTTATGGCTGCATAGTATTCCATGGTGTTCAGGTCTCTTTCAGCTGTAAAGGACCCCATCTGTAGGGTAGTAGGAAGAATAGAGAATGCTACAGAAAAGGCATCCCTCACACTGGAGTCCAGGGTCCCCTTCTCAGTGCTGGTGAAGTGACCTTGATCAGAACTGTAGCTTCTTGGGCCTGGAGGACCTTTCCACAGTGGCAGCATATTGTGACTGCGAGGGCAGCCTCCAGGTTTGAAATGCCCCAGCTCTGTCACTTATTACTGATGTGGTAAGTTTTTTAGCCTATCCGTGTCTAATTTTCATCATTTGCAAAAGAGTGGCAATAACAGAACTTCCCTATTGAGGTTGCTGAGGGGATAAAACTAAACAAAATGATACCAAATGAAGAGTTTAACACAGTTCCTGGCATATGGTATATGTTTAATAAAAAGCTAATTGTCCCTGTAGTTCTTATTATACTTCTCTCCTTCTACCTGAAGGAAACCAGGAGGTTTTTTTGGTCAACCCCAAACTCAGGCCTACCAAACAAAAGCAATAACTTTGAACTAAATTTGCAGAAATAGAAAAGCCTTTTTCCTCACTAAATCTGTCTTCAAACCCCATGAGCCATCAACTCTTCCAGTTTATTTCTTCCAATTTTTTATGCCAGTCCTTAAATATTCCTTTTTCCTTCATCCCAGCAAATGCCACCTCTTTGCACTGAACAAATCTCAGTGCCAAATACAACAAACTGTTTTCTTTTCTTTCTTTTTAAAGAATAGATTGAAGCTGGGTTGAAGCAGAACTATTAGTCTGTTAGAGCTTAGAATTTGCAAGTGTAAATCTCTTCCACAGCCAGATGTGTAAGGTCAAAAAGATAAGGGTGTTAGGAGGTGCATTTCCGTATTGGAAATATCCTGGGATTAATTTGAAGCCACTTGTTAATAGCATACTATTTCTTCACTCTCAGCCATGTTGTTATTGCTCAGTTGGCCAACTTGATGTCTTAAAATCAAACTCTTGTTAAAAAAATGGGAGAAGGAATTAAATATTGACACTTCTAAATCACCTTCTAATAAGCATATGAAATACTTTTGGCCACCTTTTTGGAAGATGAAAGGCTTTCTGAGAAAGAGGACAGTAACAGAGGACTTGAATTCAGGAGGTTGCTTCTGCAATGAGCGCAGTTGAGTTGTTCAGTTAGGAGTGGACTACGGAGACTGAGTAGGTGCCCAAGGTCACCAGCCTAGGGGAGAGGGCAACTTCAGAAAATCATCCAAAATGCTGTCTGAAAATATGTCAGAATAACTCTTCATGAATAAGCTTTGATTGGCCTGTTTTGTTTTCTCTTTCTCAAATTGGCATATGCACACTTTCAGGGGTATATGGTGCTGCACCCAAGAGGCATGTGACATTGCAGAATAAATATGCCATATCCTGTAGTACCAGTCGGTTTTGGCACTCCCACCTCCTTTAAAGATTAAAATTAAAAAGATGTAATTTGGAAGCTGTTTTGCAAATTTAGAGGTTAGAAACACAGGACTTATGATTAGGCAAAACTGCATGAAATCCTGGCTTTAACAGTTGTGGGCTTCAGTGAGTGACTTAACTTCTCTAAATCTCAATTTCACCATGAGTGGGATGAAGGTAATAATATCTACTTCACAGGATTATAATGAATACCAAATGGAATTAAGTTTACCTCTTAGCACATGCCTACTACATGTAAGTGCTTAGCAAGTGGGGACTATTATAGGCTCTTGGTAAGAGCAGAGTTAATTTGGTTGCAATCAACTCAGTCCAGCTCAGCTAAGGATGGTTTATTGTAAAAATACAACAAGCAATCTCAAAGGCAACGAAAGAAGGAAATACATCCAGCTGGTTTTGTGGGGGCTTACCTGGAAAGTGTGGAACCAGTGACTCCTTCATTATGCTTTTCTATATGCCTTTATTCCATTGGTCTCTAAGTGTATATGCCAGTTAATTCTCCTCTGCCACTTGGGATATTTTGTTGGAAAAGCTTGAAAGAGTTTGAGCGTGCTCCTGACAGTGGATACAAAGAAGAGCAATTATGTATTGTCAGAGCTGAAGAGTCTCAGATACCATCTGGACCCTGGATGGCAGTGACATAGCACAAGGATACATTTCTCATCCCACTTATGCCTATGGCAGACATCACCAATCAATCCTAATAGTGTTTTGTGCTGAGATCAGAGTTGGACTCATAAGCTTTCTCAGCATTGCATGTCCAGGCTTTCACAGACAGCCACTACGAAATGAAATGAGAAGACTCATGAAATGAAACTGATCTTCCATTCTTCACCCAACCACTTTTTTTTAAAAATAAATGAAAACTGAAGTTCAGAGAAAGAATATGACTAGCCACAGGTCATATGGCTGAGCTAGAATCAGAACCAAACATTTTTTAGTGTAGAGGATAAAACTATCCCATGAGAGAATCAGAACGCAACAAAAGTACCAAGCTAGTGGGTGCTGGAAGACTTTGGGGAGATGTTAGAGCAAAGATTTGATCTATCTGGACATGAGAGGAATTGAATAGGCAGAAAGAAGAGAGAGCAGTATTCATAATGACATACAGGATTGTTGGGGAGAGACTGGGGAACCTGAGTCCTTGAAGTAAGATTCTTCTGTAAGCTACCATAGAGAGGTGTCTGCAAAGCTGCTCTCCTGTCCTGATATTTGCCACAGGAGTAATGATCATCACACTGTCTCTGTATACAGGCAAAAAAAAAAAAAAAAAAAAAAAAAGCTTTCCTACACAGGGCAGCAGCTGTCTACTGATGGTTGTTCTCATAACAATCTACCTGGCTTCTTATTACTAATTAGATTAATGACATTGACATTGCACAAGAGATTGATGGCTGCATTCAAGAAAATGTTTTCCATTTTTAAGCACCTTTTTTGCTACAAATAGAGACAACACTGACAGGAAGACAGAGTTCCATCTGCATTTGGTGAACCACTTCAGAGAGAGGCACACACGCTTCTCTTCTCCCTTTAATTGAGACCAAGGCTATGTTTCGTTGGCTTGTGATCTCCATTTTAAAAAGTCTGCATATTTTAGAAATTCTTCACTACTGCAAAAGTTCTGTCTGAACCGATTAATTGGGATTTTCAGAGACAATTTCTGCTCTGGGTTGGACACTTTAGCAAAATCTCTGAGAGATGATTTGTAGTAAAGCCCAGTTGAGTTTCAAGCCCAACCAGCTGTTTGACCTCGAGTAGGTTACTTAAGCACTCTGAGGTCATACAGCCTCAGTTTCACCCTCTGTACAAGGTGGATGACATGAATACTGACCTTACAGTGTTTGAGGATTCAGTGGGACAATCCATGGAATATTCAGCAAGGTGCTAGATACACAGTAGACCCTTCATAAGTGATAGCTATTAGATTTTTATAATTAATTTGTAATTAGAATGTTATATTGACACTCCATGATTCTTTGATCTCCTACACCCAAATGCTTGATGAATTTCATTTAATTATTTCTGAGAAAAGACAACAGCAGGTATTTTTCATTTTTACACTATTCTTCATTCCTGAAAGGTAGATGGTGGCCTTCGGTGAGTGTGCCTTGGGCAGCAAAGGAAGGAACAAATCTGAAAATGGGACACTTTAAGGCCAGCTAGCTCTAGTGCAACTCCTCACTTCTACAAATGAAGAGCCCAGAGCCCAGGGATGCCAAGTGACTTTCCCAAAGACACACAGCAAGTTTGTTACAGAAAAAAAGAGAGGAAGTAGGTGAGAAATCAAAGGCTGCCTGCATTTGAAACCATAATGCCTTTTGTTTTGTTCTACTGCCTGGCAGTTAGTTCAGGCCCTTGTGGGAGAAGGAAGAATCAGAAGACCTGAATTCGGGTCCAGACTGCCAGTTAGTGGCTACATGACCTTGAAGCTATCCCTGAGCCTCAGTTCTCTCATTAGCAAACAAGAATAATAAGGATATAGTTTCATAAGGCTGTCCATGAATTAAATGAGGTAATATATGTGAGATGGCTCAAGACGGTGTCTGATACATGGTGAGCACTTAATAAACATCGACAGTGATAACAATGATGGCATTGATAGCATACAGAAAAATTAGAACTGAGCGGGTCAAAAACAATCCAGGCAGTAGGTCCAGGCAGAGGTGGGCAAGGGTGGCAATCCTTGTAACTGTGTAGAACTCCAGCCGGGCAGGCTACAGGGGGATGGGATACTGTATGTGTGGCATGGAGTTTGGGGGAAGGTTCTGGGTTAAGGAAGTGTGAAAAAGTCACTTGGGTAGCTTGCTTCTCCTCTTTTGAGTCTCTGTTCCCTGTGCAGTCAAAGGGAGTGCATGGTATTCGTTTGTGAACTGTTGACCATGCCCTTGCTTCATGCTAGGCATGCTGGGCTATGTGTGGGAAACAGTTGGTGTCCTGGTTCTCCTTCAGTGTTCGGCAGAACAGTCTTGACTGTGCTCACCACATGGAGACACTGTGAGGACTAGTGCTGTGATGCTTGCAGAAATTGGGAGGATTAGCAATTAAAATTAAAATTACAAGTTTAACTGTAAATTCAACTTGTGTTCTAAAAGGAACAGCACCACCACAAGAAAAAAGATTGTTCTGTCATAAGAGACCCCTAACCATACTTATTAGAAAGAACAGAGAGTATGTGAATGGACCAAGTGCTGACGTGTGAAAGTACTTAAGAACAACTCTAATTACCTTTGTTTTAGGGAGTATCAAGATGGTGCCCCCTCGGGGAGAGGAGCAGTGAAGTAGAAAAGAGGTTACAGATGCTAATAGAGGAGGTGGCAAGATACCCAAGATAAATTCCACCTTCTTCACTTGCTTGTTCAGGGCCATGTCAGCCTCAGTGAAGTATATATTATTTTCCAATTTTACAACCCATTATCCTTCTGTTTTTCTTTTCCTTTCTGGCTTTCCATTCTTCTGTGTTCAATAAAACCCTCTAGCACTTGCTGTCATGGGAACATTGGCTGTTAGTCAAATCCTTCTTCCCTTCAGGGAAACAAAAGCAAATCAATATATGATATTAAATAACCTAAAAGACCCTAGTGATTTAACACATCCTATAAATGTCAGCCATCCCTGTAGCTGTAGATGGTCTCTTCACATCTGTCATTTTTTTTTCTTTATTATTATACTTTAAGTTCTAGGGTAAATGTGCACAACATGCAGGTTTGTTACATATGTATACATGTGCCATGTTGGTGTGCTGTACGCATTAACTCGTCATTTACATTAGGTACATCTCCTAATGCTATCCCTCCACTCTGTCCCCTCCCCACAATAGGCCCTGGTGTGTGATGTTCCCCTTCCTGTGTCCAAGTGATCTCATTGTTCAATTCCCACCCATGAGTGAGAACATGTGGTGTTTGGTTTTCTGTTCTTGTGATAGTTTGCTGAGAATGATGGTTTCTAGCTGCATCCATGTCCCTACAAAGGACACAAACTCATCCGTTCTTATGGCTGCACAGTATTCCATGGTGTATACGTGCCACATTTTCTTAATCCAGTCTGTCACTGATGGACATTTGGGTTGATTCCAAGTCTTTGTTATTGTGAATAGTGCTGCAGTAAACATACACGGGCATGTCTCTTTATAGCAGCATGATTTATAATCCTTTGGGTATATACCCAGTATTGGGAGGCTGGGTCAAATGGTATTTCTAGTTCTAGATCCTTGAGGAATCGCCACACTGTTTTCCACAATGGTTGAACTAGTTTACAATCCCACCAACAGTGTAAAAGTGTTTGTTCCTATTTCTCCACGTCCTCTCCAGCACCTGTTGTTTCCTGACTTTTTAATGATTGCCATTCTAACTGGTGTGAGATGGTATCTCATTGTGGTTTTGATTTGCATTTCTCTGATGGCGAATGATGATGAGCATTTTTTCATGTGTCTGTTGGCTGTATGAATGTCTTCTTTTGAGAAGTGTCTGTTCATATCCTTTGCCCGCTTTTTGATGGGGTTGTTTGCTTTTTCTTGTAAATTTGTTTGAGTTCTTTGTGGGTTCTGGATATTAGCCCTTTGTCAAATGAGTAGATTGCAAAAATGTTCTCCCATTCTGCAGGTTGCCTGTTCACTCTGATGGTAGTTTCTTTTGCTGCGCAGAAGCTCTTTAGTTTAATTAGATCCCATTTGTCGATTTTGGCTTTTGTTACCGTTGCTTTTGGTGGTTTGGACATGAAATCGTTGCCTATGCCTATGTCCTGAATGATATTCCCTAGGTTTTCTTGTAGGGTTTTTATGTTTTTAGGTCTAACATTTTAGTATCTAATCCATCTTGAATTAATTTTCTTATAAGGAGTAAGGAAAGGATCCAGTTTCAGCTTTCTACTTACAGCTAGCCAATTTTCCTAGTACCATTTATTAAATAGGGAATCCTTTCCCCATTTCTTGTTTTTCTCAGGTTTGTCAAAGATCAGATGGCTGTAGATGTGTAGTATTATTTCTGAGGACTCTGTTCTGTTCCCTTGGTCTATATCTCTGTTTTGGTACCAGTACCATGCTGTTTTGGTTACTGTAGCCTTGTAGTATAGTCTGAAGTCAGGTAGCGTGATGCCTCCAGCTTTGTTCTTTTGGCTTAGGATTATCTTCGCAATGCGGGCTCTTTTTTGGTTCCATATGAACTTTAAAGCAGTTTTTTCCAATTCTGTGAAGAAAGTCATTGGTAGCTTAATGGGGATGGCATTGAATCTATAAATTACCTTGGGCAGTATGGCCATTTTCACAATATTGATTCTTCCTATCCATGAGCATGGTATTTTCTTCCATTTGTTTGTGTCCTCTTTTATTTCACTGAGCAGTGGTTTCTAGTTCTCCTTGAAGAGGTCCTTTACATCCCTTGTAAATTGAATTCCTAGGTATTTTATTCTCTTTGAAGCAATTGTGAATGGGAGTTCATTCATGATTTGGCTCTCTGTTTGTCTGTTACTGGTGTATAAGAATACTTGTGATTTTTGCACATTGATTTTGTATCCTGAGACTTTGCTGAAGTTGCTTATCAGCTTAAGGAGATTTTGGGCTGAGACGATGGGGTTTTCTAAATATACAATCATATCATCTGCAAACAGGGACAATTTGACTTCTTCTTTTCCTAACTGAATACCCTTGATTTCTTTCTCTTGCCTGATTGCCCTAGCCAGAACTTCCAACACTATGTTGAATAGGAGTGGTGAGAGAGGGCATCCCTGTCTTGTGCCAGTTTTCAAAGGGAATGCTTCTAGTTTTTGCCCATTCAGTATGATATTGGCTGTGGGTTTGTCATAAATAGCTCTTATTATTTTGAGATACATTCCATCAATACCGAATTTATTGAGAGTTTTTAGCATGAAGGGCTGTTGAATTTTGTCAAAGACTTTTTCTGTATCTATTGAGATAATCATGTGGTGTTTGTCTTCGGTTCTGTTTATATGCTGGATTATGTTTATTGATTTGCATATGTTGAACCAGCCTTGCATCCCAGGGATGAAGCCCACTTGATCATAGTGGATAAGCTTTTTGATGTGCTACTGGATTCGGTTTGCCAGGATTTTATTGAGGATTTTTGCATCAATGTTCATCAGGGATATTGGTCTAAAATTCGCTTTTTTTGTTGTGTCTCTGCCAGACTTTGGTATCAGGATGATGTTGGCCTCATAAAATGAGTTAGGGAGGATTCCCTCTTTTTCTATTGATTGGAATAGTTTCAGAAGGAATGGTACCAGCTCCTCCTTGTACCTTTGGTAGAATTTGGCTGTGAATCTGTCTGGTCCTGGACCTTTTTTGGTTGGTAGGCTATTAATTATTGCCTCAATTTCAGAGCCTGCTATTGGTCTATTCAGGAATTCAACTTCTTCCTGGTTTAGTCTTGGGAGAGTGTAAGTGTCCAGGAAATTATCCATTTCTTCTAGGTTTTCTAGTTTATTTGCGTAGAGGTGTTTATAGTATTCTCTGATGGTAGTTTGTATTTCTGTGGGGTCAGTGGTGATATCCCCTTTATCATTTTTTATTGCATCTATTTGATTCTTCTCTTTTTTCTTCTTTATTAGTCTTGCTAGTGGTCTATCAATTTTGTTGCTCTTTTCAAGAAACCATCTCCTGGATTCATTGATTTTTTGGAGGGTTTTTTGTGTCTCTATGTCCTTCAGTTCTGCTCTGCTCTTAGTTATTTCTTGCCTTCTGCTAGCTTTTGAATGTGTTTGCTCTTACTTCTCTAGTTCTTTTAATTGTGATGTTAGGGTGTCCATTTTAGATCTTTCCTGCTTTCTCTTGTGGGCATTTAGTGCTATAAATTTCCCTCTACACACTGCTTTAAATGTGTCCCAGAGATTCTGGTATGTTGTATCTTTGTTCTCATTGGTTTCAAAGAACATCTTTATTTCTGCCTTCATTTCGTTATGCACCCAGTAGTCATTCAGGAGCAGGTTATTCAGTTTCCATGTAGTTGAGCGGTTTTGATTGAGTTTCTTAGTCCTGAGTTCTAGTTTGATTGCACTGTGGTCTGAGAGACAGTTTGTTGTAATTTCTGTTCTTTTACATTTGCTGAGGAGTGCTTTACTTCCAACTATGTGGTCAATTTTGGAATAAGTGTGATGTGGTGCTGAGAAGAATGTATATTCTGTTGATTTGGGGCGGAGAGTTCTGTAGATATCTATTAGGTCTGCTTGGTGCAGAGTTGAGTTCAATTCCTGGATATCCTTGTTAGCTTTCTGTCTGATTGATCTGTCTAATGTGTTAGACTCCCATACAATAATAATGGGAGATTTTGACAGTGGGGTGTTAAAATCTCCCATTATTATTGTATGGGAGTCTAAGTCTCTTTTTAAGTCTCTAAGGACTTGCTTTATGAATCTGGGTGCTCCTGTATTGGATGCATATATATTTAGGATAGTTAGCTCTTCTTGGTGAATTGATCCCTTTACGATTATGTAATGCCCTCTTTGTCTCTTTTGATTGTTGATGGTTTAAAGTCTGTTTTATCAGAGACTAGGATTGCAACCCCTGCTTTTTTTTGTTTTCCATTTGCTTGGTAGGTCTTCCTCCATCCCTTTATTTTGAGCCTATGTGTGTCTCTGCATGTGAGATGGGTCTCCTGAATACAGCAAACTGATGGGTCTTGACTCTTTATCCAATTTGCCAGTCTGTGTCTTTTAATTGGACCATTTAGTCCATTTACATTTAAGATTAATATTGTTGTGTGTGAACTTGATCCCGTCATTATGATATTAGCTGGTTATTTGGCCCATTAGTTGATGCAGTTTCTTCCTAGCATTGATGGTCTTTATATTTTGGCATGGTTTTCCAATGGTTGGTACTGGTTGTTCCTTTCCATGTTTAGTGCTTCCTTCAGGATCTCTTGTAGGGCAGGCCTGGTGGTAACAAAATCTCTAAGCATTTGCTTGTCTGTAAAAGATTTTATTTCTCCTTCACTTATGAAACTTAGTTTGGCTGGATGTGAAATTCTGGGTTGAAAATTCTTTTCTTTAAGAATGTTGATTTTGGCCCCCACTCTCTTCTGGCTTGGAGAGTTTCTGCTGAGAGATCTGCTGTTAGTCTGATGGGCTTCCCTATGTGGGTAACCCGACCATTCTCTCTGGCTGCCCTTAACATTTTTTCCTTCATTTCAACTTTGGTGAATCTGATAATTATGTGGCTTGGAGTTGCTCTTCTTGAGGAGTATCTTTGTGGCATTCTCTGTATTTCCTGAATATGAATGTTGGCCTGCCTTACTAGGTTGGGGAAGTTCTCCTGGATGATATCCTGCAGAGTGTTTTCCAACTTGTTTCCATTTTCCCCGTCACTTTCAGGCACACCAATCAGACATAGATTTGGTCTTTGCACATAATCCCACATTTCTTGGAGGCTTTGTTCATTTCTTTTTACTCTTTTTTCTCTACATTTCTCTTCTCACTTTGTTTCATTCATTTGATCTTCAATCACTGATACTCTTTCTTCCAGTTGATCAAGTTGGTTACTGAAGCTTGTGCATTTGTCACATAGTTCTCATGTTATGGTTTTCATTTCTGTCAGTTCTTTTAAGGTCTTCTCTGCATTGATTATTCTAGTTATCCATTCATCCATTCTTTTTTCAAGGTTTTTAGTTTCTTTGCACTGGTTATGTAGTTCCTCCTTTAGCTCTAAGAAGGTTGATCGACTGAAGCCTCCTCTCAACTCATCAAAGTCATTCTCTGTCCAGCTTTGTTCCGTTGCTGGCGATGAGCTGCATTCCTTTGGAGGGGGAGATGCGCTCTGATTTTTTGAATTTCCAGCTTTTCTGCCCTGCTTTTTCCCTATCTTTGTGGTTTTATCTGCCTTTGGCATTTGATGATGGTGACGTACTGATGGCGTTTTGGTGTGGGTGTCCTTTCTGTTTGTTAGTTTTCCTTCTAACAGTCAGGACCCTCAGCTGCAGGTCTGTTGGAGTTTGCTTGAGGTCCACTCCAGACCCTGTTTGCCTGGGTATCAGCAATGGAGGCTGCAGAAGATAGAATATTGCTGCACAGCGAGTGTTGCTGTCTGATTCTTGCTCTGGAAGCTTCGTCTCAGGGTGTACCCAGCCATGTGAGGTATGATGTGTCGGTCTGCAACTAGCGGGGGATGTCTCCCAGTTAGTCTACTCAGGGGTCAGGAACCCACTTGAGCAGCAGTCTGTCCGTTCTCAGATCTCAACCTCCGTGCTGGGAGATCCACTGCTCTCTTCAAAGCTGTCAGACAGGGACTTTTACATCTGCAGGGGTTTCTGCTGCTTTTTGTTTATCTATGCCCTGTCTCCAGAGGTGGAGTCTACAGAGGCAGGCAGGGCTCCTTGAGCTGCAGTGGGCTCCACCCAATTCGAACTTCCCTGAGGCTTTGTTTATCTACTGAAGCCTCAGCAATGGCGGGTGCCCCTCCCCCAGCCTCCCTGCTGCCTTGCAGTTAGATCTCCGACTGCTGTGCTAGCAATGAGGGAGGCTCTGTGGGGGTGGGAACCTCTGGTCCAGGTGTGAGATATAATCTCCTGGTGTGCTGTTTGCTAAGACCCTTGGTAAAGCACAGTATTAGGGTGGGAGTTACCCGATTTTCCAGGTGTTGTGCGTCTCAATTTCCCTTGGCGAGGAAAAGGAATTCCCTTCCCCCTTGCGCTTCCCAGGTGAGATGATGCTTTGCCCAGCTTCAGCTCTTGCTGGTTGGGCTGCACCTGTGGACCAGCATCAACTGTCCGACATGCCCCAGTGAGATGAACCCAGTACCTCAGTTGAAAATGCAGAAATCACCCATTTTCTGTGTCACTCACGCTGGGAGCTGGAGGCTGGAGTTGTTCCTATTGGGCCATCTTGGTTGCCCAGCCACATCTGTCATTTCCTCTCTCTTCTCCCAGATGCCTCTTGATGTCTCCCTTGGACAGGGTTGGGTTGGCAAGGACAAAATTAGCTTGGAGGAAAGAATAAGAGGGAGAATGGTCTTTATCACTAAAGATGTTCAAAGAGAGGCCTAATGACCTTCCTGTGTGGGACAGTGGGTCATTCAGGGTTCTTTCAATTGTAAGTGACAGAAAACCTATCTCAAGTAGGTAAAAAGAAAGTTTAATGGCTTAGACCATTTAAAGTCAAGGGATAGGCTGGTTTCAGGAATGATTTGATGCCAGTGGGAACCACTTTATTTTTTTCCTTCTCTTGGTCCTACTTTGTTTTTGTTTGTTTGTTTAAGCTTGCTTTTAGGTTCCAAGATGAGAGCAGAAACTTAAGACCTACCATCTTCTCAGCTTCATACCCAGCAGAGAAGAGCATCTACCTCCTCTCTAACATTCTCTGCAAAAGGCAATTTCTTTTATTAACTCTGCCTGAGACATGTGTCCATTCCTGAGCCAATCGCTGTGTCAAGGGGGGATAGGATAGTCTGATTGGTTTAGGTCTCACTTCAATGATCTGTACCTGAAATTAGGGGTGGAACTCTCCCCAAAGCCTGTTGGCTGAAAGTGGTGGAGAATATGGTTTTTAGGGGAAACATCAAGGTACATGACTCAGTAGAATAGGAAATGGGTGGAGGACATCTCAAGTCATAGAGGCTGTGACCATTCTGCTGCTTTGTAGGACCTGTGTTCAGGCAGAATATCTAGAGAGGATCAGGTTATATTCTGTGTATATGTCTTAGGGTTGCAAACCACTGAAGGTATTTGTCAATGATAAGAGCTATGATGCTGTTATCTTAGAACCTGGTGATCAAGTGGAGGCCCAGAGATGGGGAAGGCTTGTCCAAGCTCACCCAGCATCTGAGTGGCAGAGCTGGAATGAGGATAAAGTCTGCTGGTTCTCAGCCTGGATTTTTCTCCTCTATTCTGGGTGACTCTGTCCATCTCCCCAGTCAGCTACCAGAAGGGCTATTCACCTAGCTGAGTCCTACTGCAATGGGGACTGCTGCTTGCTTTGTCAAGGAGGGGATTAATGGTAACACTAGATCCACAACAAGAGTGTGAAATCATTGCACTCAATTGTAGCCTTTTAGTACCTTCTGATTGAAAGGCAGGGGAAATGGTGAAAGGAAAAGGTCAGGAGAGAAGTGGCATCATTTCAGGGAGAGAAGTATAGGTATTTCTCTTTTTCTTCTTATCTGTTTACTCCTTCTGTCTACCCTACTCAGGGGCAGCCTTATGGAGTGTAGAAAGAGGCAGTATAGGACAGAGAAATGGGCACTGGCTTGGAGTCCAGAAACCTAGGCCTTATCTCTGCTCTGCTCTGTGACTGGGTAATTCTGGCCCTCCTCTCTGAGCCTGTTTCCCCATTTAATCAAATGAGGCAGCTGAATGACAGAGCTCATCAATTACTGTGTATTCTCTCATTCTATTTGGAGTGGTCGCTAATGTGAACAGCACATGGCTCTGTTTTTCTTTGTCATTGTTATATCCCATAGAACCTGGGACCAGGGCTCACAGAATACAAGTGCAGGGGGTGCTACCTCCTCTTGGAGGTGGGCAATGTGGCAACTTACGAGTTCCTAGCACTTAGTAAGTACTCAATAAATATTTGTAGAATGAACGGATGTGAGCAGATGTCACATAGGATCCAATGAGAATTGTTCCACCCTTGTAATGTCACTTATTCAGGTCTTGAAAGCCCTTTCTACTTAAATCTTCTTTTAAAATGCAAACCATTTCAGGGTTGTTTGGATTTTAAATTTTAAATAAATGACATCTTTTGATTGAAAGAAAGCATGGGGTCCAGATTAGGGATGTGGAGTGAGGGAGACTGTGGAGAATAGGTAGAGGGAGGGAAGAAATGACTGAGCAGAGGATTCCCAAGGCCAAAAGCTTGGATATGGTATAAAAATTGCATTCCTGAACAATTAAAGAAAATGATGAAATCTTTCAAGCATCCAAAATGAATTGACAATATAGTACACACTTAAAATTTACTACCAAGTTTGAGAAATAAAATATTACACATAAAAATAAGACTCTTTTGTGGCCTTTCTCCATCTTTTTCCATTCCCAGAGATAACTGTGATCTTCCCCAAATGCTTTTACATTTATTACATATATATGCATGTATAAACCGAATATAAAATTTACATATGGTATAGCTTTATAGAAATGGAGTCATACTGTATCTTTTTGCAATTTACCTTTTTCTTTTAATATTGCTTTTGACATGCATCCATGCTGAAACATACATTTCTAGTTGATTCATTTTAAAATGTGGTAATTCCTTGAATGATGATAATTTGCAGTTACTTTTAATTTTCTTGTTGATGGATGTTTGGGTTGTTTCTGAGTTTTTGCCATAACCAACATCCTGTGATAAACTTCCATGTAAGTACCTACTTGCTACATGTGCATCAGGTTTTCTGGTACATATCATTCTTCACCTAAGAATGAGCTAGGACATGCTGTAGTCACGTCTTCAATATTATTAAATGTTGAGACAAGTTTCTAAAGGGTTGCTACCAATTTGTACCCCATAAGGCAGTGTGTGATGTTGGCCAGTCCTGTGAAATACACAGTCCCACTTCTTCATGCCATGACCAAGGCCTGGACTCCTATTCAAACACCAACAGTCTTCTTGACACAGATTGTTTATGAGGAGGAAAGCTGGAAGGAACAATTTTGGGGGGCAATTAATTTGAGTTAGATACAAATATATATATATATTTTTAAAGTTAGTACTATGTAGACTTTAAAATCTGATGGGTTTTAATCCTGGCTCTGTCGTTTCCTAGTTATATAGCTTTACACATGATAGTTTGCCTCTCTGTGCCTAGTTTTTCTATGTCAAATGAAAAGTAGTGTTGACATCATGGGTTATTTGAAGTATCAGATGAGCCACTACTTGTGACACACTCAGCACAGTATATGGCCTAGTCCATAGTAAGTGATCAATATGTGAGAGACATTAGAATTATTGTAGGTCATGTTTCCTTGGCATTACCATCTTTTTCTTCCTTGAAGATTACTTTCTCAGCTGAGAAGCTCATGTTGAAATTTTTTTTTTCTATGCTGAACAAACTGCATGAACTAAGCAGCATTCAATTTTTTGTTTCATTTTTAGCTGTCAAAGCCATCTGGGACTGCTAACCAGCTTCTGACTAGCAGAAGGAACAGTGCTGATACACCGAGTTGATGTAATTTCAACTCAAAACAAGGAAACTTGGTTTTTAGTTAGCCAATGTGGCTTCATCACATGTAAATGTGTGGCTTTCATTACGTTTTTAGAAATGTTGTTTCTAACCATTGACTACCTATCATGGACTCTAGACTGTGACTCCTGATCTAGCCCTACCTCTTTTTTCCCAGATGGGAGAATGGGTACCCAAAGAAAAGCAGGACATTTCTAATGGTTCCTTCATGGAGACAGTTACTCACTTAGTGGCCAAGTCTGGTCTGGGTTCACATACATGACTAATTAGAAGAGGAGTATCTGGTTATCTATTGCTGCATAATAAGTGTCCCCAAATTTCAGTGACTCAAAGCCACAATTTATCTTCTTTCATGTTTCTGTGGGTTGATTGGGCTCAGCTGGGTGGATCTCATGCGGGCTTGCTGGTGAGGTTGCAGTCAGATGGTGGCCGGGACGCAGTCATCTGAAGGCTCCACTGGGCTGGGCATCCAAGATGGTTGCCTCCCATGACTGACAGTTGAAGCTGGCAGTTGACAAGAGTGCTCCCCCAGGGTCTCTCCATGTGGTCATGCATGTCACAGCATGTTGGCTGGGTTCTCAGAGGGAGCATCGCAAAATTGAGTGGTCCAAAAAAGGAAGCAGAAGCCACCTGACTGGTTGAGGGCTGATTCCAGAACTGACACCACTTCTGCCATATTCTACTGGTCCTTGTAGTCACAAGCCCACCAAGATTCTAGGAGATCAAGTAGATGTCACTTCCTGATGGGTGGGTGGAGGTTGGGGGGGCAAAATCACATTGCAGAAGACGGTGTGGGATGGGGAAGGTTGTAACTGTCTTTGGAAATGGGAGAAAAACTTCTGTCATGGCATCTTTATTTCCCCTTCCTCCCAAGAATTTGCAAACGTCTGTGGTAACCTGCTGAGTGATATAAATGACATTGTGGCTTTTCTTCCCCAACTCTGTCAGCCCTGGGGGCAGGAGGGAGATGCATGCCAGTTGAAAGAATCATGGAAAATGTGTAAAACCTTTCACTGTCTGGCAAAACAGGAATATTAAATATTTTTTAAAAATACCTTACTGGAACAACCATGCTCATACTCATAAAAATGAAATTATTTTTAAACTTGTTTTAGAAAATGTTCATAATAAAACATCCTGTACTTGAATTATTAAAAACAACGTTGAGTAAAGAATTGCTTAATTTAGTAAATAATTCTAAAGCAAGTCATTATTTTCTCCAAAGTTGAATTTGCTAAAAGCACTCCAAGAATTTTATTACAAGCACGACTGCATAATGTAATTGTGTAATTAGTAATACATCTGACACTGTTGGAAAGATTTAGTTTTACTTGGGGCAGGAACAAAATGTAGTTCTTATTTTTTAAGACTGCATGAGGGACACTGCCTTGTTTTGCTGGTGGAGATTTTTTGTTTGTCTTAAAAATATATTGTATGATTGAGGTAATAGAGAAAATAACCAACATTTATTAATATTGGATCTGTGGATAGAATATGTAGTTTGAAGTTAGACTGACCTGACCTAGGTTTAATCCCGATGCTACCTCTTACTACCTGTAATTTTTTTTCCCAAAGATCTCATATTCTTTATTTATAATAGGAATAATAATGTCTATTTCTTGAGACTGTCTTAACTCTTAAATAAGATAATGTACAAAGATTGTGCTAAGTACATAGGAGGTACAGATGGAGTATCCTTACTTCAAAAATCTGAAATCTGAAATGCTCCAAAATTCAAAACTTATGGAATTCTGACATGATGCTCAAAGGAAATGTTCATGGGAGCATTTTCAGATTAGGGAGACTGGTAAGTATAATGTGAACATTCCAAAATAAAAAAAAAATCCAAAATTTGCAATGCTCCTGGTCTTAAGCATTTCAGACAAAATAAACTCAACTTGTACTAGGTTAGATTCCTTTGTCATTCCCATCTGTTTCTGTTTGAGCACTTGATTTTGTGAGTGGTTGGCTTGGATGGTCAGTTTAAGTTCCATTTCAGTTGTGTTTGTTGGACACAGGCCAGGGTTGGTGAGTAAGCTCAACTGTCATTTTTTCACCTAGATACACCAAAGAAAGTGTCTGTTCAATTTGTCGACAGCCTACATGCCTAGAATGCTTTGAAATAACAGTTATAAGCTACATCTTACATCGATGAGCTTTTCTTGTATTATTTGGTTTGGAGGTACAAATGTTCATTTAGGAGTTAGGAAGCTATTGCTGTAATGTAAGGGGTGGTGACTTCTGCATGACTGACAAGCTGTGTTTTGTCTAAGTTTTAGATTATATTCCCCGTGTAGTAGGCAGAATTCTAAAATGACCTCCCATGACCCTCACCCTTGTAAAATCTCCTTGCCTTGAATGTAGACAAAACTTGTGATTATCACAGGCTGTCACTCCCAGGGTTGTGTTATGGCATACAGCAAAAGGGATTGTGTAGCTGTTATAAAGGGTACTAACTGGTTGACTTTGAGTTAACCAAATGGGTGGGCCTCACCTAACTACATATCGGCCCTTTACATCTGAGTCTAGAGGTTAAAGACAGGAAAAGTGGGAGATTCAAAACATGAGGAGGACTCAATGTGAGAAGATTCTCCATTGCTGGCTTTTAGAGATGGAGGGGGCCACATGGTAAGGCTAGAGAGTGCCTCTAGGAGTTGAGAGTGAACCCTGGCTGATAGCCAGCATGAAACAGAGCCCTTAGTCCTATAACCCCAAGAAATGGAATTCTGCCTACAACCATGAGAGCTTGAAAGGGGATCCTTGAGCTGTAGAAAGGATGGCAGCTCAACACCTTAATTTCAGCCTTTTGGGATCAAAGAGCAGAGGGCTCAGCCATCTTATGCCTAGACTTCTGACCTACAGAAACTAGGAAAAAATAGTTTTACCATATTGTTTTAAGCCACTAAGTCTGTGGTGATTTGTTACACAACAATAGAAAACTAATTTGCCCAGTAATTCTTATTGTGAGATCTTAAGTCGAATTGTATTTTTTCTGTTGTTGTCAGTTTCCTTGCCTTTAAGTAACAGGATTTTCTAGTCTAGAACACTGGTACTCATAATAACTGTGTATTAAAATCACTTAGATTGTGAGGGGAAGCTTTAAATGTAGATTCCAGACCTTTCTCCTGATGTCCTGAATCAGACAATCTGGGAGCAAGGCTGGGGGTTGCACTGTTAACTGGTTTCCTAGGTGATTCTGATGTTTGTGGGGCTGGATCCCAATGGGCAGGACATCTGCCTATACCCTGGAATAAGAATATACAGTCTCTTCTAGCACTGACAGGTAGAGTTGGCAAGGAAGTCCTTTTTTTTTTTTTTTTTTTTTTTTTTTACAGTCAAGTATATTCAGTGCTCACTAGGTGTAAGGCATCGTGTGAGGGCTGTCTACCTTCTCTTGTTAAATCCTTGTAACGAACTATAATGACCTGTAAGGTAGGCACAATTATTAGCCAGTCTTCACTGTAGCTTGAGGAAACAGGGCCAAATTTACACAATGCATAAGGGGTAGAACTGGAATTTGAACACTGATCTTTGTCATTCCCAGTTGGGGGCTCTTAACCACTAAGTATATCCCGTGCTGTAAAATGGAGTGTCTGTTCGTTTCTGTACGTGTAGTGCTAAACACACTGTCTGGCACATGATAGATGAATAATAAACACATTTTGCTTATTAAATTCTCTGGAACTCCACCGCGACACCCAGTGCAGAGCAGTTTTTGTGACAATGGAGAGGGAGGAGGAGGCTGGCCAGGACCTTTTCTATGTTGGGGCTCCCTGCCCACTGCTGCCTCTCTGTGTCAATTCTGCCTCGTTTTCTTTCTCTACAGTTGTCTCTTTATGTAGAATGAGCTAACAGCAGCCACTCCCATCCTGTGGGATCCTGCTTCCCTTGCCATAGCTGATTAACCCAGGGTAAGACATTGGGAATTGGAAACTTGGGGTGGAAAGACCCTGATCGTGGTGGTCCCTGGAGCCAAATCCCATTCCACGGCAATGTTCTGGTAAGAAGGCCCACACAGCCTTCCCTGCTGCCCAGGCCCCTGGAGCCAGCCCACCTCCTTTCTTCTGGAACATTCCAGCACCTTTCCATTAAGTTCCCTTTGTAGCTTAAGAGGTTCTCTTTGTGCCAAAGAGCCTCTGCTAATGGAGGAGTAGAGACTTGCTGAGCTGAAGGGCATCTGAAATGTCATCTTCTTCTTTGTGTGGTCTGGCTGGGCATGGCAGGGCACTCTCTGCTTGATGTGACTCCTTCAGACCCTTCAGACTGGCCCAGTTTTCTTAACTCATTCATGCTCTTCCACCCTTCCACTACCTCTCCAAAATGGACTCAGCTTAGAGGATGCCATACAAGCCCCACCTCCTCTACGTGAAAGGCTTAAAAGAGCCGTACCATAAATATTTAAGATATCTTTCCTCCCTGCTTCATTCCCTGACATTTTCTCCACCTTTAATTTTCACTAGTTATAACACAAAGAAGTTCTAAAGGTAAGAAAAATCTATTTTCTGTATGAATTGTCGCAAATCCCAACTTAGTGGTGTCATAATAGCTAACATTTTTGTGCTAACTCTTAAAAGCCAGGTTTACTAATGTAAGTTAAGTGCTTCATGAAGTTAGATGTGCTTAATATAATTTTCTCAAAAAATTCATTGAGGTGTCATTACTATTATTCCTTGTTTCATAGATGAGGAAATTGAGAGGTTTAAAGGTTCTAAATGAATAAAAGTATATTCCAGAGCTGTCTGTGTCCAAACAGTGATAGCAAGATCAAATTGTAAAGCATCTCTATTTCGTTCTTCTGCCACCATCTCCATGCCATTTATTTTGGATACTGGGAAAATAGAAAGACCGTGCTGAACATTTCAGGGTAATGTGAGTGGTACAAGAAAGTTGGACACCAAAGGAGATCATGTAACTGGTGAGGGTGAAGAATTCAGGAAGACTTTCCTGAGAGGTATGGCAGATTTTCTAAAGAAGGCTGCAACAGTATTTTCCATCCCACATGTTTTTCTAGAATCTTAACACTCCTACATGAAGAGGTAGGGTCTGTGTCCCCTCCCCTTGAACTTGGGTGCATCTTTGTGACTGCCTGGACAGACAGAGTACAGAGGAAGGAACATAATGTGACTTCTGAGGCTAAATCATAAAAATGCCATGTTCTTTTATCTTATTGAGAAGCTCCCTCTTGCAACCCAGTCACCGTGCTGTTTAGAAGCCCAACCAACTCATTAAGAGGAACTGAAACCCATATCCTTGGCTGAGGTCCCAGCCAAGAGGTAGTACCATTTTTTTTTAAGCAGTGTAAGTGAGTGATCTTGAAACTAGATCCTCTAGTCTTCAGATGAGCTACCCCAGCTGATGCCATATATAGCAGAAGTAAGCCATTCCCCTAGGTCCTGCCTAAATTACGGATTCATGAGCAAAATAAATGATGGTTATTTTAGGCCATCAAGTTTGAGGTGCTTTATTAAACAGCAACAGATTAATGACACAAAAGAGGCTTTGAAAGATAAGCATCTTTCCAAACAAGGTTCAGAGGGCCATATGCTGCTTATTGACAGCTAGTAGTAGTAGTAATAAAAATAAATGTTATTATAATAATGATACCACTCTTAGTAACTGTAGTGGTAGTTAAGTTTCACTAAGTTCTTTTTTGTGCTATGCTCATGCTAAGTGGTTCATACTTTGTCTTATTTAATTCTAATAATGACTCTAGGTAGGTACTATTACCTTCATTTTACAGATGAGGAAACTGGGGCTTAGAGAATTTCACTTCTCTTTATAGACAGCCAGATTCTAACAAACTCACTTTTGTAGTATTCCCAGGCTCGAACATTTCCTTCCTGCTTGCCCAAACTACCAGATGATTCATTCTTTCATCCAGGCAGGGCTCATTTAGCCCTTTCATGGAAAGGAATGCTTTTAATCAGAGTCACAGTAAAGTGAGGATGACTGCAAGGTAGACAGATGTGTTTTTTCACCTGTCTATTTGCATTTTCAAGGTGGATATTTGCTAATCAATTTGAAAGCTCTTGTGTAGTGCATTTCTGTAGAGCTATCCGGAGGCAGAGGACCTCTTCCTAGCACTTGTCAAATGACTTTGTGCCTTAGACAAAGGCCAAAAATCCATCTGACATAGTCCTGGCAGCTCACACTTGTTCCTCTTTTGGCAGTTTGGAAAGTGGGCTGCTATATATCATCCCCTCTAATCTCTGCCCCAAACTGAATTGTGCTATCACCCTTATTTTACCTTTAAGGAACCCACAGCTCAGGCAAGTTCATAGCATGCCCAGGATCACACAGAAGAACCAAGACCAAATGTGGATCTTCTAACTTCAAAAGCTGAGTCCACTCTGCAACATGACATGCTATATCTCCCACACTATGTGAATGATTCAGGAAGGTGGATGATAAGAGACAGCAGCCAGCAGAAGGAAAGTAGTGATCCAAACACCTAAGAGGAATCCTAAACAGTGGAGAAAGGAGAGCAAACATTAAAAACTCGTGGATAGAAAAAAAAGAGGAAAAGAAAACCATTTGGAAGTGTTCATTGAGTTGATGCACTGGATAATTTAATAAGCTGTCTGTTCTGATCTGTCTTGCTTCCCTGCTCTTAGTAGGGTGCCATATGAAAGCTCCTACACGGTAATTATAATGGATGATCTTTCCCCCTGTCTGGGATCTTTATGGTGTGATTTGGATAGCTCAGCTGCTAAGCTGTTTTTCTTGGGAGGCAGAGTGTGGGGCATGTGTGAAAATATGTGTGAGAGCTTGTGTGTGTGTTGCGGGGGTAAGGGACAGTGGCTGGGATTGGCCCTTAGAATCTCTTTTCCATTGTGGCAACATTTTTTTCTGCTGCCTCTTGGGATCTTGGTGCCAGGGTAAGCTTCCTGCCTTCTACCTGATCACATCTTTCTCAGACTATATAGCCTCAGGACTCAAATTCCTGCCAAATGTCAATAAATTCATCAGATTAATGAATCCTTTCCTAGCTAATATGGTTCTCATTCAGTTAGTTAATCAACAAATAATTATTAAAAGCCTGGAAGTGCCAGGCACTGAGAATATCCATCCTCTCATGAACATGGGTTTTAGTGGAGGAGATTGTGGGAAGCAAGAAAACAAATAAGTATGAATTTCAGACACTAATAAGTGATAAGAATAATATGATGGCATGTGTTTTTGTTTGGGTGATCAGGGGACTAAGTGATGTCTAAGGGCCCTGAAATCCAATTTGGACCTAAATCTAATCTAACCTGTCTCTAATGTGATCTAAAGGAAGAAGAAAGAAAGGAAATCTTGTCAAAGAACTCACTTAGGAAAACTCTTTTCCAATTTGGCTTCCTGTGTATTGATGAGGCAGGCTGTCCTGTTACTTGGCATGCCAACTACCAACTATTTCTTGCTTTGACATCACAGGTCTCATTTCAGGATAATGGTGACAATGGTGATGACTGTTAATAAACACAATGTTTTAAATTCTATGGAGAATAAAAGAATTTAAAACATACAATTGGGAATTGCTCTCAAGAGATTTGCTTTGATCCTTTCAGATGGGGTGTGCTAACTGGAGATATCTTGAACAAGTTCCTATCTCTCTGGGCCTCAGTTTCCCCATCTGTAATATGACAGTATTGGGCTAGATTAGTGGTTCTCAAACTGTGGTCCCTGAACCATTAGTGGCAGCAGCACTTGAGCGCTTGCTAGACATGCAAATTCTCAGGCCCTACCCCAGATCCACTGAATCAGAAACTAAACCCTGGCAATCTGTGTTTTAAGGAGCCCTCCAGGTGAGTCTAATGCACGAAAAATCTAAACACCACTGAATAAGATGATCCCTGAGGCCTTCCCGACTGCCTGTTTTTGCTTCTCAGACTTGTTGGATGAAACTGGCCTGGAGTGGGATCCCCAGAGGGAGGGATGAGAAATGGAGGAAGGTGCCTTTCCTGGTGCTTCCCTCCCCTTTGAAAGTTTTAATGCCTCCTTCTTATCCCTGCTTTCTCTCAGTGTCCTCTAGTGATAGGAGCTTATTAAGATGGGGGATTTTCCACAGGCCTGTTTCAGAGGTCCTGGGGAGGGGTTTTAATCGCCAGACTTCACATTGAGGGTGTTAACATTTATTAAAGTCAGTTCCTCTGATTGCCTTTTAACAAGGCGGTGACTGTACATAGGAGATAACACTGGGCCCAGCCCTGTGGGGCCTCAGAGGCAGCTTACAATAATCAGGCCCAGGGAAAACAGAAAGGCAGCCTGGAATAGTGGTAGCAGAGACACAGCAGCAGCTCTCATGCTGTCTGTGCTGGGGTGGCTGGGCTGGCGGAGGGGTCCAGACTGTTGTGGGATCTGGGGTGGTTTCAGTCAACAAGGTGGGCCTGGGGAAGTAGAAGGGAAAGGCTAGCAAGGTCCTGTTCAGGAACAGAACCATTACAGAGATGGGGCAGAGAGGGCCAAAGCTCCGGCCTCTTTTGTAATGTAGATTTGGGTCTTATCACTTTCATAATTTTGTGAGGAGGGATAGAAGATGGACTATATGCTATTGGGTAGTGGAGGGTGGAAAATGGTTCCAAAGCCCTCGTTCTAGTTTGGATTTGTTGCAATTGCTCTTGGCTCCTGGCCCTTTCCTCTGTGGCCTCCTATTGGCTCACACACCACAAGGTTACTTTTTCTTTCTTTTTCTTTTTAAACATTTCAAAAGCTGTAAGGGTACAAGTGGTTTTTGGTTTCATGGATGAATTGTATGGTGGTGAAGCCTAAGATTTTAGTGCACCCATCCCCTAAGTAGTGTACCTTGTACCCACTATGCAGTTTTTATCCCTCACCCACTTTCCAAAACCCTGCTTCTGAGACTCCAATGTCCATTATACCACTCTGTTTGCCTTTGTGTACCCATAGCTTAGCTCTCACTTATAAGTAGGAACATGCGGTGTTTGTTTTTCCATTCCTGAGTTACTCACTTAGAATAATAGCCACTAGCTTCAGATTGCTGCAAAGGACATTATTTCATTCTTCTGTATGGCTGAATAGTATTTCATGGTGTGTATATACCACATTTTCTTTTTTAGTTCTTTCTGTTTTTTGAGACAAGGCCTTGCTCCAGGCTGGAGTGCAGTGGTGCAATCTCAGCTCACTGCAACCTCCGCCTCCTGGGCCCAAGGGATCCTCCCACCTCAGCCTCCCAAGTAGGTGGGACTACAGGTGCATGGCACCACATGCGGCTAATTTTTTTCTTCTTTGTATTTTTGGTAGAGATGAAGGTTTCACCATGTTGCCCAGGCTGGTCTTGAACTCCTGGGATCAAGCAATCTGCCCGCCTCAACCTCCCAAAGTGCTGGGATTGCAGGCGTGAGCCACCATGCCCAGCCCACATTTTCTTTATCCACTCATCAGTTGATGGGCACTTAGGCTGGTTCCATATCTTTGCAACCGTGAATTGTGCTGCAATAAACATATGTGTACTGGTGTCTTTTTGATATGATGACTTCTTTTCCTTTGGATAGATACCTGGTAGTGGAACTGCTGGATGGAATGTTAGATCTGCTTTTATTTCTTTGAGAAATCTCTGTACTGTTTTCCTGTTGTACTAATTTACATTCCCACCAGCAGTGTATAAGCATTCCATATTCACCACATCCATGTCTATGCCAACATCTATTGTTTTTTGCCTTTTTAATAATGGCCGTTCTGGCAGGAGTGAGGTGGTGTCTCATTGTGGTTTTAATTTGCATTTCCCTAATGATTAGTAATTTTGAGTATCTTTTCATACCTTTTTCGGCCATTTGTATATCTTGTTTTGAGAAATATCTATTCATATCAGTTGCCCACTTTTTAATGGAATGATTTGTTTTTTTCTTTACAGCAGCAATTTTCAAACTGCATTCTCCTGGTCTTAAGAACTCAGTTTCCACTTCATCAGATCAAAGATCCAAGGAGTTGAATGGCTCTCATTTCTCTGGGGTCTGTGAGGAGAGGAACGGCCTCTGTTCCTTCCTCCCCTTCACCTGGGGCATCTCTCATTTCATCTGGTTTTTGTCAGAGAAGTTTGAAAGTATTATCACCAATAAAAAAGAAAAAAAAAAAAAAACCATTGGAAAGCACCATGCTTGATTGCTTCTTTTTCTGTGATGAACTCTGCCTTCCTTCCCTGCTCCTACCTACCCTTTCTCTCCATTTCCCCACTTGGTGAAAGGCAGACCCAGCTCAGCAGTTGCCTCTTCTCTCTCTTCTTCGTCTTAGCATCCAGCTGTCACTACATGGTGCAGATTCTCCTCACCAGAGGCTCCAGAACCGGTCTCTTCTTTCCTTCCCCTCCCTTATGGTTATAGCTCAGGTCTTTGTTGCTTCTTGCCTGGACTTGCTCAGAACTGGTTGTTCTGTTTCTGGTCCTGCTCCCTCACATCCTTGTAGCCTGCACCCAGAGTGACCTTGCCAAATGTCACTCTGAGCAGGTTATTCCCTGCTCAATGCCTCATTTTTGCCCATCAAGCCAATCTCCTTGGTTCAGGGGTTTAGGCCCTCCACGAGCTGTGCTTTTCAGTCTTATCACTCTCTGCTCAGCCAAGCCAATCTCCTTCTGGTTTACTCAATACCTTTCAAGAGTCAGCTCAGGTGTCACTTTCTCTCTGGTTCCTGTCCCTGACTCCGTGAGCTGAGTAAATTATTTCATTTGATAGGCAGATTACCCTTAAGATTATAATTTTATAACTGTCTTCTCCACAAGCCTGTGAATTCCTCAAGGGTACAGTGAGCATGGACCATTCGTCTTTGTACCCGTGATATATAGCAGGTACATTATAAGGACTCTTTTGAATGCTGCAGGGCTGTTCAAAGGACTTCTTTGGTCCCTTCCCACCCTTGTTTTCAAAGTACAGTGGTATTTGCTTGGAGGTGAATGGTCAAAGTACAACTCAGGCTGCTGTGTTGGTGAAATGTAGTGAGCAGCTGGGTGGGCGCTGAAGGGCTGAGTCATCGTGTGACCCTTCTCCTTCATTGCCTTGGGCTGGTCATTTGGCTTCTCTGGAATTTGGTTTTTCTACCCATGTATTTGATAACTTGACAGCAGTGAGAAATTTCTGTCTCTTTGGCACACAAAGATTGAGATGCAGTAGCAAGTTCTACCAGTGCGTATCCCACTAATAATAATAAATACTTATCAAACTGTTGAGCATGTCCCAAGCACTGAGCAAAGGCTAAGCTCTACCCACTTTGTCTTATCTAATTCCTCTTACAACCCAAGGAAGTAGGTACAATTACCTCCAATTACTGAAGGCTCAGAAACACGTAAGCTACTTGTGCAAGGTCAGGAAGAGTAGGGATTCAAATCCAGGTGTTGAAGACTCCAAATGACTAACTAGTGGGCTGTCTGTCTCGTGGTCTGAGGAAGGTGAAATATGCCCTTACAATCATTGAAAGTGCTATACAGCCCCTGGCTAGGAGGGAACTATACCCAGCACTGCTTTCTACAGCATGCAAATACAGGTACCACATGTTCCCTTCCTGGGCTTCCTAGAACCTCATTATGGGGATGATGAAAATGATGGTGATGATGTAACTACAGTAAAAATATGCTCAGGAGATAGTCGCCACCACCCACAGGAACTGGCTCACCTCTGTCCTTACTTCATACCGCTCTTGTCCTTTATCACCCTTCTCTGGCCATATGCACCTACTTGCTGTTCCCTGTACACGCCAAGCTTGTTGCTGCCTCAGAGACTTTGCAGTTGCTATTCCCTCTGCATGAATGCCCTTCCACCTACTCTTCATGGCTTTTATCACTCGCTGCCCAGTTCTAACATCACATCCTCAGAAAGGTCTTTCCTGATTCCTTGTCTAAAATATTTCCCTCTCTTCTGCAATTTACATCCTGTCCCTTCCCTCTGTTAGTTTCTTTTATAGCAGTCTGCATACTTTGTAGTTATTTTCTTCACTTTTAAAAATATCCTTCCCCTCCTCCCTCAAACAGGAACCCAGAGGGCAGGAGCTTTATCTGTATTATGCACTGCAGTATTCTTACCCTGTGCCTGGCCCACGGTGATGATAAAAAAATTGCTGAGTGAATAACCAAATGAATGAAGGATGACTTATTCTCACTTTACTTTTCCTATTCTAGGCTGGACAACACTTGAACTCACCCAATAACCTTGGCCAATCTTCTTAACCTCTCTGGGCTTCTGTTTTCATGCCTCTAGAATAAAGGAGTTGAACTAGAACAGGGGTCAGCAGGTGTTTCCTAAAGGGCCAGAAAATAAATAATTTTAGGCTCTGAGGGCCACGCAGTCTCTGCTGCAATGACTGATCTCTGCTGTTCTAGTGTGAAAGCAGCCATAGACAATATGTCAATGAAAGAGCATGGCTGTGTTTTAATAAAACAAGAGGCCAGCCCGTGGGCCATAGTTTTTTGATCCCTGGACTAGACAGCCACTACAGACCATCCTCATTTGGACGTTTTAAATTCCCTATTGGCCATCTTGTAAGGAGCTCTCCTTGGCTTCAACTTCTTGGCCTTCATGATTAAAATCCCTCTTCTGGTGGCATGCATGTTGGGGACCCCTCAAAGGGGCAAAGCAATGTGGAAAGTAAACATAGACCCACCAAAGTTGTGTGGCACACCAAGACTGTAGGCGATGTTTGAAGGCTTTCCTGAGATGGTTAGAAGCACTTAGATTATAGAATTTGGTGACTACCTTTGGAAAGGATCCAGAAGTTTTCTTTCTCAAAATTTTTTCCTCCCCTTCCCTGGAGACTTGTCTAATCTCCTCAACCTTCACAGAACTCCTTGAGCTCTGAAACCCTGAGCACTCGGTCTGTGCGTGACACCTCATCTGCTCAGTTGCGTTGTCTTTCTTACCCACAAATGCGTGTCTTCTTTCCCCACTGAATTATAATCTCCTTGACAACAGAGAATTTTCTTCCTTTCTTTCTCTGAAATGGCATCTAATATTGTTCTGAGCATACAGAAGTGCTGAATAAACATCAATTGACATTCTAAGAGCCCCCTGCCCTCCTTTCCTGTTATGCGTTGCTCAGGAGGCTCATGCCCTTGTGAGGACAGAGCTTGATGATGACTTTTCCTTTTTTGGATTCTGTTCCTTGTGATGTGTGGGTTCTGCCACCTGTCTGCTGGTTACCAGATACTTATCAGTGATATTTATAGTCAGGCTCTTTGGCTGGCCATGATGGTCAATTGGATATCATCTGAGCCCACAGAAGTCAGAGGCAAGGCAATTGCGTGGGAGATGAAGATCAGATGGGACTTGAGAACTGCATGAGAAGTAAAAACATTCCAGATTTAAGATTCAGCTCTGCCACTAACTTGCTGAAGGACTTTAAGCAAACCACATAGCAAGTCACTTCAACAAGCCATAGTCTCCTTTTCTTTATTTAAATGGAGATTAAGTGAAATAATTTATATTAAGGTACTGGTAAAAAGTAAAGAATCATGCTCATATCATAATAATCATTAGTAATGAGCTGCCATCACCTCTCACCTCCCTACTGGTCTCCCCGCTCCCACCCTTGCCCATTGAGTCTGTTGTCTAAATGGCAGCCGGAGTTATCATATAAAGGTGAGTTGGATCTTAGATCTTGTCACTCCTCTGCGAAACCTCCAATGGCTCCCATCTCACTCACAGCCCAAGTCCTAATAATGGCCCCTTGGGCCCCACATGTCCTGGCCCCGTGTCCTCTGACCTCATTTCCTTCAAAACTCCATCCCAGCCACCTGCTCTTCTGTATTGTTCCCACTGCAGAGGCGTTGCTCTTGCTCTCCTTTTATCTAGAATGTTCTTTCCCTAGATATCAACACAGCTCACTGCATCATCTGTTTCAAGACATTACCCAAAGGTCACTTTTCTCAGTGAGGCCTTTCCTGGGCATCCTTCTTTAAAAATTGCTTCCTATCTCCCATTCCTGCTTAAATTTTCTCTGCAGTACTTGGTACCAGCTAACATAATATTTATATCACTTGTTTTGTTTTTATCTGCTCCTGTACCCTGTGAAAATTTCATGAGGGCAGAGAGTTTTATTGATGTACTTACTGCTATATTCCCAGTGTTAGCACAGGGCTTGACACATAGTCGGTGCTTAATAAATATTTGTCAAGCAAATAACAGAAGTTACCATTTCATTAGCTCAAAAAGGGGCCTGCTGGGGCACATCGGAACTGTGTGCATTCAGTTTAATACTTGGTTGATATGGATTCATCCATTTGCTACAGCTTGGTGCAACTAATGCTCACCTCTTTCCACCCGGTCTCTAGGAAGACAGCATATTGAAGTGACTAGGGGTTTGGGTGTGGCCATCAGACCTAGACTCACTAGCTGTGTGTGTTTCACAAATAACCTACCTCTCTGAACTTGGGTGTCTCGACTATAAAATGATAGCTTCTACCTTGTAAAGTTTTTATAAGGATTAAATGGAGAATTCTTAATTCATATAAAGTGTTTAGACAGGTCTTTAGCCCATGGTAAAGTTTTGGCTAACGGTAAGTATTTTTATGTTAATAGCAGTATAATAACATCATAAGCATCTTCCAAGAGTGCATAGGCACAAGCATAATTTTAATAACTACTATTTTTGTGTGAATTTGCTGAGTTGTCCCAAACATGTCTTTTGTGTTTAAATTTTATATCATCTGCTATTAAGACAGGCATGCCAATTTCCTTTTTTCTACTTCTTTCCATTCTCCCTATCTTTCCTTTACTCCAGGATGAATATTCATCCCATCTGCACCACTTACTGGCCATGTGTCTTGACTCCAGCCACTATACCACTAAAAGCCTCAGTTTCCTTATCTGCATAATGGGACTGAAAGTCTCAGCCTTTCCTACTTTGCAGAGACAATGAGTGGACAACTTGGGAAGATGGATGTAAACAGTAAACCTACAAATATCAGGTTTGCTCCTCATTTTTATTGCCTCTCCCCAGCAATGAGTGTTTTTGTATGCCCCGCCGAACCTCTCTATTCTTGCCCATCCTGAGGAATTAGCTGTAGCATGTGCACAATGGACACAGCTTGCTTTTTTGTCTCTGATTCCATGGGTGTATGATAGATGCCTCCCTGAAGCCAAGATAGAGTTCTTCTTTGGAGAACCATTTTTAAAAATGTTATATTGGAGATGACTTTCAGTTCAGCATGATAATTTAATTTTAATTATTGATGTGACTTGAACCTGGCATTTTGGATCTGTTTAGGCCTCTTGAAAGCTTGAAGATTTTTCAACATTGTGAGACCACTAATTTACTATCTATCCAGAGGTTTTCTGCATCAAGTAAACATACTGTAATTTCATTAATATAGTTCTCTGGAGAAATCAACTGTATCCTTGGTGCTGAACTGGGAAATTCATCAGGCAGGAGAGAGAATAGTGGTGAATGCAGGCCCTGAGATGGCAATTAGGAGCAGGGAATCAGATTCATTCCCTTTCTCCTTATCTCCTTTGTCTGTAGGTCTCTGCCGAGTTTAGGACTTCAGCCCTCTGCCCCCGCTAGGTTTATAATACTGTTATGGAAAAAACAAAATAAACCAAAATACCTCTTGGAAACCAGCTAGTTCAGGGATGGCAAATGGGTTTCTTTTCTGGTGCCAATAGACAGGTGGTGCTTGCCTGAAGCAAGTTGTTGAAGATTTCAAGTCCACATCCCCTTATTTAGCAATTTATTTTGTACTTACCATGCACCAGGAATTGTTCTAAGCCCCTTAACTTGTGTTAACTCATTTAATCCTAGTAACAATGTGATGAGGCATGCACGATGAATAATCCCTTCTCCACAGATGAGAAAACTGAACTATCTGGCCCCAAATCAGATACCTTGTAAAGGGTGGAGGTGGGATTCAAACCAGGCAGTCGGTTCCCTTAAGCTCCAGTAGCCTTGTGAAGCACTTGGCTCAGCTTCTGACAATAGTAAAACTTGATGAATCTGGGTTGGGCAGATGCTGCTGCTGCTACTGCTGCTATTACCACGTGCGGTTGCCATAGATAACCGTACATTTCCCAGAACAAGAGATGTTTAAAGAGACCCCTCTTTCTTTTTTGTGCCTGGCTACTCTATATTCATTGTTTAGTCCCAGCTTAAAGTATCTTTCAAGAGAGACTTTTCCTGACTCATTCCAGCCATCCTTCTGGTCCAAAATATTTCCCCCTGTTATCTCCATCACATCCCTGTTCTACCTTTTTACTTTCACTTCAATTTGTCCTTTTAGATATGTAACTGTGTGATCATTTGTTTAATGTCTATCTCTCTCACTTGTAAGATGAAGGGGCTGGTTGTGCACTTAAGTGGGATGATCTAACACAGTGTTTTTCAAACTATGGGTCATGGCCCATTAGTGGGTCTTGAAATCAATTCCACAGCTCTTGAGCACTGAAAAACAGGAAAAAAGAGCAGGTACTTTACACATTGAAAAAATGCATATCATATTGTGAAGCTTTTACTTAAAGAGATTCATCTATAGATGGTGCCTGTACACTCGGTTGGGTGTAAAATATATTTTGAACTGTGCACTACAGCCAAAGATTTTGAAACTCCTGGCCTAAAGTGAATAAGATGGGGAATTGGACCAGGTAACCGCTGAGGTCTCTCTCCCCTGAAGCTGGGATCTATAGGTCAGGCAAGGGCATTTGGAACCTAGGGCTAATTCCTCTCCATCTGATGCATTATATTTTTCAATGCTATTTGATTATGCCTGGCTGCTTTGGAGGCGATCTCTCTCTTGTTCAATTAAGCTCATGCTTGCTTTTCAGCCTGCTAAATGAAGCCTTTGATCACAATTGAGAATTCACTGTTTCCGTTGGTATTACAGCTCTAAATTTGCCCATTTCCAACAGCCGCTGATTCTAATTGAAATGGAAGGGCTGTGGGATTTTTTTCTTTGGGGTTTAATTGTGTTTGTCTCCTTATGTATTGCCAACTGCTGGTTCCTTTTTAAGAGGAAAAAGGGGCCGGGTTGGAGAACAGTGTGACAAATCTTTTCTGGGCTAAGGTGAGCAGTAGGTTACAGCCTTTAAGATCTAATGCCTTCAAGGCAGAGAATTGAACCAAAAAACAAACCAGCTTTTATTTCCTTTATTTAAGATTTATGTGCCTTAGTGGTAAATTAAGAACATTTCTGGGTACATTTAGGTGCCATCTTTGCTTTTGTCCCTACAATCTTGTTCCTCAAAGTGTGGTTCATGGACCAGCATATCAGCATTACCTTAGAACATGTTAGAATTGCAGAATCTCAGGCCCTGGCCCAGACCTGCAGCATTTGAATCTGCATTTTGACAAGTTTTTGTGTGATCTATGAACACATTTCATTTTGAGCCCTAGCTCTGGAGGCAGACCAGAGGCTGAGCCTCCTCCATGACTTTCTAGCTTTGTGACCCTGGCCAAGTCTCTTAACTCTAGGGGCTCAGTTTTCTAGTCTGTAAAATGGGATCACAGTGGCACTTGTTCTTGGAATGTATGAAAGAAGACAATGTGGCAGAGAAGTTATCACAGAGATTGGCATACCGTGTTTTGTTGTTATTGCTTTTTGCTGTTACTACTGCTGCCTTGAATTCTGATGTGTGCTCCTTTTTCCTGGCCTAGGTGTTAACCTTACCATCCATAGTTCACATACCAATGAATGCCTCTTTCAGAAGCAAAATTGTTGGGTTAAAATCTGATCTCCCTACAAGCAGGTTCAGGGCCTGGAGAGGCCCTATTTTTATCATTGTTTAAATGAATCATTCCAAGGCGAAGGGGAAAAATGTTTTCCCTAACTGGGAGGACTGTTTATCTGAAATGCATTCTCTAAAGACTGGAAATTTTAGCCTCTCTGAAATAGTGCCTGAAATGAAATGCATTTCTTGTCACCCTCTGCCTAGACTGTCTAGGCTTCTGCTCCACTGTGGCTCCCCTGCCCCAGTTAGGGATGTGCTACATTTCAATAGCCTAGTTTAGTCCAATCCTCTCAAGCAGATAGAATGAAGTGTTTTCAATTAGCAGAATCTCATTGCTGAGGGCACAAAGAGATAGTTCTCCTGGAGCAGATAAACTAATGAAACATACATTGTGTATTTACTGGAGGAGGAAGCTCCTCGGCAGGGGTTTAGTGTTCCCATGCTCGCTGGCCTGGGACTGCTCTAGCCATGAGCTCATTGTTTAAAGACACCTCGTCCAATCTCAAGATGCATAAATCCCTTCTGCAATAGCCCTGGTGGTGGCCATACAGCTTCTTCTGCACATCCTACGGGACTGACTCACTTACAAGGCAGCCCATATCTTGGTTGGACATCCCTGGTTGTTAGAAGTGTATAACTTCCTTTCTTATGTTGAGTACAACTTTGAGGGCTGATTACTGCTCCCTGTCATGTTTTCCTAAACTCTCACCATCACGGTCACCACTCTTTCTTCAATATCCTTTATCTTTTCCATTTCCACCCTTCCCTTCCCTGTCTCCCATCCAAGTATTAAAAGGCATTAAATGAGAGTGGCATTCATCCCTTCACTCATTCATTGGTTCATGCATTACTCATTTAACAAATGTTTAAGTGTCCGCTATTGGCCAGATATTCTTCAAAACACTGGGAATCGAGTGACAGACCAGGTTCTTGCTCTCATGGAACTTTTTCTAGTGGAGCAGAGAGATGCCAAACAAATAAACTAACAAGATAATTACAGGTTGGCTAGTACTTTGATACAAATAAACACAGAGAAATGATCATGATCATGTGTTTGTGTGGGTGCATGTGTATATGGCGTATGCATCCATGCATGTATGTAAGGTAGGGAGGAAGAGAGAGAGATGGGGATTGGTTGATTTTTCTTTAGATGGAGTGGTCAGGAGAAGCTTCTGAGGTGATTGTTTAGAAGCATAAGCCTAAAAGAGAAGGCAGGATGCCATGCCAAGGACTGGGGAAAGAGCATTCTCAGTAAAGGAAACAGGAAGTACAAAGAGATTCGAATAAGAGAACTAGGTGTGTGGAATAGACGGTAAGAGCCCAGGGAGGGTGGTACATACGGAACAAGGGAGGGAAAGGTGCAAGATGCTAACAAAGAAGGAGGCAGGGCTAGTTCGGAAAGGACTTGTAAGCTAAGGAAAGGAGTTTGGATTCTATTTTGGCTGCTGTAGGAAGTCACTAGAGGATTCTCAGGGGTTGAGGGGCATGATTTAAGTTTTAAGAAGAGCAGTCTGGCTATGTGCAGAGAATGCATTGCAGGGTGGAAAGGCAATAGTGAGAAGACCATTGAGGAGGTAGCACAGTACTTGGGTTAAAGAGCCAAGATAATGAATTTCTTTTTCTTTTTCTTTTTTTTTTTGAGGTGGAGTCGTGCTCTGTCACCCACGCTGGAGTGCAGTGGCTAGATCTCGGTTCACTGCAACCTCCACCTCCTGGGTTCAAGTGATTCTCCTGCCTCAGCCTCCCGAGTTGCTGGGATTACAGGTGCGTACCACCACATCAGCTAATTTTTGTATTTTTAGTAGAGACAGGGTTTCACTATGTTGATCAGGCCAGTCTGGAACTCCTGACCTCGTTATCCACCCACCTCAGCATCCCAAAGTGCTGGGATTACAGGCGTGAGCCACTGCACTGGGCTGAGGATGAATTTCAGTTATGTGTTTGGAGGCAGAAACATCAGGACTTAGTAATAAATTGTGTATTGTGGGTGTAAAAAAACATGTCCTTTATCCTTGAGGCTCGAAGGAATATCTGTGTGTAGGAAAAGAGAGGAGGAGTTAGCTGCATTTGAAAACCAATGACAGTGGGAGCACCCTATTTCTGAAAGCGATTTCATTTTTCACCTGAAGGTGCTTAAAGACATAGCTACTGTAGGGATAAACAAAATATTTCAGAATAAGTCTTAGTGATCTAGTACTACCTTTTTAATGAACAGATTAGTCAATAGGGAATAGACAAAACTAAAGTTGCAAAGCAAATTACTGGCAAAGCCAAGACTAGAATCAAGTTCTGATATCCAGGCAAATGCCCTTTCCACTCACTACCCCACACTAAATGAGGGTTCTTGGGCCAGAGTGTTAAAAGGTCATGAAAATAAGATGGGTACCAAGAAGATCCTAGGCATATTGATCATTTGATAGGAAAGGAATTGAGTAATGATAAAATAATTTTTATTTATTTTTCCTTTTTTTTTTTTTTGAAAGCCTTCAGTAGCTTCCATTGTATACTATAATCAAGTTTTACAGTGGTGGGAATGATCTCTGTATATTCACCATCTGGTACAGCGCATGGCATGTATTAGGTCCTCAGTAAATGCTTGCTGAATGAGTGAACAAATGTTTCAGCATTAGGGGGCTTATTCATAGGTAATTTTTAAATAGTCTTTTCTGCTGACTAAATGCTTATCTCATTTTGGGCTGGAATTATGTCAAGACTCTTCAGACCAGGGATTGGATAGTCCTGCTCCATTCTAAACTGATTGGGTAACACTTGGATACTAATATTCTTTAGGTCACATGTTGGATCTAAGGAATATTGGAAATGCTATGGCCAGGGAACTTGGAATAATATCAAACATTGTTAAAGGAACAGGGTATATTAAACTTGGAGTAGAGTCAAGACAATTGATATGCAAAGGGATGGCTTGTTAAAATGGTCTGATATTTTGGCCTTGACTTACTTTTGGCTTCCCAGAGAGTAGAATGAGGACCAGGGTCTCCAATTTTCAGGAAGAAGGAAAGATTTTTGTTCAGGGTAAGGGTGAATAAAAAATCATAGCCATCTGAATATGAAATATGTTTCCTAGAGTGAGGTAAAGGATTAGTGAGCTGGTTGACATGGGATGCACTCTTGCCAAGAATGTTGTAAAAGGGGTCCCTAATTTTATGGAGGCTGAGGTAGATATTTTCAGGTCACTTTCCAACCTGAGATTCTAAGGCATTTCTAGAAAGTTAGTATGCATGTGTCCATTCATTCCCTACTCTGGTGAGTATACACTGGTGAATAAAACACACCTAGTCTCTGTACATTTGAATTTATAATCCAGTATGGTAGATTAGATTGTTCATTTCCCCCACCATAATTCTAGAATCCTCTTGATCATCAGCCTCCTAAATGGCCAAACCCAGTGCCAAACAGAAAGCCAGAAAACCCCAGTTAGAACTGTCATAGTAGAAAGTATAGTAAGATATAACTTTTGTTTTCCCAAGTGAGCTTAATTGTTTAAAAGCCAGCTGGCTCTCAGGGTCCTGATGCTACCTTTTTATTTCCCTACAAGCAAAGTTCTTCTCTGCCCTGTTCCTTCTCTGCATGTCTCAGCCAAGAGCAGGCTCTGTCTCCAAGTAGCTTTCAGTGACAATTATAGTGGATGTGGCTTCAAGCACCAACTTTGCTGGAGCCAGGGAAACTGGTGGTACCGTGTCATCCATATTGTTTTTCAGAGTAGTAACAATGAGACTGTGAAAGCTTCTCTGGCTAGGCTTTCTTTCCTGGTGCTGTACCCCAGGCTGGGGGTACACTCGAAGAAGACAGCCAAGTCTCATTAGATATAAGGAAGTAGGGGCCCAGGACGCACTAGTTCCTCCTGAGCTTCGTGTGGTTACCATAATGCTTCGCTCTCTTTTTCTCTTTTTGAGGTGGAGTTGTGCTCCGTCACCCATGCTGGAGTGTAGTGGCTTCATTCAGAATCTGTCCTCTTGGAAAGGAGCTGCTAGTGGGACAACTGCATCTAGGGAGAGAATAGGTTAATGATGCATCTGTCTACCCCATTAATCTTCACTCTTTTTTTTTGAGTTGCTTTCCTGTTTAGACAGATATTCTTTTTTTTTTTTCAGCTTCTCTTGATCTGGTTCAATTTACTCCTTAAGTAGTACCCATCAATAAACGGGGCTTGAGTTGCAGGCTGAGATTCTTTCAATCCTTTCTAGGTAATTCTCATCATGTCCATGAAATGATAGGTGATCCCTCATTGGAGCTCACTAACTCTGAACCCTGAAAATATATTTATCTAACTTACTGTCTGTCCAGAGCTCCAAGCTTCAGGTTTTCTCTCTTCTGTCCTTTGGGAGGCTCTAAATGGCCTTTCATCAGGGGTGCCCATTCAATAATTGCATTTGTCTCTGACCAGGAGTGTTTAGGCTTCACAGATAACAAAGAGTGAGAAGGCTTTGAAGTGTTTATTTTGACAGTAGCACATAAAGCAAGGTAATGTGTACAATGACATTTATTATTCCACAAACATTTGTTGGTTGCCATGGTAGCATAGAGGCAGGCAGGCAGGTTCTGGAGTCAGAACAGTTTAAATTTCAGCTTCATCATTTTCCACATATGTAAATTTGGATAAGGCGCTAGCCACTCTAAGCTTTAGCAACCTAACCTGAATAGTACCTACCTCAAAGAGAATTAAGTGAGATAATATATATTCAGTGGTTGGTATATAGTAAGCATGCAATACTTGTTAGGTATAATAAGCGATAGATACTAGGAATATAGGTAGCTAATAGGTATAATAAGCGATAGATACTAGGAATATAGGTAGCTAATTGTCATAAATCTGGAATAACTGAGTTGGAGCAAGGGTTAAAGGAAATGAAACCTCTGGCACAAATTGAGCACAGTGCTCCTAATTATAAATCTCTTTTCTCTAAATATTTGCTTGTTTATCTTTGTGCTGCCCTGGGTCTTTTCATAGCTATTGAGCCCCATCTGTTCTCATTTATATTCAGCTGCTATTTGGAATATAAGTGTTAATTATCTCTTTAACACCTCACTGCTACTAATTCTGAGTACTCTGTATTCTTGGTTCCTTTGGTTTGCCATCTGCCCAGGTCCCATACTACTTGTCTTCATGATCTCTTCTGTTGTTTTAGTGGTTCTTGACTCTCTTTTAAAAGGAATACATTTAAAATAACCTCCTCCAACTATTATCTTTAAATATATTTTATGATTATAAAAGTAATTATTATCAAAAAGTTGTAAAAATACATGGAAAATAACCCTGTTTTATAACCCTTTGACCTAGATAAAACAAGGATTTATATGTTAAATATCTTTTCTTCCAGTATTTTTCCCTATATATGTGTTTAAAGCTTAGTATTACACCGTGTAGCAGATGAGAATTTGTAACTACAAGTGATGAAATAATCAACTCAAACTAGGATTAAAATGAAGAAAGAGATTAGCTTACATTACTGAAAATCCAGAAGTAGCATAGAATTTAGGATTCCCTTAACCCAGTGGCTCTGCCTCCATTTTGTGTCTCTCAGCTCTGTTGTCTTCTCCTCCATCAGTTTCTGCTTTAATTTATAAGGCAACATGGCTTCAGCAATCCCAGGCATCACATCTGTACACAAAGGAGGCCAGGAGAAGAAGGGTTGTTTCTTCCTATTGACTCCCTTAAGCATGGAAAAACCTTTCCCAGAAGTTCCCAGCAAATTGTCATTCATGTCTCTTTGGCCCCTGTTGAGTAATGTGCTCATTCCCGAACCAAGCTGTAAGAGATTGGTTTACCAAGATGGCCTAGATCCATGGTTCTTAAATTTGACCACACATCAGCATCCTTTTGAAGCCTTTTGAAGCCTTGTTAAAACATGGATTTTTGGGCTCCACCTCCAGTGTTTCTGGTTTAGTAGATCAAGATGGTGCCCAAGAATTTGTATTTGTAACAAGCTTCCAGGTGGTGCTAATGTTGCTGGTCCAGAGGCCACACTTTGAGAACCACACCGGCTTAGAGAAATTAGAGCACTTTTGGAGATGAGTTCAATCTCTCCAAATATTTTGTGGCCATATAAAACAGAAAGAATGAACTGAATGGTGGGGAGAAAATCAAAGTGTCTATTACATCCTTGACTATTTCTGCCTTATCATAAAACATGCTTTAAATGTATGGGTTTTATTGGTAAAATAAACCATGGTTCTTTTATATAAGGGATTATATTATTTAACCAGTCTTCTGTTATTGGACTTGGATAATTTTAGTATTTTGCTATTATATATTACATGGTAAGAAATGTCAATGCCCACAATCATTTGTGTGCTTCTCTGATTATTATCCCCAAGTACATTCCTAGATGTAGAACTGCTCTTCTGGCTATTCTTATCTCACTGACTCAGGGCTCTTTTTTCAAGGGAATACATGTTTCATAACCCCCCACCCCACCCTCTGCTTTCTTAAAGAGCCAGACCTTTATATCTTCTCTACATTGACAAAATCAGTTCACAGAACAGAACCGGCTGAGGTCAGGATGAGGCGGAGATAAGGGAGACTCAGGAAGTAGAAAGAGCAGCACAAGGCCAGACCCGTGAGAGTGCAGGGCTTGCTCAAGGAGCTGGAAATCTGCATGAGGATCCGTGGAGTAGTGAAAGGTGAACTTGGAAGGGATACTTGGGACAATCTGAACCAGAATCTTTCTTTCTGGGTTGTGTTTTCTAAACTTCAGTCATTTGCTTTATAGCAATTAGAATTTTTGTCATATCTGTTTCACTTGTATTATTACAATAGTTTTTTAGTCAAGTCTATTACGTTAACTAATTTTTAAGAGAAACTTTGTATCACTAGTGTTAATATTAAACTGTTATCAGTTACCACACATAGAAAAATAACATATTTGTGATAATTTTATTAAAATTTTAACTCAATATTGTTGCACAAGTTCTGAACTGGTAACCTGTTGTCTCTTTGTTACGGGGAAGATGTACATGTATTAAGAGGTGTTAAAAATGAACCATCTCCAAATATGGACTGTTTTCTTGATACCATTAGAAAGATTAAAGAAAGAATTGCAAAGAAAATAACTTTATTTAGTATAAAATTTTGCACTCCGTAAAATCACCAGCATTCCACTCTCAGGACACGAACTAGGTGAATATGTCTCAAACTTCAGAACTCCCTAAAGAGCTTATTAAAAAGATCCACTATGGATTTAGGACATCTGGGGCTGGTGGTGGAAGGCAGGCCTAGGGATCTGCATTTTACCAAGTCTTCAGGCCATTCTCATGTTTACCTTCGTTTAAAGATGCACATACATTGTAGAAAACTACTAAGCTATTCTCCTCTCATTTTTAGAAAGCATTTTATTTAAAAATAACTAAACTTGTAGAAAAGGGGCAAAAATAATACAAAGTCTTTCTGCTATACCCTTTATCTGACTGATTGTTAGGATATTCTCATTCACTTTATCATCCTCTCTCTCTCTCTGCATGCTCTGTCACCTCTCACTGTATTGTCTGTTTTTCTTTCTCCATATAAATAATATGTATGTAAAAATACACATATGTAAAAAATAGCTATGTATTTTCCCCTGAACTATTTGATAATAAGTTAAATACACCATGCGCTTTTATTTCTATACTTCATTGTGTATTTCCTAAGAATACAGATATTCTCTTGTATAACTACAGAACAGTAATTAACTTCAGGACATTTAATATTGATGTGATGTTTGTCTCTCTATAGTCTCTATTCCAATTTTGTCAACTGACAACAACTATAAATCAATACAGTAATAATGCCCCATATAATGGTTTTGGCCTCCAGTGTAGAATCCAGTCTTTGGTCACATGTTTTATTTAATTGTTACATATACTTAGTCTTTAACCTGGAACAGTTCCTAAGCCTTTCTTTATTTTACAATACTGACGACTTTGAAGAATGGATTCCTTTGCCTCTGTAACAGAATACTCATTATTTTGGGTTTGCCTGATATTTCCTCACATAGAGCCTCATAGAACCAGGCTATGCATTCCCAGATGGAATACTCTGTAAGTGATTTTGTGTCCGTCTCAGGGCATCACATCTAGAGGCACACACATTCATCTGCCACAATCTGGTGATTTTAATTTTGATCGCCTGGTCAAGGTGTTGTCTGACTTCTCTGCTGTATAGCTGGATTTTTTTCCCCTTGCAACCAACAGATAATCTGGGGGAGAAGAAGCTTTAGAGCTAAGCAAACATTCTGCTCTTCACTATAAAGCAAAGATCAGCAATGTGGAAAAATGGACTGAACTGAAGGGAAAAGGTGGCAGAAAAGTCAGCTAAGAGCCTATTGCTGTAAACCAGATAGTCTGGGAGCATCTGAGCAGAAGAGCCGCTGAAACCATGTGAGTGGATGTGGTTGCCCAGACAATCCTGGGTCTCAGTCATCATTTCCATAGATTATTTGATCTATTATTGTAAATGAAAATTTTGTGTATTTTGCAGTTATTGAACTAGTGCAAATAGTGTTCTACATATACTAATCATGTTAATTTTTTTATACTAAAGGAAATAAACAGATATGTAAGTTAATTATGACAGTCATATTATTTACTTATCTTTATTGATTTTTTTTGTCAACTAATTTTTTATCAGGTACCAAGAAAAATGTGCTAAAGTTTCCTGCTATGATGATGCATTTTTCTCTTTTCTTTCTGTTTTGTCAGCTTTTGCTTTATCGCTTTTGAAGGTATATTTTATGCATACTTTACAACAATCCTTTTATGCCCTTATATGCAGAGAGTATGTTTTGTGAACAGTATATAAGTATATTTTGCTTCTTCATACAGTCTGACAGTCAATATCTTATAATTGAGGTATTTGTTCAATTTACATTTAATTACTGAGATTGTTGTGTTTAATTATATCTTGCTATTTAATTTCTATTTGATTTGTTTTTATGTTTATTTTTGGTCAAATAATTATTTCTGTTATATTTATTCTATTCTATTCACTTTTTAATTAGATATTGTTTTATTATGTTTTTAGTGGTCTCCCTAGAAATTACATTACATATCCTGGATGTATTACAGATTCTTTTAGAATGGTATTTTTCCACTTTCCAAGTGATGCAAGAACCTTACAACAGTTTAACTCAATTTACCCTTCTCACTTTTTGTGCTATTCTTGTTATATATATATATTTTTTAAGCTCACAAAATGACTCACTAATCCTCTGTTCTTCCTTTTGTAACTTCTATTAAATACATATTTCAAATTCTTAGTATCATTTATACTATTTTAAGTTTTAAAATTTTTATTTGACATTATTTAATAGAGTCCAGGTCTTTGCCAAATATCTGTATTTTTATTTACTATTTTGAACATATTAACCATAGTTCCTTTAAGGTTTCTGTCTGATACCTTTACTACCTAATCATCTGTGGATCTGTTTCTACTAATCCTTTTCTCTTGATTTTGAGTCATTTGGTCCTATTTCTAATTTCTTTTAATTTTAAAATATTTAATTGTCAAATAAAGATTTGTTCCTTTTAAAATCATCCCTGTTAATTTTTTCTTTTTTTCCCACAATGGATAAAAGTTGTAGAAGTTCTAGATAAAGTTATCTTTCTCCAAAGAGTCTGAATTTCTCCTAGCAAGCACATAGAGTATGGGTGAATCATCTTGATCTTGTCATAGTCTTTCCTATGATTGACCTGTTTGAGTTGCCCTTACTCTTAGAGGGTGGTTGTTATTATTCCCTAACAGCCCTTAAGTTACCTCAGGATTTTTTGCAAAGACCTGTCCATCTTGATGGGGCTTGAACTCCAATCTTCATCTTTTCAGTACCATATGATGGCTGAAATATTTGCTCATAGTTTTTGGCTTCCAGTTGATTTGATTTTTTTTTTTCTACTGCTTGGCTTGAAGTCCCAATCGCATAATACAGTTTACGATGTGATCCATAATTTAAGAGGAATATGGTCCCAGTGCCCAGACTCTATTGTCTCTGGGATTTCACCCTCAGATCCCAGCTGCTTTGTCAGTCCTGAGTTCTGGCTTTTACCTATTCAGCCCAGTAAGTTTGCCATTTTCTTCTCAGGCTCTATTCACCTGCACTATAAACTGGAAAATACTGTCAGGGAAAAAAGCCAAGATGAATAGCCCCTGCTATGGTTTGAATGTGTCCCCTCCAAAATTCATGTCGAAACAGTCCCCATTGTGGTGGTATTAAGAGTTGAAGCCTGAAGGAGGTGATTAGGCCATGAGGGCTCTTCCCTGATAAATAGATTATTGCTGTATAAAAGGGCTGGAGGGAACGAATTTAGGCCTTTTTACTCTTCTGCTCTTCTGCCATGTGAGGACAGTGTTTGTCTCCTTTGTGCCCTCTGCTCCTTGTGAGGACACAGCATTCCTCCGCTTTGGAGGATGCAGCAACAAGACACCATCTTGAAAGCAGACAGCAAGACCGGGTGTGGTGGCTCATGCCTGTAATCCCAGCACTTTGGGAGGCCGAGGTGGGTGGATTACTTGAGGTCAGGAGCTCAAGACCAGCCTGACCAACATGGTGAAAGCTCGTCTCTACTAAAAATACAAAAATGAGCTGGGTGCGGTGGCTCACACCTATAATCCCAGCACTTTGGGAGGCCGAGGCGGGCGGATCACTTGAGGTTGGGAGCTCGAGACCAGCCTGGCTAACATGGTGAAACTCTGTTTCTACTAAAAATACAAAAATTAACTGGGTGTGGTGGCTCACACCTATAATTCCAGCTACTTAAGAGGCTGAGGCAGGAGAGTTGCTTGAACCCAGGAGGCGGAGGTTGCAGTGAGCTGAGATTGGGCCACTGGACTCCAGCCTGGGTGTTGGAGTAAGACTCTGTCTCAAAACAAAACAAAACAAAACAAAGCAAGGCAGACAGCAGCCCTCATCAGACATCAATCCCATTGGTTCCTTGATCTCAGATTTCTCAGCCTCCAGAATCATGAGAAATTAATTTCTATTATTTATAAATTATTCTGTTTGTGGTATTTTTTTATAGCAGCATAGATGGACTAAGATAGCCCCTTTCCAGAATCTCTCCAGAATCACAGCTTTTCATATTTTGCCTGCATTGATTGCTATACATTGGGTTCTAACAGTTTTTACAGATTTTGTGCAGCTTTTATAGTTGTAGTTAGCAGGAGGGTTAGTCCTGTTGACACTTCTTTATCAGAGCAGGGCTTGGAAGTTTTATATCAATTTTAAGTGAAGAAATTAAAGTTCAGAGAAGTTATGTAAATCGCCCAGGGTCAAATAGCTTGTAAATGGCAGAGCTAGGATTTAAACCTAGGTCTCTGTGACTCCCAAGCCTATGTTCTTATCCACTATAATTACTATATTCTTTTCATAATAGTTACTATGTATTAAGGGCCTATTAGGTGCTAGGGAGTGTTCACTGCTTTCTGAATTATATCTTTCTTTATAAAAACCCTATTAAAGACGCTATCCCTACTTTACAGATGTGGAAACTGACCTCAGAGTTCAAGTCTCTTTTTCTAGGGTATTCCATATATGGATTTGAATCCAATCTCTTTAGACTACAAATGTCCACCATCTACCACCGTTACATTAGAAATTGATTATTATGCACGTGAATGTGGCCAACTACTTCTCTGAATCCTGGCATTCTAGTTTGTAAAATGTGAATACCAAATATTCTTTGAACTCTCTAATAAAGCTTTGCATTGCAAAGGATATCATGGGTGAGAAGACAATGTAAAGCTACATGGTATTTCACAGAGGCAAGTGTTAACTGATGGATGTTTTTTCAACTCATGCTACGATGTTACTAATTCAAAGGTAAATTTATCTTTTCCTCTGCACACTGTAATTTTTCTAATTTTTACTTTATTTGACTTGATTTTAATAAATATTTATTCAACAGCTATTATTTGCCTAGCACCCCAGGAGAAACAAATATTGGCGGTTCAGCCTATGTCTTCTACAAGTCTAATAATCTCACCAGAGAAACAAAGATCACAAGCCTGAGACCATTATAGTGTAACAGTAATAGAAATAAATAGACCAAGTGCTATGTTAAACACAAACAAGCACTAAAATATGTGGCAGAGACACTTTTGTTGGTGTTCAGGAATGGCAGGAAGATCTTAACACTCAGAAGTCAGATTCTATAGTTGGCCTGCCTGAATTAGAATCCAAACTCTATTGCTTCTTAACTATATGAACTTCAGCAAGTTTCTTTCTTTCTTTTTTTCTTTCTTTCTTTCTTTCTTTCTTTCTTTCTTTCTTTCTTTCTTTCTTTCTTTCTTTCTTTCTTTCTTTCTGTCTTTCTTTCTCTCTTTCTTTCTCCTTCCTTCCTTCCTTCCTTCCTTCCTTCCTTCCTTCCTTCCTTCCTTTCTTTCTTTCTTTCTTTCTTTCTTTCTTTCTTTCTTTCTTTCTTTCTTTCTTTCTTTCTTTCTTTCTTTCTTTCTTTCTTTCTTTCTTTCTTTTTCTTTCTCTTTCTCTCCCTTCCTTCCTTCCTTTCCTTCCTTCCTTCCTTCCTTCCTTCCTTCCTTCCTTCCTTCCTTCCTTCCTTCCCTTCCTTCCTTCCTTCCTTCCTTCCTTCCTTCCTTCCTTCCTTCCTTCCTTCCTTCCTTCCTTCCTTCTTCTCTTTTTTCTTTTTGACAGAGTCTTGCTCTGTCACCCAGGCTGGAGTACAATGGCGTGATCTCGGCTCACTGCAACCACTGCCTCCCATGTTCAAGCAATTCTTGTGCTTTGGCCTCCTGAGTAGCTGGGATTATAGGCACATGCCACCATGTCTGGCTACTTTTTGTATTTTTAGTAGAGATGGGGTTTCACCATGTTGCCCAGGCTGGTCTTGAACTCCTGACCTAAGGTGATCCACCCGCCTCAGCCTCCCAAAGTGCTGAAGTTACTTACTTTTCTAAGTCTTGTTCTTTTAAAAATGGAGAAAATAGTATCAACTATCTAGTAGGGTTATCATGAAGAATTTATGCATGTAAATGTTTAACACAGTGCCTTACTAAATACAGACTTTCTGTAATTCTTATTATCAAATTTAAAATATTTATTAATTATTATTACTGGGTATTTGGAGGATGTTAGAATTTGGTTTGAACAGGTGTAGAGAAGAATTATTTAGGAGGTAGAATTGTCTGTAGAAAGACGAGCCCATTTTCCATAGTGCTAATTAGATATGGGCAGGAGGAGGGACTGCTAGACACATTTATGACCATTTAGAAAAAAGACTATTTAGAAAATGGTCTTTGGCCCCTTCATTGCATTTGGCACTAGTGTCACTAATCTCTTTGCTAAATCAGTGCTATCACCTGTGGATATGAGAGTTGGCAAGGAAGAAGCAGGGAAAGTAGGCAATGATATTTTCCCCTAAGGTTCTCACTATGCCTTCTCTGTTTCTAGTGGGGTCTTACCGAAAGCTTTAGAATTCCAAGTTCTTTCCTTGCCTTCTCTCTGGCATTCCCATGGGACTGAGGGTTGCTTGTTCCGGGGAGTTAGGTTCACTTGTCTGCAGGGTAAAGTCTTATATTTTTTAATATATATATTTATAATGAGTAGAAAGATGAGTATTCAGCTTTCTAAATCTACAGCTCATAGAATAGCCATATAAAAAATGCCCACCCTTATATTCTCATAATGTTTAAAACTCACTGAAAGACAAAGTGGCTCACTGGATTTCAGCTTCTGCAAATGTTAATGCTCTGCTCTTTCCCCCACTCCATTACTTTAAGGCTAGCAGTATGGCTACCACATCTGCACTGGCTCCGATCTCTAGTACAAGTGTCCTGAGGAGAAAGAGGCAACAACAGAAGCCCTTTGCTTATGAGAAGCTGAAAAAAATCAGCGAGAACTCACTATTAGGATAGTTGCTTACCTACCTCCTCCTCCTCTAATCATAGCACTGGTGAATTATAATGTAAGAAATGTTCCCACATAAAACTGTTATTCCCTGGGGATTAGAAGTTAAAGCTTAAACATAAAGAGTTGTTTTGTGGAGTAAGGAGGATTGACAGTGGTGTTCTGGTTGCCAAGGTCTTTGCACCTCCCCGCTTTCTCCCTTCTCTGAGCTTCTTTGGGCTGACACAGATAGGCGTTTGGGTTTTTCCTGTGTTTGAAGCCCGGCAAAGTAGCTGGTCGTCCCAGGGGTCAGGCCAACGTAACAGTATGTTTGAGAGCATGAGTATTTCAAAAGAAAAACAACATCGAATTTTTATCATAAGCAGAAATATTAGGGAAAATATTAGTGAAATATTGGGGAAAAAACACCTCCAACCCAGATAACCAAGAATGCCACATTAACCTAAAAATAGATTGGGGAAGATATTAAAATTATGAATCAAGAACATGCAATCACAAAAATAACCAAGCAGAAATGTAAACTGTTTCCCCTGGGGGAACTGAGCAAAGTATATAGGGATCTTGCTATATTATTCTGTACAGCTATGTGACTCTACAGTAATTGCCCTAAACATTTCAATTCAAAAAGGTGAAAGCTCATTTCATATTGGAAGGGTTCATGAAATGCCAAAGAAGAAAGAAGAAAAGCCCCACACCTAGGAATATTATAGTGATGTTTAAGAATATCAAAAACAGAAAAATTACAAAAGTTTCCAGAGAAGAAATCACATACAAGGGAATAAACATAAGACAGATTTTTCAACAGAGCCCCAAATGCAAGAAGACAATCAAGTATTTAAAAATACTGTTTAAAAGCAAGAAATAATGAGAGAATAAGAATACATCTTAGTAGCTTAAAGCATATGTAAAATAAATGTGATAGGTGTGTGGAGACAAGATCAAATGTTGTTAGAATATGCTAAATTTCTTATTATATATTATATGTTATAATTGGAAATAAGAAATTATAATTGGTAATAAGATAGAATTAACACAAAATATATAAAAATATATAAATATATAAAAAGAGGAGTAAAAAATCACAAATAATGTAAACGGTCTAAGCTTCCGGCTTGAAGATAAAGATAGACAAACTAGTTTTAAAAAGTCCAGTTACATGCGGTTCACAAGAACCACACCTAAAGCATAATATCACACACAAATTGAAAATAAAATAATACATTTAAAAAAAGACATATCAAACAAAGACTAATGAAAGAATGCTGGAATAGTCATATTCACATCAGATTATAAATAATAATAGACTTTATTATGTAATAACATTGTATTATAAATAATGTAAAAATACAGAATAAAAACAGAAAGATTTATCAGGGATGGAGAAGATCACTACATAATGATAAAAGAATCAATTCGCCGAAAGATTCAACAATTTAAATATAACACAACTGTTTAAAAGAATTCGATGCAAAAATTGGTCAAACTTCAAGGAGAAATTGATAAATACACCATTATCATGGGAGCTTTTAATCTTCGTCTGTCTTAATTATTGTTAAGAAGACAAAAATATCCACAAGGGGGTAGAAGATCTGAACTATCCAATTAATAAGCTCAATACGATGGACATATACAGTAGATCAAACAAGTGCATCATAGTGACATAAACAATGTAGATGGACTTTACAATACAACATGAAGTGAAAAAATGTTCTAAATAGTCACATACAGCATGCTACTCTTTATGGTGTTGAAAACCAGGAAAATAAAAATAAATAATTTTTAGAAGTGTATACAGATGCGATAAAGCAAAGGGAAGCAAAGAAAGGATGAGCGTGAAATTCAGGACAATGATTACATTGGGTGGGTGGAGAGGAAGGAGATGAAGTCCATGTCATTAGATAGAGAGTTTTGTCAAAATCCCAGAGTTTATTGAGGGCTGGCGGTTTATGTGTGCCACTAACATGGTTAAGATGAGTTAATTAAAGAATTAGCCACATAAATAAAAGCTGCCCATCCATTTAAAATATACTTTATTTAAATTATTTTGAGGAAAATGGTGCTGTGAGGACAAAGATAAGCAGCAATGCGCTGCCTAAGAAAGTCAAAGAAGAGTTGGAAAAGGTGCTTCTATTTGAGCGGCTACTTCAAGACTCAGCAGAAATTGATCATGCATAAAAAGGAGGAAGGTCATTCCATGCAAATGAAGTAGCATAATGGAAGCATTAGAACAGAGAGAATTTGGTGTCTGTTGATGGATTTCCAATAGGCCATGCAGTAGTTAATGAGAACCTGCCAGAATGGGGAACGTGAGAATGGAAAACATGAAATGAATCTAAGGAATCATTGGACATAGAATCGTTTTGATGACAAATCAAGGAGAATAACAACCAGCACTCTGTCTACCACACAATAGGCACACAGTGAAGGGAACTGGTTGTTTCTACTGCTGATCATTGAGGGTGATGTCTGAGTTTCTAACTTGGTAACAAAATAGATGTTAATAGCATTTTCTGAGATGACATGGGAAAAAGAAGAGGTTCTGGGATAATTGCAAATCAAGGCTGTTTCAGGTGTGCTAAGTTTCAGGTACAGTCAGTTCTGTTAGAATGTGACATATGTGTTCCTAAAAATCATCGTGCCACATAAAATTGTACAATAAAAACCACAGAGTTTAAGGGGAGAATGAGGTTCAGAGTACAACACTTGAAAATTAATCAGTGATACATTAAAAAAGAAAATAGTAACCTTGCAAAGATGATAGCATAGTTTTACACATGTTGGATGGCTAAAAAATTCTTAAAATCTGCAGTAAATATAACATTTTACCTTGCAACAGACCTAAAGTTTCGCTTATGAAAGTGAGCAACAGAAAGATTGCAGCTTGTGAATTACTGTGAAGTGGAGGGAGGGCTATCTGAAACTAGAGAAAGTTATGACACCAGATGTGCTTACATGTGGCTCACAATGTACATGGTCAACTGAGGTAGGTGGTAGATGTTTGGGGTAAATTCATGTGTGCATTTTGTGTATTCTTACATGCCTCCATTGAGTAGGATGCAGTTTTCTGAGTTCACCTAGTGTTTCTTGCAGAGGACATTATTTCATAAAAGCAAATGTGAAATTTGTGATATGTTGGAATTGCTCCCTAACAAATCAATCATATTGCAACGCACTTTCAAAACAAGCATTATAAAAGAACTGACTCTACCGATACTGAGAGGCAATTAGGAGAGAGATAAGGTATGCCAAAAGTCTTTAAAAAAGTTATGTCTCTTAATCCAGCAATGTCACCATTAGGAATTTATCCTAAGGAAATATTCAGAGATGTTGCCCATGAACAAATAAGAAGTATTTTAGAATACTGAAAAACTGAAAGAAGGTTAAGGTCAACAATATAGGTTGAGTTAAATAAATGATGGTTATCCATTACTGGAATATTATGTTGTCATTAACAATCAATTTGGAGAAGGACATATTTGGGAAGTGTCATGTTCCACAAGCCTTTTTAAAAATGGAATATTAGTTTTGTGAAACCTATAAATATACACACATATAGAACAAATACTGAAAAAAAAAATTTTAACTTTTTCTTTACATGGTGAAGTTTTGGATGTTTTATCTTTGTGTCTTCCTGTTTTTCTAATATTTCAGCAATGAAATATTGAATTTTTCTAATTTCTGTTTTTCTAATATTTCAGCAGTGATTTAAACTAGAAAGTACAGCTTAGCTTGATTCAGGACACTTTTGCTATCTCTAGGATTCATCTTTCAGCTCAACTTCACCATAGTGCCTTTGTGGCCAGGCTGTCCCTCTCCACCCTTATAGGAGCTGGGAGAAGGCTGCTGGCTCATGTCTAGCAGAAAAGAGACTGTGTATATTTGTATTATTATGAGAAAATCCACTCAATGTTTAAAAAGCATGAGGAAGGGCATTATTGATGGGCAAGGTCACTGAAGTCAAAGATAGAAGTGTGTCCAGGAGCTGGGCATGGTGGCTTATGCCTGTAACCCCAGCACTTTGGGAGGCTAAGGTGGTAGGATCACTTGAGCCCAGGAGTTCAAGACCAGCTTGGGGAACATAGTGAGACCTTACCTATATTAAAAAAGGTACATATATATATATGTGTGTATAAATAATACATGTAAATTTCATATAAAGAATATGTATATAAATTACCAACATACACATATACACATGAATATATGAAGTATGTCCAGTGCACCTGGGGAGAGAAACTAGCCTGGGATAGCGAGACACACATACACATTTTTTTTCCTGCAGCAAGAGGGCTGTGTGTGGATGTGGAAAGATTGCTCCATTTCCTCCCAGCTCTAATACTCTCTGATCCTCTAGAGATGGACTATGCCTCCACACCCCATGCTAACCTAATTAGCATTCTAAACAGGGATGTGTTTGGTACATTTAATTTACATCACTCATTCCGGAAAATGTAATACTTTTTTTGTTGTTCCACCTTTAGGGAAATCAACTGGACATTATCCTTCAGCCTCCAGAGTGTCATTATCATTAAATCTATCCTTGGCCTTCTCCAGCAGAGTGGTCTGTCTCTTTTCTACATTACCCGCAGAGTTGCTATGATGATCTGCAACGGGGAATGAACCATGCCCAGACCACAAGGAAGGGAGGAGGCATGCCATGTGTGAGGTGAGGAGTGTCTGAGCCTGAAGTTCTCTGTCAAATATGGTGCATTACGTCGTGTTGAATATCCATCAATACAATCCTTTGTTTACTATGCTCTTTCCATGTGCTGGTGGATTTAAGGGAGGAAGACAGTCCAGTTGGAAACATGACTGGACGAATGAGGTTTGGTTAAGAGCTTGTTTATAAGAGTTGGTCAGAGAGCAAGATGCCTATAGTCAAGTCTTTGCAGTGACTCTTAAGTGTTTTGTGGACCAACTGATGTTCTTCAGGCTCATTAGGGGTATTAGGATAAAGATTCTTAGACTCCAAAACCTACTGAGTCAGAATCTTGAGGGAGTGGCTCAGCATTTTAAATATGTTTTCTCCTCTTCCCTCCCCTTTATGTCCATTGAAGTAGGAGAATTGTTGGTTTCCAGAGGAGGCTTCATGGAAGAAGAAGGATCTGAGCCAGGTATAGAGAGGAGCAGGAAGGACTTTCCAGGTACAGGAGAGCTGGCACAAAGCCAGAAAGTTGTGGAGCAAGAGTTGTGCAGGCAGTGTGCAATTCGGATGGAGCAAATGGTAGTACCTGTTTGTTAATATGCACAGTAAGCCTAAAAAAGTGATTGAGACATGATAGTGGAAAACCAATCAACAGTTCTCTATCACTTTGTTTGTTTGATGAAATACATAGGACTTTTTGTATTTATCAGCACAACACATTGTACTAAGCATGTGAAGACTTTGATACCACCTCTTAACTCATCTTCTACCTGGCAAAACTCACGTTTTCAGGAAATTAAAGCAATCAGTGCCATAATCTTTTTTGTTGTGGTATTCACAAAAAAATTTAACAAGCATGCATACGAGCAAATGAACTACTTAAAGTATTAAAATATTGACATATATGAGGAAAACAAAGTAAAAATAAGTTTTTCACAATTAAATTTTATCTTTGACAATGAGTTTTAGCTTTTTCTGTTAGGTGTCTATTCTACTTCTACAAAAGCAAGAATATTCTCTGAAAGAACATGCATAAATAAATCCTGTTATATTATATTGTTAAATAATAAAAGAAGTGACCAGTTCTGACATCTCATTAATATGTGCATGTCACTGCATCATTGCTTTGCATTTGCTGTAATCACAGATTTGTTGGTGCCATGAATGTTTCTCATAGTATTCTTATTCATGTAAAATGAATAATGTAAAATGTAAAGTGATGTAAAATTTCCATGTAAAATGATGGAAATAAACTGCTCACTCTTCTTTTATTTATCTCTGATGTTTTCCTAATTAAAAATTAGCTGACCTCCTCAGTGTGTTCAGGAGATTTGTTAGCCATTGAAAAATCTGTGGAGCCTGTGTTGAGCCTGCTATGTAGAGTTGCCAACTGGAGAAGCAGCTCAATCATGTCTTCACCTGCATTATGATCTGTGACTTTTGCTTTGAGTCTCATGTTCAAAGCTATAGTATATTTTCTCAATCACAGGCAGCTTCATGTGGGTGACGTGGCCTCTTCATCATTCAGTGAACCTGCTATTGGCAAATTAACTTTCATCTGAATTGACTTGGATTCCTATCTTTACCTATACTTACTATTTCAAATGTGCTATTTAAATTAGGTGAAAGTTCTTCAGCTGTTATTACAAGATGAGGTAACAAACAGAAACTTAATGTATTATGATTCAACCATACACTATGTGAGTAAAACTAAAAAAAGTGACTTTACTATGTGAGTAAAATTCTAAAAAATGAAAGTCACTGAAAATCAAATTTATAACATTTTAGTAATTCATAATTGTTGCAAAATGAAGAGTACAGGTAGGAGGCCATGAGTCATATGAAATTCCCACTTTGCTGGCTAAAATAACTCACCCATTTTTCTCTTAACTTGGGAATGTCTACGATGAGTCAATGAAAGTGACTTTATTATAAAGTGTACCTTTTAATTTGGTTTAATATGGAAAATTAATATATTGTTTGCAATCTTCATTAGTGTAAATGTTTTTAATGTGATGATGTGCCAGCCCTGAAAGCTGATGGACACTACCCACAGAACCGTGGAGGCTGGCAGTGGAGGAGTCCCTTACAAGGTTGTGACATGATAAAACTGACATATAAACTGTAGGCTATGCACGATGAGATGAGGGTTGTGGGGACTGGAGCAGGGAGAACAATGAGAAGATTATTTCAATAACTCCAGGACAAATGATGTGAGCCTTACTGGCTGTTGGCAGTGAGATTTGGAAGAGAAGACAGCTGGGAGAGAGAAAGTGGCAAGAAGTCTTTGGAGGAGGCCAATGGGAAGACACATATGGCCTCTATAAGACAGGAATATTTTCCTGTGGTGTTCTGTCTCCTGAGGAATGTAAAAAGAACAAATTGGGACAGTAATATGCTCTGTGTGGCAGCAAATATTCAGGTTACTCTGGGGAGAGACATGAAAAACCTCTGTTTGCAAGGACTACAAGTCATTTCCATCTCCCTGGGCTGAGTGAAAGCCCCAGCTGTGTGATTTCTTAGCCAATTATGGAAACTTGTACAGCAATTGCCATGCACTTAATGCAAGGCCACAAATCTGGGGCAACTTTCAGCTTTGAAGGTGTTCTTATTTCATCTGCAATTTCCTTTATACGATTCTCACTTACAGGGACATAACAGTGTTGTCAAGGCAGACTATAAGGCATCTTCTCTCATACTTCTACTCCTAACCTGCTTCCTGAGAGGTAAATGCTGTGCAGCTTCCTGTGTTCCCATCAGGGTGCTACAGTCAGGGGCTTGAGCTGGGGCTGGGTAAGGAAGGTAGCTGCCCCAGAAAGGCCCCCTTAGTTGGCAACGTGTTCCACCAGGGAAGGATCCTGGCCTGAGATTTGGAGTCCCTTTATGTAAAGAGAAGTTGACTGTGCAGAACTGAGCACACCATACAAAGCCACTGAAATTTGCTAAAAGTAGGCTCCTAATGCCTTTACCATATTTCTGTTTTGATTTTGCCTGATGCCTTCTTGAATCTCTTACCTTGAACTGTGAAAACAGTGGTTCATAGTTCTCCTGCCATGCTATGCTCACAAACTTTGTTTTAACTATAATTTACCCAGCCTGTCTGACCTCCTGACTTTCTATGGGCCTGATTTCTAATGACCCAGCCCAGTCAGCATGAAATAGTTTATCCCTGTATGAACAGGGTGGAAGGAGACTCTTCTTCATTCTCTTTTCTTATTCTTCCTTTTCAGAATAATAACAGTGGTAAAAAGCATAGAAATAACTTTCTCAAATTATATTCAAGGGGAATAATTAGAAAGGAAGCATCTGTCTTCATATCTAGGTAACAGTGGAGACAAGGGTGTTTGCAGGGGTCTGTCCACAGCCCCTGACCCAATGATGGATGAATAACCTACACTGATACAGGTATTATGCTTGTCAGTCCAGCTGAGGGTCTGGGCCACTTACAGACTCCAAGGAGAGTGCTGTGAAGAGTTGCAGCCATGGCCCTGACTCACTGGCCCTGCTGGCTTTAATTCAGCACACATTAAATGACAAAGGCTTTGAGTCAGCATAGAGGGTAACCAACCGGGTCGCCTTCCCCCAGGGAGCCATGCTGCCCGCGAATGATCAAAGGTTAGTTTTAGGACCACATGAGTAAACAAGTTATTTAGATAAACTTCTCTACATTCCTATGTGTCTCCTCTAAGTTATTTACTCAAGATAAGGATTAGGCTGCTTTCAGCCATAACCCTATCCTGAGACTTTTGCAAAAACCTTCCAGCCTTCCAAGAAGATTTGTGTCAATATCCTATAACTTCATCTTAAAACTTTTCCCACCAGCCTGACTGAACTCCCACAGGTGTTACTGTCCAGAACAGCTGTCCTGGGTGAATATCTCTGAAGGAAACTGCATTAGGCTGCAAAATGGCCTCCCAAAGATATGTCTACATTTAATTCCTGGAACTAGTAAATTTACCTTCCTTGAAGAAAAAAAAAATCTTTGTAGATGTGATTAAGTTAAGGATCTTGAGGTGAGATCATTCTGAGATTTTTGGGTGGCCCTAAATCCAATCATAAGTGTCCTTATAAGACAGAGGCAGAGGGAGATTCCAACACACAGAAGACGAGGAGGAAGTGTGGCCACAGAGGCAGAGTGAGGAGTGATGCAATCACAAGCCAAGGAATGGTGGCAATCGCCAGAAGCTGGAAGAGACCAGGAACAGACACTGCTCTAGAGCCTCCAGAGTAGTGTGCTCTTGCCAACATGGATTACAGCTCAGTAAAACTGACTTTGAACTTCTGGCCTCTAGAGCTGTGAGAGAATACATTTTTTAAGCTACCAATTCTGGTAATTTTTATAGCAGCCACAGAAAACTAATGCAGTAATGAGCTGCTGTATCTGCACTTGGCTTTAGTTCAGAGTCCTACTCTCTAACTATGGGAAGTGGCATATATAGAATTTGGGGAAGGAAGAAGTTACAGAAAGCATCCTCCTCATCCCCTGGTCTTCATAGAATCTGAAAGTTAGACATGGAAACAACAACTTTAAATCATCCAGTGTCTACCACACTTTTTTTATCCTTCCCTCCAGTGACCGATTACCTACTCTGAATCAAGAGCACTGACAGGCATTGACATGTGGATTTTCCCTATTCCAAAATGTCTTCTTCCAGTTAAGTCCAACCTTTCCCACCTGATCATTACCTTGAATTTATACCATGTGGATGAGCCTCTTTGATAAGAAAATGTGAAAAAAATAGGCTGATAAGGATAGCTGAGTTGGTAAGAAGACTGCTATAGCTTTCCTTTATTTTTCCCATCAACCATAAGTGGCCAACTTTCCATGGCTCTGGAATTGGGTCAAATCAATAAAAAAGCATTGACTGAACCAATCAATCAAGCCTTGAACTGGAAACCACATCTTAGCAATGAAAGAACAGGAAGACACACAACTTTGGGTAATGGGAAAATTCCAGATCAAAGCAGAGTCATTCTGGGGCAATGGCTAGCGCTTGATTTTCTGTGGGTCTCAATTTTTCAGTCTGCACAGTGAAGGATCTGGATTAGAGTATTTTACTTCTACAGCACTAGAGAATTAACAATGTTAGGTCTGAAATGGATGTGCTAGATCACCTTGTATGTTCCAGCCACTTTACAGATCTTGAGAGTGAGGTCTAGACTGTAGGAATGACTTGTCCGAAGCCACAAAGCAAGGCATTGGTGGAGCTTGATTAGAATCTAAAACCTGGGCTGCTGATGCAGGCTTTCTTGATTATACTAATGGGTTTTTAATGGAAGAGACTGATTCATGGATGGATGTCAAGATTTCTGTAAACTCCCTGAATTTGTATGCCAACATGTTTTGAATGTCTATACATTTTTATAAGCAAAAGAACATCTTTATCATGATCTCCAAAAATGGCTGAGAACTTTTCAAAAAGCTATCCATTAATTAATCCAACAAAGATTTATTGTGCCTTGGCTGCCTGTTACCAAACATTTTGGATGGAGCAGTGGACAGAGTGGGCAGAGAGGTCTCTGCTCTAAAGGAACTTATATTTTACAGGAGGGAGTGATGGACAATTAACGAGTATGTCAAGTGGTGATATTGTATGTCAAGTGGTGATGGGGTATGGAGAAAAATAATGCAGGGACAGGGACAGGAGGGGCAGGGGGTCACTTCTGCTTTACTTAAATTGAAATTCAATTTTCTTGAAAGTGCCAATATTTCTTGTCCTATTGTTCAGGAGCATACCACAGTGAAGGAATACAGCAGATTGTGCTATGGACATTTTATAAAGGGCAGCTAGAGGCAGAGGCAAGGTCCCTGGATAGCCCCTGACCCTGCCCGCTTTGTCATTTCAGGAGTGTCTGTGACAGGAAAGTGAGTAACTTGTTTTCCTGAGCCACCTGAACCTGAATGCTGGGCCACCATCGCTCATAGAGTGCCACATGCTGTCCACTGCCAGAGATAGTAGTGGTTTCTGTGCCAGTATTATTTATGACTTATTGCATCACTGCATGCCAGGGAGGGGGTGAAGACCAGGCAGGCAGTGAGGCAGCAGCAGCAGTTCACCCAGGTTATGTGTTTGGGGATGAATAAAGGATAACTGTTTGGTGGTTTGTGTTACTGATTTTTCAAAGCCTTTTGAGTTTGATTTGATCTTCACATCGTTAATCCCACTTTAAAGGTTTATCATACAACACACAGAGGGGTCACAAGTTAGAAGTAGGGTGGAAAATTATAATCCAGATGATCTTGCCTCTTTGCAAGGGCCCTTACTGCTACATCCACATCCTTGAGATCATCTCTTCTCTTTTCTTTACCTTCTATTCCACATTCGATCTAGCAGCCAATTCTCCTTGGAAATACATTTAGAATCTGACGTCTTCTCACCATCTCACCGTGACTTCCCTAGACCAGTCCACAAATCTATCTCACATGCACATTGCAATAAACTGCCAACCAACCAGCCTTCCTGCTTTTGCTGTCTCCCCTGTCCCCACTCCCAATCCATTCAGCAGCCCAGCAGCCAAGAGTGATTTTTTTAAATATAAGTCAAGTCAAGTTACTGTCTGCATAAAATCCCTGAATAGCTTCCCATCTCTCAGAATAAAACACCAGAGATTTCCCTGAGGTCCACAGGGCCCCACCTTATCTGAACTCTTGCTACCGTTTTCACCTAATTTCCCACTCTTAATCCCTTTTGCTTCCTGTGCTTCAGCCACATTGGCCTCTTTGCTGTTTCTTGAATTTGACAAATATATTGCCATTTCTGAGCCTTTGCACTTGCTCTTCCTTCTGCCTGGAAGTTCTTCCCCCAGATATTTCTGTGACAGTCTCCTGTACTTCATTTGAATCTCTGCTCATGGGTCTCCAGTCATTCAGTATAATGCCTGAATGAATCATTCAGTATAAACTGGCAGCTCTGGTTATACCCTAATCCCTCAGGCTTTTATTTTTCTTCACGGCATTTATCAGTACAGGATGCTATATAGTAGTTGGTTATCTGGTTTTAATCTCTTCTACTAGAATGTAACCTCCATGAGGACAATGACTTTGCCTTATTCATTCTGCAAGCGCTGGTGCCCTGCAGAGTGTCAGGCATATAGTAGGCACACGAATTTGTTGAACAAAATATGCAAGAATGAAAGCATCCCTCTAACTAAAACCACTTATTGAGGATGTTCAATGAAGATGATAATGATAATATCAGAGGCTGTATTGGTCAGCTTGGGCTGCCATAGCAGAATATCATAGACTAGGTGGCTTAAACAACAGAAATAAATTTTCTTACAGTTCTTACAGACTGGAAATCCAAGATCCAGGTGCCAGCAAGGTTGGTTTCTAAGTGAGGCCTCTCTCCTTGGCTTGAGCTCAAATGTAGTTCTAAAGCCTGGTCTTTTATCCATTTATATTTTATAGTCTTCCATTTTATTTGAAAGACTTAATGGGAATAGGTTCCTTGATATAATTTTTAAGCTTTTTTATTACATTCTTTCATTTTTTTCCCCCAAGTTGATCATTTTGTGTTCTCCTGAAAAGTAGTAGGGATTTGATTGTTTTCATTCACTGTCTATTCATGGAGAAACTATCGCTTTAGGAAAGTATATGGGATGCTTGTGAGATATAGAGAAAAATCTATATCCTGACTATGTTAGTCAGGATAGCTAGGCTATGATGAAGTAGCAATAAATAAATACCATTGCTTTAACATATGATTTATCACACATGCTACCTGTTCAGCACAAGTCAGTTGCAAACTCCTCTCCACACAGTTGCTTAGGGCCCCAGACCAGCGGAAACTCTGCCGTTGTGTACTTGTGCCATCTGGAACACATGGTGTCTGTGGCCACTGCAGAAGATCACAGAAGGGAGAGCTCAATTTATTTACCTGCTAAATAAATGTATCTACCATAAAGTTATAAAGCTTTTCTATTGTCTCAGAATGTTCCCTGGTGTGCTCTGTCATTCGATTCCCCCCTCCTGCCCCTTTCTCCCTCCAAAAGAGACAACCACTTTCTAATTTCTATCACCATCTTGGTTTGCCTATTCTAGAATATCCTATGAATGGAACCTCACAGAATACGCTCTTGTGACTGGCTTTTGTTTTGCTCACATAATGGTTGTCAGATCCATCCTTGTACGTGTATCAGTAGTTTGTTTCTTTTAATTGCTTATGTACTTATGTATAGTATTAATTAATCTCAGTCAGATTGACCATGTATCTATATCTAGAATTTCCTGGAGTGTATTAATACTTGAGCAAAGCTAGAGAATGTAATAATTGGGGTTAAATGATATTTTACTACTATGTGCATGTAAGTGATTTTGGGGCAGGATATATAAGCCTATCAGCCTTGTTTACTAATAACAATTACATTTGTGGATTCACCTGGTTTGGGTGAAACCAGGGGAATATTGACATTAGAGATTGGAGATGTAGTTGTAATGTGCCTACCTAAGCATCCTACTCACTGTAAGAGACTCCTGCCTCAAGCGGACATTTGGCTTCCTGGTTCCAAGGATCTTTGTATGCATACAAGTGGTGGTTTGAGAGCTGAACTTAATGCATGTCCAGGGAAACCCAACACCATTTTGGAATAATAAAGAAGTCTTTATTTAGGACCTCCTGTTATTGCTGTATTGTATCCTTTGCCCATATCAAAGTTGTTTCCTGAGTATAAACTGTTTAAGTTTTGTGCATCCTATTAGCAATCAAAACGCTTAAAGTAATTAACATGTTATTAACATAGCTGAGTAGCATTCCATTGCATAAATATGTTATAATTTGTTTATCCATTCACCTTTTGATCAACATTCTAATTTTTGGCTATTACAGATAATAGTGCTATGAAAATCCTTGTACAAATCATTTGAATGGACTTATGTTTTTATTTATCTTTGGAAAATACCTATGAGTTTATATTAGCGATTTATTGTTGCAGAACAAACTACCACAAATGTAGTGGCTTACAACAACACACATTTATTATCACACAGTTCCTGTGGATTAGAAATCTGAGTACCACTTAACTGGATCCTGTACTTCAGAATCTGTAACAAAGCTGCAATTAAGATGTCACCTGGGCTGGGGTCTCATCTGAAAGATTGATTGGGGAAGGATCTCCTCCAAGCTCACATAGTTGTTGATAGAATTCAGTTCCTTTCAGTCAATTGAACTGAAGGCCTCAGTTCCTAGTTGGCAGTTGGCTGGATGCTATTCTCAGTTTCTTGCTTTGTGGGCCTCTCCAAGATGTCAGCTTGATTTATCAAAGCATTCAAGCTGGGAAGGCAATAGAGGGAGACTGTTAGCAAGATAGAAGTGACCATCTTCTGTAATCTAATTATGGAAGAAATGTCCCCTCAATATTGCTGTATTCTATTGTTAGAAGCATGTTACTCAAGGGGAGGGGATTATGCAAGGCTGTGAATAGCAGAAAATCAGAATTATTGAGGGTGATCTTATAAAAACTGCCTATATAGAATTGAATTTCTGGGCCACAGAGTAGCTGTATGGTAGGTGTACTATATACAAAACTTCTAAGCTATTTTCTAAAATAGCTGTACCATTTAACAGTTCCACCAGCAATATATGAGAGTTCCAGTTGCATCACTCTTTTCAACAGTTGGTATTACCAGAATTTTCTTTTTGAGTATATCTAGTAAGTATGACATGATATCCCATCAGGGGTGTGATTCACGTTTCTCTGATAGCAAATGATGTTGAGCGTCTTTTAATTTTCTTATTGGCTATTTGTGTATCTTCTTTTGTGAAATGTGTTGAAGTTATTTGCCGGTTTTGGAGCTAGCTTTTCCCTGTGCTAGTGATTTTAAAGAGTTCCTTCTAGGGGACTTTTGATTCCAAAATGGCAGTGTAGAAGCAAGCTGGATTCACTCCCCACTCCCAACTCTACTAGAAAATAATAAAATAAATATACAGTGCTGGGATTATTACCAGCAATATCCTAGGATTTGAATATGTGGATGAGACAGTTTTTAGGGCCATAGAAAAGTGAAAAAAAACTCCAAGCAGATAATAAGAGAATTGGACTCCATATCTACAATGCTCCTCCCCTCAATCTGCTTGGCATCTAGTACCTGAAAAACTTCCCTTTGACTCATAGTTTCTACACTTGAAAAAGTGAGATTGAGATGGATAACCAACTTCCTCACCATCTTGGGTTCCCCTGGCAGGAGACATGTTCCTGTCTTTACCCACAGGGCGCAATGGCAGTACGTGAAGCAAGAAATATCCCTGAAGACAGCCAGAGAAGAAGGTAGAACTGCCATTCCTAATGCTGGAAATTCTGCTCTGTAACTCAACCAAAACCAAATCAGAGTGGCTGTTCACCAGCACCATGACATAACATGTTCATTTCACAGGTCCCCCAGGCATAAACACCTAGGCTTCCCACACCACAGGGATATCCCCTTTGGGACCTCCCCCATTCTGGATGGGCAGCATTCTGATTGTTCACTAGAACCGAGATAATTCTAGGCTAAAGGCACCATATGGTATGAAAAAGGAGACAGTGACCTTGTGGGAAAAAAAGAAAGACAATAGCTAAATTACAAAGCATCTGTAAGCAAACATATCCAATAAAAAACAAAACAATCCATAAAAAGAAGGCTGGAATAAACAGTTAATCCTTCAAGGCAAAGACATAGACATATGTCTACAAGAAACCAGGGCAAACAGGGAACCATGATCTCCTCAAATGGACAAAACAAGAAACCAATGAGATGGTAATCTTCTAATGATATAGTAATATGTGAACTCTTTGATCAATAACTCAAAATAGCAGTTTTAAGGAAACTCAGTGATCTCTAAGATAATACAGAAAGAAATTCAGAAATTCATCAGATAAATTTAATAAAGAGATTGCAATAATAAAAAAAAATACCAAACAGAAATCATAGAACTGAGAAATACATTTGTTGAACTAAAATATTTATTAGAGGCTTATAAAATCAAAATAGATCAGAGGAAAGAATCAGCGAGCTCAAAGACAAGCTACTTGAAAATACACAGTAAGAAGAGAACAAAAGAAAAAAAGGAATAAAGATTGCCAATAAAATATAGAAATTACCTCAAAAGATTATGTCTGAGAATTATCGGTGTTCAAGAGGGAGCTAAGCAAGAGCAAGGAGTACAAAACTTAATCAAAGAATTAACAGAAAACTTTCCAAAACTTGAGAAAGAGATAAATATTCAGGTACAGGAAAGTCAGAGAACAGCAAACAGATTTGATCCAAGTACAAGTATCCCAGGGCAAATACTAACCAAATTCTCAAATGTGAAGAACAAAGAGAGGATCTCTAAAAGCAGCAAGAGTAAAGCAAATACACATAAAGGAGTTCCACTTTGAATGACAACAGATTTCTCAGTGGAAACCACACAGGCCAGAAGGGAGTGGGATGACATCTTTAAAGTGCTGAAAGAAAAATACTGACCTCTAAGGAGGTCAAATATAAAGGAGAAATAAAGTTGTTCCTAGACAAACAAAAGATGAAAGAGTTTAAGACCATCAGACCCATTTTACAAGGAATACCAAAGGGGGTTAGTAAATCAGAAAGAAAAAAAAAAACACGAACATAGAAAAAGAGAACATTTGAAGGGATAAAACCCACTGGTGAAATTAAGTACATGGACAAACCCAGAATACTCTAATACTGTATTTGTGGTGTGCAATGCAATCATAATTCTTGTATGAAACCCAAAAGACAAATTTATCAAAACCAATAGTTGCACTAGCAGCCCAATAAGAGATAGTAATATAAAATGTAAAAATTGAGACAAGGTGAAGTCAAAATATAGGAGGGGGGATAGAGTTAAATGTAGAGTTTTAAAAATTTTTCCTTTGTTTCTGTTATTTTCTTCATAATCTAAGTTGTTACTTTAAAAAGTAACTTGTCATAAGATGTTTTTTGTAAACCTTATGGTAACCACAATGTAAAAATCTGTAACAGATTTACTAAAAATAAAAAGTGATGAATTAAAACATGCTACTAGAGAAAAATGCTTAACCACAAAGGAAAGAAGGAAAGAAGGATGTAAGGAAGGAAGGAAGGAATGAAGGAAGGAAGAAAGGAAGGAAAGAAGGAAGGAACAAAATTACAAAATAACCAGAAAACAAGCAACAAAATGGCAGTAGTAAGTCCTTACTTATTAATAATGATACTGAACAGAAACAGACTGGAGTCTCCCACTAAAAAGCATAAAGTAGCTGAATGGGAAAGGAAACCATATCCAGCCGTGTACTGCCTACAAAAACCCACTTCACCTATAAAGACATACAAAGACTAAAAGTGAAGGTGTGGAAAAAGATATTTCATGTAAATGGAAACCAAAAAAAATTAGAAGCAGCTATACTTATATCAGATAAAACAGACTACAAATCAAAGACTGTAAAAACAGACAAAAATGTCATTATGTAATGATAAAAGGAATAGCTCAGCAAGAGAATATAACAATTACAAATATCTGTGTACCCAACAATGGAGCTTCCAAATATATAAACCAAACATTAAAAGATCTAAAGAGAGAGATGGACTGCAATATAATAATAGTTGGAAACCCCAACATACTATTCTCATTAATGGGCAGATCATCAGACAGAAGACAAACAAAGAAATATCAGAGTTAAGCTACACACCAGACCTAATAGGCCTAACATTTACAGAACTTTTCACCCAACTGCTACAGAATACACATTCTTTTTATTAGCACATGGAATATTCTCCAGAATAAACCATATCTTAGGCCACAAAACAAGTCTCAACAAATTAAGAAATGTAGAAATAATATCAAGTAGCTTTCCTGACTGTAATGGAATAAAAATAGAAATCAATGAGAAGACAAACCTTGGAAAATACATAAATACATGGAAATTAAATACAATGTTCCTGGATGACCAATGAGTCAATGAAGAAATTAAAAAGGTAATTAAACAATTCATTAAAACAAATGAAAATGAAAATATGACATACTAAAATCTATAAGATATAGCAAAAGCGTTACTAAAAGGGAACTTTATAGCAATAAATTACTATATTAAAAAAATAGTAAAACATTAAATAAACAACCTAATGATTCACCTTGAGGAACTGGAAAAGTAATAACAACCCAAATCCAAAATTAGTAAAAGAAAAAAAAATAAAGATCAGAGCAGAAATAAATGAAATTAAGACTTAAAAAAAATGCAAATCAACTAAATGAAAAGTCGGTTTTTTGCAAAGATAAACAAAATCAACAAACCTTTAGCTAGACTAAAAAAGAAAGGAAGAAGACTCAAATAAAATCACAAATGAAAAAGGAGACATAACAACTGACACCACAGAAATACAAAGAATCATTAGATATTATTGTGAATAGCAATCAGCCCACAAATGGGAAAACCTAGAATAAAATGGATAAATTCCCGGATACATACAATCTACCAAGATTGAGCCATGAAAAAATAGAAAGTCTCAACAAACCAAAAATGAGTAATGGGATTGAAGCCATCATAAAAAGTCTTCTAGCAAAGAAAAGCTTGGAACTTGATGTCTTCCTGCTGTATTTTACATTTAACGAAGAACTAATATCAATCCTACCTAAACTCTGAAAAAAATTGAAGAGGAGGGAATATTTCCAAACTTATTATATAAAACCAGCATTACTCTGATACCAAAACCAGACAAGGATACAACAACAAAAAAGAAAACTACAGGCCATTATCACTGATAAACATAGATGCAAAAATCCTCAACAAAATACTAGCAAACAAAATTCAACAACTCAATAAGAAGTTTATTCATCGTGATCAAATAGGATTCATCCCAGGGATGCAAGGATGGTTCAACATATGCAAACCAAAAAATGTAATACATCACATTCACAGAACCAAGAACAAAAACTATATGATCATTTCAACAGACACCAAAAAGCATTTGATAAAACTCATCATCTTTTTATGACAAAAATCCTCATCAAACTGGGTATAGAGGAACATACTTCAAAATAATAAAGGCCATATAAGGTTGGGCATGGTGGCTCATGCCTGTAATCCCAGCACTTTGGGAGGCCAAGGTGGGAGGATCACTTGAGGTCAGGAGTTTGAGACCAGCCTGGCCAACATAGTGAAACCCTGTCTCTACTAAAAATACAAAAATTAGCTGGGCATGGTGGCATGTGCCTGTAATCCCAGCTACTGGGTAGGCTGAGGCAACAGAATCACCTGAACCCAGGAGGTGGAGTTTGCAGAGAGCCGAGACTGCACCACTGCACTCCAGACGGGGCAGCAGAGTGAGACTCCATCTCAAAAAAAGAATAATAATAATAAAAAAAGCCATCTATGACAAACCCACAGCTAACTTTATACTAAATGGAGAAAATTAATATAATACTGGAAGTCCTGAGCAGAGCTATTCAGCAAGAGTAAGAAATAAAGAGCATCCAAATTGAAAAGGAAGAAGTCAAATTAGCCTTGTTCACAAACAATATAATCTATTTTTTTTGGTTTGTTTGTTTTTTGAGACAGACTCTTGCTCTGTTGCACAGGCTGGAGTGCAGTGGCATGATCTCGGCTCGCTGCAACCTCTGCTTTCTGGGTTCAAGCGATTCTCCTGCCTCAGCTTCCCAGATAGCAAGGCTGAGGCAAAAGGATACCGAGCCCAGAAATAAATTCACACATCTATAGCCAACTGAGTTTTGACAAAGGTGTCAAAAACACACATTGTGGGAGTGGGGAGGAGAAAGTCTCTTCAATAAATGGTGAGGGGTAAAAGGAATATCTATATGCAGAAGAATGAGACTAGACCCTTAACTCTTACCATATACAAAAATCAACTCAAAGTGTATTAAATATTTAAACACAAAACTTGAAATATGAAACTATGAACTATACAATTGCTAGAAAAAAACAGAATAAATGCTTTATAACATAGGTCTGGGCAAGGATTTAAAAAATAATAACTCTGCAGAAAACTGAAGATGAATCTCTTCCTTATACAAAAATTAAGTCAAGAAGGATTAAAGACTTAAATGTAAAACCCAAAACTATAAAAACCCTAGAAGAAAACCTAGGCAATACCACTCAGAACATAAGCAATGACAAATATTTCATGATGAAAATGCTGAAAGCAATGGCAACAAAAGCCAAAATTGACAAATGGGATCTAATTAAGCTAAAGAGCTTCTGCACAGCAAAAGAAACTATCAACAGAGTGAATGGACAACCTTCAGAACGGGGGAAAATTTTGCAATCTATCCATCTGACAAAGGTCTAATATCCAGAGTCTACAATAAACTTAAACAAATTTACAAGGCAAAAACCAAAAAACCTCATTAAAAAGTGGGCAAACATGAACAAACACTGCTCAAAAGAAGACATTCATGCAGCCAACAAACATATGAAAAAAAGCTCAGCATCACTGATCATTAGAGAAATGCAAATCACAACCACAATGAGATACCATCTCACACCAGTCAGAGTGGTGATTACTAAAAAGTCGAGAAACAATGGATGCTAGCAAGGCTGCAGAAAAATAGAAATGCTTTCATACTGTTGATGGGAGTGTAAATTAGTTCAATCATTGTGGAAGACAGGGTGGCGATTCCTCAAAGTACCTCAAAATACCAAAAATGGTATTCCTCTAGAAGCAGAAATACCATTAGACCCAGCATCCCAATACTGGGTCTATACCCAAAGGAATAGAAATCATTCTATTATGAAGATACATGCATGTGTATGTTCATTGCTGCACTATTCACAACGGCAAAGACAGGTAATCAACCCAAACGCCCATCAATGATAGACTGGATAAATAAAATATGTCCTTTGCAAGGACATGATGGAGCTGGAAGCCATTATCCTCAGCAAATTAATGCAGGAACAGAAAACCAAACACCACATGTTCTCACTTACAAGTGGGAGCTGAATGATAAGAACACATGGACACACAGTGGGGAACAACACACATTGGGGCCTGTCGGGGGTGGGATGGGGAAAGGAAGCATCAAGAAGAATAGTTAATGGATACCAGGCTTATTACCTATGTGATAGGTTGATCTGTGCAGCAAACCACCATGGCATATGTTTACCTACGTAATAAACCTGCACATACTGAACATGTACCCTGGAACCTAAAAGTTGAAGAAAAAAATAAAAAAATGATATTCCAGCTTTTGGTATTTTCAGCCTTTTTGAGCTGGTTTCTTCCCATCTTTGTGAATTTATCTACCTTTGGTCTTTGATGTTGGTGACCTTCGGATGGGGTCTCTGAGTGGACGTGCTCTTTCTTTCTGTTAGTTTTCCTTCTAACAGTCAGGCCCCTCCCCCTCTGCTGCAGGTCTGCTGGAGTTTGCTGGAGGTCCACTCCAGATCCTATTTGCCTGGGTATCACTAGCAGAGGCTGCAGAATAGCAAAGATTGCTGCCTGTTCTTTCCTCTGGAAGCTTCGTCCCAGAGGGGCACCTGCCAGATGCCAGCCAGAGCTCTCCTGTACAAGGTGTCTGATGGCTCCTACTGGGAGGTGTCTCCCAGTCAGGATACATGGGGGAGGGGTCAGGGACCCACTTGAGGAGGCAGTCGGACCCTTAGCAGAGCTTGAATGCTGTGCTGGGAGGTCTGCTACTCTCTTCAGAGCCATCAGGCAGGGATGTTTAAATCTGCCGAAGCTGCACCCACAGCCACCCCTTCCCCCAGGAGCTCATCCCAGGGAGATGGGGGATTTATCTATAATTCCATGACTGGGGCTGCTGCCTTTCTTCAGAGATGCCCTGCCCAGGGAGGAGAAATCTGGCCATAGTGGCCTTGCCGAGCTGCTGTGGACTCTGCCCAGTTCAAACTTCCTGGTGTCTTTGTTTACACTGTGAGGGGAAAACCACCTACTCAAGCCTCAGCAATGGCGGATGCTCCTCCCCTCTACCAAACTCCAGCGTCCCAGGTCGCTTTCAGACTGCTGCTGTGCTGGCAGTGACAATTTCAAGCCACTGGATCTTAGTTGGACCTTCAAAGAGACTTAGATTCCCACACAATAATAGTGGGAGACTTTAACATCCCACTGACAATATTAGACAGATCATCGAGACAAAAGCAACAGAATATACATTCTTCTCATTGCCACATGGCATGTACTCTATAAAATCAATCACGTAATCAGAAGTAAAACACTCCTCAGCAAATGCAAAAGAACTGAAATCATAACAGTGTCTTGGACCACAGCACTATCAAATTAGAAATCAAGACTAAGAAATTTGACCTTGAGTGTCAACTTGACTAGATTGAAAGATGCAAAGTATTGTTCCTGGGTCTGTCTGTGAGGGTATTGCCAAAGGAGATTAACATTTGAGGCAGAAGACTAGGGGAGGCAGAGCCACCCTCAATCTGGGTGGGCACAATCTAATAAGCTGCCAGCATGGCTAGAATAAAGCAGGCAGAAGAAAATGGAAGGACTCGACTTGCTAAGTCTTCAGCTTCCATCTTTCTCCCATACTGGATGCTTCCTGCCCTCAAACATCAGACTCCAAGTTCTTCAGCTTTTGGATTCTTCAACTTACACCAGTGATTTGCCATGGGCTTTCTGGTCTTTGGCCACAGACTGAAGGCTGCACTGTTGGCTTGCCTACTTTTGAGGTTTTGCGACTCTGGCTGGCTTCCTTGCTCCTCAGATTGTAGATGGCCTATTGTGGGACTTCATCTTGTAATCATGTGAATTCATACTCCTTAATAAACTCCCCTTCATGTAGAAGTCTGTCCTATTAGTTTTGTCACCCTAAAGAACCCTGACTAATATAGGCAAAATCAAGAAGTTCTCTGAAACTAATGAGAGCAAAGATACGGTATACCAGAAGCTCTGGGACACATCTAAGGCAGTGTTAAGAGGGAAATTTATAGCACCAAATGCCCAAATCAAAAAGTTAGAAACATCTCAAGCTAACAATCTAACATCATAATTAAAGAACCAGAGAACAAAGAGCAAACAAACCCAAAGGCTAGCAGAAGACAAGAAATCACCAAAATCAGAGCTGAGCTACAGGAGATTGAGACACAAAAACCATTCAAGAAATCAATGAATTTGGGAGCTGGGTTTTTGAAAAAATTAATAAAATAGGTAGACTGCTAGCTAGACTAATAAAGAAAAAAAAAAGGAAATTCAAATAAACACAATAAGAAATTGTAAGGGGGATATTACCACTGACCTCACAGAAATAAAAACAACCATCAGAGAATATTAGGAACACCTCTATGCACATCAACTAGAAAATCTAGAAGAAATGGATAAATTCCTGAACACATACACCCTCGCAAGACTGAACCAGGAAGAAATTGAATCACTGGGTAGACCAATAACAAGCTCTGAAATCAAGTCGGTGATAAATAGCTTACCAACTAAAAAAAGTCTGGGACCAGACAGATTCACAGCTGTATTCTGCCAGATGTATGTAGAAGAGCTGGTACCATTCCTGCTAAAACTATTCCAAAGATTTGAGGAGGAGGGACTCCTCTCTAACTCAGTCTATGAGGTCAGCATCATCCTAATACCCAAATCTGGCAGAGATACAACAAAAAAAGAAAACTTCAAGTCAATAACCTTGATAAACATCATTGCAAAACTCCTCTACAAAATACTGGCAAACCGAATCCAGCAGCACATCAAAAAGCTTACCCACTATGATCAAACGGGTTTTATCCTCAGGACACAAGGTTGATTCAACATATGCAAATCAATAAATGTGAGTCATCACATAAACAGAACTTATGACAAAAACCACGCGATTATCACAATAGATGCAGAAAAGGCTTTTGAAAAATTCAACACCCCTTCACGTTAAAAACTCTCAATAAACTAGATATTGAAGGAACATACCTCAAAATAATGAGTCATCTATTACAAACCCACAGTCAACATCATACTGAATGGGCAAAAGCTGGAAGCATTCCTTTTGAAAACTGGCACAAGACAAGGATGCCCTCTCTCACCACTTCTGTTACACATAGTATTGGAAGCCCTGGCCCAGACAATCAGGCAAGAGAAAGAAATGAAGGACATCCAAATAGGAAGAGAGGGAGTTAAATTAACCCTGTTTGCAGATGACATAATCCTAAATCTAGAAACCCCCACAGTGTCAGCCTGAAAGCTTCTTAAACTGATAAACAACTTCAGCAAAGTCTCAGGATACAAAATCAGTGTTCAAAAATCACTAGCATTCCTATACACCAATAATAGTCAAGCCAAGAGCCAAATAAGTAATGCAATCCTATTCACAATTGCCACAAAAAGAGTAAAATGCCTAGGAATATAGCTAACTCGGTAGGTGAAAGATCTCTATAGGGAGAACTACAAAACACTACTCAAAGAAACCATAGATGACACAAGCAAATGGAAAAACATTTCATGCTTATGGATAGGAATAATCAATATAATTAAAATTGCCACATTACCCTAAGCAATTTATAGATTCAATGATATTCCTATTAAACTTCCACTGAGATTCTTCACAGAACTAAAAAACAAACTATTTTAAAATTCATATGGCACCCAAAAGAGCCCAAATAGCCAAAGAAATCCTAAGCTAAAAGAAAGAAACTGGAGGCATCATGCTACCTAACTTCAAACTTACTGTAGAGCTACAGTAACTGAAACAGCATGGTACTGGCACAAAAACAGACACATAGACCAATGGAACAGAATAGAGAACCCAGAAATAAGGCCACAAACCTACGACTGTCTGATCTTCTGCAAAGCTGAGAAAAACAAGCAATGGGGAAATAATTCTCTACTTAATATATGATGCTGGGATAGCTGACTAGCTATATGCAGAAGATTGAAACTGGACCCCTTCCTTATACCATATACAAAAATTAACTCAAGATGGATTAAAGACTTAAATGTAAAACTCCAAACTATAAAAACCTTGTAAGACAACCTAGGCGATACCATTCAGGACATACGAACAGGCGAAGATTTCATGATGAAGATGTCAAAAGCAATTGTAAAAAAACAAAAATTGACAAATGGGATCTAATTAAACTAAAGAGCTTCTGCACAGCAAAGGAAACTATCAACAGATTGAGCAGACAACCTACAGAATGGGAGAAAATTTTTGCAAACTATGCATCTGACAAATAGCCAGCACCTATAAGGAACTTAACTAAATTTACAAGAAAAAACAACAACCCCATTAATAACCCCGTTTAGTTGTTAAAAAGCAACCAAATGACATGAACAGACACTTTTCAAAAGAAGACATACATGCAGCCAACAATCATATGAAAAAAACCTCAACATGACTGATTGTTAGAGAAATGCAAATCAAAACCACAATGAGATACCGTTTCACACTAGTCAGAATGGCTGTTATTAAAAAGTCAAAAAATAACAGATATTGGCAAGGCTGCAGAGCAAAAGGAATACTTACACACTGTTGGTGGGAGCATAAATTAGTTCAATCATTGTGGAAGACAGTGTGGTGATTTCTCAAAGACTAAAGACAGAAATACTATTTGACCCAGCAATCCCAATACTGGACATAAACCTAAAGGAATATAAATCATTCTAGTTTAAAGACACATGCACATATAAGTTTGTTGTAGTGCCATTCACAATAGTGAACACGTGGAATCAACCTAAATACCCATCAATAGACTGGATAAAGAAAATGTGGTACATATATATCACGAGACACTATGCAGCCATGAAAAAGAATGAGATCATATCCTTTGCAGGAATATGGATGTAGCTGGAGGCCATTATCCTTAGCAAACTAATGCAGTAACAGAAAACCAAATACTACATGCCTCAGTTACACAAAAAATTAGCCGGGCGTGGTGGCGGGCACCTGTAGTGCCAGTTACTGGGGAGGCTGAGGCAGGAGAATGGCGAGAACCCGGGAGGCAGGGCTTGCAGTGAGCCGACATCGCGCCACTGCACTCCAGCCTGGGCAACAGAGCAAGACTCCGTCTCAAAAAAAAAAAAAAAAAAAAAAAAAGGGGTGGGCGCTAAATGATGAGAACACATGGAGACATAGAGGGGAACAACAAACACTGGGGCCTGTTGGATGGTGGAGGGTGGGAAGAAACAGAGGATCAAGAAAAATAACTAAAGGATACTAGGCTTAATATGTGGTTGACGTAATAATGTGTGCAACGAATACCCATGACACAAGTTTACCTATGTAACAAACCTGCAAATATACCCCTGAACTTAAAATAAAAGCTAAAAAATAAAAAAATGATTCTCTTTCATAAAAAATGGGCAAAAGACCTTAACAGACATTTCTCAAAAGAGGACATACAAATGGCCAGCAAACATGAAAAAATATTCAACATCACTAATCATCAGGGAAATGAAAATCAAAACCACAGTGAGATACCACCTTACTCCAGTTAGAGTGGCTGTTATTAGAAAGACAAAAGACAACAAGTGTTGGCTAGGATGTGAAGAAAAGGGAACACTTACACACTGTTGCTGGATTGTAAACTAGTACAGCCATTATGGACAACCATACGGAGGTTCATCGATAAACAAAAATGAAACCACCCTATTATCCAGCAATCCCACTGTTGAATATATATCCAGAGAAAATGGAAGTATGTAGAAGATATATCTGCACTGCCATGCTTATTGCAGTGCTATTTACAATAGCCAAGATATGGAATCGACCAAATTGTCCACAATGGACGAATGGATAAATAAAACATGATATATATTCAGCCACAAAATAAAATCTTGTCATTTGGAACAATATGGATGAATCTGGAGGACATCATGTTAAGTGAAATAAGCCAGACACAGAAAGAGAAATACTGTATGATCTCACTCATATATGGAAACTTAAAAAAAAAGTTAATATATCATAGAAGCAAAAAGTAGAACAGTGGTTACCAGAGATTGGAGAGGGAGAGGGGAAGGAGAGAAAGGGGAGAGGTTTGTCAATGGGTACAAAGTTACAATTAGTTAGGAGGAATAAATTCTGGTGTTCTATTGTACAATACAGTGACTGTGGGAGACAGTAAATTATTGTATATTACAAAATAGCTAGAAGAGAGGCTCTTGAATGTTCTCACCACAAAGAAAGGATAAATGCATGAACTGATGGATACACTAACCACCCTAATTGGATCATTATACAACATATAGGTCTCAAAACATCAAATCATTCCCCTTAAATATTTACAATTACAATGTGCCAATTAAAAATACATTTAAAAAATTTAAAAAGCATGTATGTTCTAATGTTTTTGGGTATAGTGTTCTTTAAATATAAGCAGTTGAGATTGGTTAGATATGTTGTTCAAATATACTGTATCCTTACTATTTTGGGCTACTTGCTCTATCAATTACTGTGAGTGGATATTAACATCTACTATGATGATAAAATTGTCTAACTTTTTTTATTGCTCTCAATTTTGTTTCACAGATATTGAAAGTTTGTTATTAGGTGAGTGTACATTTATGATTATATATCTTCTTGAAGAATTGGTGCTTTTATTCCTCTGAAATGTATCTGATAATCTCTATTAATGCTTCTTTTTTTTTTTTTTTTTTTTTTTTTTTTTTTTTGAGACGGAGTCTGGCTCTGTCGCCCAGGCTGGAGTGCAGTGGCCAGATCTCAGCTCACTGCAAGCTCCGCCTCCCGGGTTTACGCCATTCTCCTGCCTCAGTCTCCCGAGTAGCTGGGACCACAGGCGCCCGCCACTTCGCCCGGCTAGTTTTTTGTATTTTTTAGTAGAGATGGGGTTTCACCGTGTTAGCCAGGATGGTCTCGATCTCCTGACCTCGTGATCCGCCCGTCTCGGCCTCCCAAAGTGCTGGGATTACAGGCTTGAGCCACCGCGCCCGGCCTATTAATGCTTCTTGACATGAAGTCTGTTCGATATTAATACAACTCACACTTGCTTTCTTATGCTTACCCGTTGTGTGGTACATTTCTCTTCATTTTCAGCCTGTCTGTTTTATATTTAAAATGAATGTAAAATAATTGTTGCTTTTTATCAAGTGTGACAATGTCTGCCATTTAATTGGAGCATTTAATTCAATTATACATGATACAATTATTCATATGCATAGATTTAAATTTATCATATTGGTATTTCTTCTCATTCTCTCTGTTCATTGTTTCTCCTTTCCCATTGAATGTTTCATGTTATTACATTCTATACTCTCTATTTTTTAAAGACCTAAATCTGTATTATATTTTCAGTGTTTGCTAAAGGGATTACAATAGTTCCTTAATTTGTAACAGTGTTATTTGAATTGCTACTGTACCACTTTACATTTAGTGTAAGAACTTTACAAGAGGATACTTTAATTTACCTAACTTCCCTCTTTTGTTCTATTTTTGTCATGTATTTTACTGATACATATGTTATAAACTCCACAGTACATTGTCATTATTCATGCTTACAAAAGTCAGACTTAAAATGTTAAAGAAATAGGAATAATCTTCAAAGTTACTTATATATGTAGTTCTCACTTCTCTTTATCATTTCCTATACATCAATATTTCCATCTGGTGTCATTTAACTTCAGCCTGAAGAACTTCCTTTCGTATTTCTTTTCATGTGGCTGAGCTGGCTTCAGATTCTCTCAGTTTTCATTTATCAGAAAATATCTTTATTTTGCTCTCATTTTTGAAAGGTATTTTTTATGGTGTATAAAATTCTGGGATGGTAGTTTTCTTTTCCAGCACTTTAAAGATGGTTTTTACCCATTTATTCTGGTCTCCATATTTCTGTGAGAAGTCAATCATCATTTTTATTAGCATTTCCTTGTGTTTTGTGTGTCCATTTTCTCTAGCTCTCTTCAAGATTCTTTCTTTATCTTTGATTTTCGGATGTTTGTGGTGCGCCTAGAGTTGAAAAAAACCTTGCCTGAGTTTTGTTGAACCTCCTGAATATGTGAAATATTGTTTAGATTAACTTTGGAAATAATTTGGCTATTATATCATCAGTTTTTTTTCTGTCTCATTCTCTCTAGCCTCCTTTTAGGTTCTGTTTACGCCATTTGGTATTGCTCCACAGACCATCAAATATTATCAAGATTTCTTTCAATATATTTTCTCTCTGTGCTTCAGTTTGGTTGATTTCTGTTGACCTTATTTCAAGTTTACTAATTCATTTTACTGTATTGTCTAGTCTGCTATCAATTTCATCCAAATGAATTCTTATTTCTGATATTATGTTTTACTGGTGTAGGATGCCTGTTTCATTCTTCTTTTAGAGTTTACATATCTGTCCTGAAATTCCACAACTCTTCAATTATTTATATATCTTATCCTATAGATTTCAAAAGCATATTTATCACTTTTTTTTAAAAAAATAAATCTTTATTTGTTATATTCCTTTTCTGCATCTGTGATGGTTAATTTCATGTATCAACTTGACTGGGCTATGGGGTGCCCAGAAATTTGGTCAAATATTATTCCGGGTGTTACCGTGAAGGTGTTTTTGGATGAGATTAACATTTAAATCAATACACTGAGTAAATCAGATTGTCCTCCTTAATGATGCTGAGCCTCATTCAATTAGTTGAAGAACTGAATAGAACAAAAACCTAACCCTTCCTTGAGTAAGACAGAATTCTTCTTGCTTGATGACCTTCAAACTGGAACATCAACTTTTATCCGTCTTTGAACTTGAACAGAAACATTGGCTGTTCTGAGCCTAGTAGCCTTCAGACTGGAACTACACCATCAGTTTTGCTGGTTCTCAGGCCTTCAGACTCAGACTGGAATGAAATCGTTGGCTTTCTTGGGTCTCCAGCTTACCACTTCATGTTGTAGGTCTTGAGACTGGCCAGTTTTCATGCTAATGTGAGTCAATGAGTCAATTCCTTATAATAAATCTCTATATATCTATGTATACCTATATCATCTGTATCTATATATCTCTATCTTCTATTGGGTTTGATTCTCCCAAGAACGCCAAGATTTGTGGTCATTTGTGGATCTCTTTCCCAGTTTCCTCTCCTTTCTAATAATTTTATTGTTGTATCCTAGAGATTTGAGATGATATGTTTTCCAGACTCTGTATTCCATTATCTTCCTATGAAGATAATTCAGTTTTATTTTATCAGGGAGTTAAATTACTGCCAGGGCACTTTGAACTTTAAAAGGTTTCATTTTATGCTTTGCTTGAGGGGGTCTATTTTGGGTTTATTCCTAGTACTAGGGTGAATCTCTTAGCCTTGGAATATGATCTTTCCTCTTAAGGCATGGCCCTTTTGAAGTTTCGACGAAAAGTCTGAGATGTTTACCAAAACCTTGTAACTTGGTGAAATGTGAATTCCAAGCTGTTTCTCCTGTGGTGCACAACTGCTTGGATTTCCCTTCTGCCCTTTTAGCCTTTCAGTGGCTATTTTCCTTAAACTCTCTCCTCAGACCCCTCAGGTCAATAAGACCAGAGCTTTTTGCTTGAATTCTATCCACCAACATCTTACCACATGGATTGGAAAATGCCTTGAAGGTAAAATGCTAGTCATTGTGGATTTTAGCCATAAAGGTCTCATCCTTCAAGGTTTAAATTCCTTCCAGTTTCTGCTTGTTCTTGCTTGCTCTTTAGAGTTTTCAAGCAGTTGTTTAAAGGTATTTTGCCAGAGTTTATAATTGTTACTACTTGGGGACTAGTGTCACACAAGCTGCTCTGCCATTACTGAAATCCAGAAGTCCTTGGCCATTATTTTTATGTGCATGAAGTATTATGGATACAGTCACATTATAGAAAGAGTTATTGTGGGAAGTGCTAACAAAAAGCATGTGTATATTTTTTATGATGGTACTGTGTTACTCTGTTTTGCATTGCTATAAAGAAATACCTGAGGCTGGATAATTTGTAAAGAAAAGAGGTTTATTTGTCTCACGGTTCTACAGGCTGTACAAGAAGCATGGCACTAACATCTGCTTCTGGTCAGGACCTCAGGAAGCTTTTACTCATGGGGGAAGGTGAAGGGTGAGCAAGTATGTCACATGGCGAGAGAGAAAGGAAGAGAGAGAAGAGGGAGATTCCAGACTCTTTCTTGTAAACAGATCTCACATGCACTCATTACCATGAAGAGAGCACCAAGCCATTTATGAGGGATCCACCCCCATGACCAAAACTTCCAAGATCGGCCCCACCTCCAACATTGGGGATCACATTTCAATATGAGATTTGGAGGGAACAAACATCCAAACTATATCAAAGACTAAGTGGAGGAAGAATTAACTCACCCCAGGGATAAGTTAGGTTTCTCAGAGAAGATGTTATTTGAACTAGATATTGAAAAATGTGTACATGTTCATCAGAAAGTAGAACTAAGGATATGTAAAAAAAAAAAAAAAAAAAAAAAGCATGAACTAAGTCAATGGCATGAAAAATGTTTGGCAAATAGTCTGTTGTGGCACAGAATGTAGGTTTAAAAAAGGACACTTAAAAGACACCTAGTCTAAACCCTCTTTACAACTGAGAAAGTTGAACTTCAAGGAATAGTCACCCAAGTAGTTAATAAAAGAGTGAAGAACTTGAATCCATCATCAGGCTCCCAGCCAAGCCTTCTTTTGATCCCATCTTGTTATATATAGTATGCATTGGACTATGTATGGCAGTGTTATTGCTCCTAGGACTGCTATCTATCAGCATCTCGTATCTAGCCCTTTTCTACACAACCAACATCATCTCAGCCCACAAAGTGTTATCATCAACTCCACTCTCATGGTGTTCATGTCTTCATCCTAACCTTTGCTTTTGTTCTGTCTCGTTCCTGGACAGTTTTCATTGCTCTCTTCTTCCTTCTCACAATTCCTTATGACTCCTGAGGAGCATCTACTCTGTGCCATGAATTGTTCTAGACAACGAGATTACCTATATGAAAACAATATGCAGTCATATGTTACTTAACTTTGGGGATACATTCTGACAAACGCATTGTTAGGTGATTTTGTTATTGTAAAACATCATGGAGTGTACCTACACAAATCTAGATAGTAGAGCCTACTATACACCTAGGCTATATGGAATAGGTTGCAACATGTTACTGTGTACTGAACACTGTAGGCAATTGTAACTCAATATTAAGCACTTGTGTATCTAAACATAGGAAAAATACAGTAAAATTATGGTATTATAATCTTAAGAAACCACTGTTCTATATGCCATCCATCATTGACCAAAATGTCACTATGTGATGCATAATGTAGTTCCTGTTCTGCAAATGTGTGATGAGAGAAGGAGCATAATGCTCAAGTAACTATAAAAAATCTTTGATTAGAAAAATACCAGGGGATGTGGAAATGTAGTAGAAAGGTACCCAATCTATTTGGAATAGGTTATGTGAATCACAGAAGACTTGCTGCAGGAAATGTTGTGCAGATTAAGATTCAAAGGAACCAGATGACAGGAGGGAGAAGGGAAGTGTTCTAAGTAGATGGAAGAGACAGTGAATGGGGTTTATTTGAGGAAACCAAAAGATGATTTAACACGGATGAAACATGTGCTTTAATGGGATCTGATAAGAAAGGATGTTGAAGAGGTGAGCATGAGCCAGCTCAGCAAGGGCCTAATAAGAAACAGTGAGGTATTTGGGCTGGGTGCGGTGGCTCATGCCTGTAATCTCAGCACTTTGGGAGGCCGAGGCTAGTGGATCACCCGAGGTCAGGAGTTCAAGACCAGCATGACCAGTATGGCAAAACCCCACCTGTACTAAAAATACACAAGTTAGCTAGGTGTGATGATGGTCGCCTATAATCCCAGCTACTTGGGAGGCTGAGGCAAGGGAATCACCTGAACCTGGGAGGCAGAGGTTGCAGTGAGCCAAGATCATACCACTGTACATAACCTGGGTGATAAGAGCGAGACTCCAACTAAAAAAAAATAAAAAAATAAAAAATATAAATAAATAAAATAAAGAAAGAGTGAGGTATTTGGTCTTTATCTTGAATGTAGTGGGGAGGTATTGAAGGCTTACACAGAAGACTGACTCACATTCTTGGCTCATCATTTGATGCTGTGTAGGGACTGAATTGGAAATCACAACTGTGGGATCTGGAAGGCCTGTGAAAAGGCTATCACAGTGGCTAGGGAGGAGATGATTTTGTGGATTAGATGATGGCAGTGGCAACAGTGACCTAACTGAGATAATTTTGGAGGAAAAAGTTTGCAAAATTTGCAATAAAGTGTATGTACATGTTAAAGAAAACAGACAACGGCTCCCAAGATATTGACTTGAAAAACTAGGTACATGGTAGTACCATTTACTGAGATGGGGAAGACTAGGAAGGAACAGGATGGGGATGGAGAGTGGGGTCAAGAATTATGTTTTGGACCGGTTATGTGTGATGCATCCATGAGTAAGACATCAAAGAGGGCCTGCTGATCCAGAATCAAATTGGGAGCAAGTGCTCAGAGCAGGAGGTTGACTTTCTTATAGTGGCATTTAAAGTCACAGGATTATTTGAGATCACCTAGGGAGAGAGTATATACATGAAAGAAAATTCATAATCAGGGCCAACAGCACTGTTGTGAGAGATAGAGAAGGAGGGTCCTCAAAGAGAATAGAAAGAAATAGTCAGGGAGGAAAGACCCTCCCTTTGAGTATGTCAATACATGTTATAAAGACCCTGAGAAGACCTGAAGTCCAGAAACATTTTATTTAACACAGCTCTTCTTAAGCTTATTTCTTCATGAGATCCTAGAACTCCTATTCAGTTCTCCTTGAAAATGCACCTTAAGGTAACAGGAATTCTTAGACCCTATATAAGAAATGATGTCTTGACTGGGCGCGATGGGTCACGCCTGTAATCCCAGCACTTTGGGAGGCCGAGGTGAGAGGATGGCGAGGTCAGGAGTTCCAGACCAGCCTGAACAACATGGTGAAACCTTGTCTCTACTAAAAATACAAAAATTAGCCAGGCATGGTGGTGCGAGCCTGTAATTCCAGCTACTCAGGAGGCTGAGGCAGGAGAACCACTTGAACCTGGGAGGCGGAGGTTGCAGTGAGCCGAGATCTTGCCACTGTACTCCAGTCTGGGCGACAGAGCGAGACTCCGTCTCAAACCAAACCAAACCAAACCAAAACCAAAACCAAAACAAAACAAAACAAAAGAAAGAAATGGAAATGATGTTTTACTTATCGGAGACAGGTGAGAAACACTCCCCTATGCAGGCGAGAAACTGCTTCCAAAGAGAGAGAGAGAGAAAAAAAAAAAGACATCGTAGTACTTGTGGAAGCCAGAACAAGTGAACAAAGGCTTAAGGCTTAAGAACTCTAGTTTCTTTAGGCAACATCTCTGATCATCAGATAGTGATATTTTGGTGTTCTGAGGATGGACTTCGAGGACCCTAAGATGGAAGGATGCCAGGATACAAGGATTTTTGTTTATTAATTTATTTTTAAAAATTTTAACAAGTAATTGTTTATATACTACCTTTTAGCAGATCCTGTGTTTTAAGAGCATGAACAATTTTGAAAGCAGGTTCTGTCGTTCTCCCCACTTCACAGGTGAGCCACTTGAGGATTAAAGTGACTATGTAACTTGTACAGTGGAGAAACTTGAATTTGAACACAGGTCATCTGGCTCCAAGCCTATGATGAGAAATACCCTGCTGTACTTCCTGGTGGGCATCAAACCCGGACGTGCTTTGTATGTGCTGACCTGCTTTCCTTTCATCTCCCTTTGACTTGACTCTTGAGGTGAGGGGCTTGAAACCCCAGAGGGTGCTGATCTTGTTTTCTTTTTTTTTTTTTTGAAAAGTTCTGGGGCCCTTGATATTCCTGTCACAGGCAACTGCTTAAAAGGCTTATTATTTTTTTTAAAGCACTTGATGCTTTGACTTTTAATGGTATCTCGATGTGGTTCAGACCCTTTCCCTGCTGGGCTTTAGCGTGGAAAATTCACTTGGCCCAGCTGAACTTCTGGATGGGGACCAGTGTCTGTGGGACGAGAGGTTTGGGATGAGAGGTTTCCAGCCCAGGGAGACAGCTGTATCAAACCCAGGCAGTCAATCCCTTTCCACAGTCAGTCCTGCCTGACTTTGGGCTTCAGCATACACTTTACTTCCAGGCAATGCTTTTCCAGTGATTCCTTCCTTTATGGTCTCCGAGCAGTGTGACTGGCCTTGGTGACTGCTCCTGTCGGTTTGCCTTGAGCCCTGGCATCCTGGTGCAGCTCCAGCTCTCTGTATGTGTGTGTTTAAATTTCCACATGTCCAGAGGCCTTCTTTTTTGTTTTATATATATATTATAGATATAAAATATAGATATATTATATCTATAATATAAAAATATATAATATATATTATACACACACACACACACATATATATATATAGAGAGAGACAGAGTCTTGCTCTGTTGCCCAGGCTGGAGTGCAGTGGCACAATCTTGGCTCACTGCAACCTCTGACTCCCAGGTTCAAGCAATTCTCCTGCCTCAGTTTCCTGAGTAGCTGGTACTACAGGCTCGTGCCACCACACCTGGCTAACTTTTTGTATTTTTTAGTAGAGGTGAGGTTTCACCATGCTGGCCAGGCTGGTCTTGAACTCCTGACCTCAGATTATCTGCCCATCTCAGCCTCCCAACGTGCTGGGATTACAGTTGTGAGCCACCACCCCCGGCCTATTTTTTTTTTTTTTCATGATTTTTTGAATGTCCTTTCATTGTGGCTGGGGCTGAATCTTTGTTCCCTGAATGTTTCTTTAGGTCTCAAATTTATCATCTATAAAATAAAGAGATTCGATTACGTGTACTCACAGGTTTTAAAAAAAATAATGACAATAATGTGGCCGAAATTTCCTCAGGGTTTGCTATGTGCTGGGTCTCTATCCTTTTCATCCACTATCTCATTTAATTTTTCCAACGATCAGAAGAAGAAACTGAGAAAGAGAGAGATCAAAGTACTTGCCCAAGAATACACAACTCACAGGAAGCAGAGATGGAGTTTGATTTCTCACTGCAGAGACTTCATCATCATGCTCTGCTATCTGCACTTGTGAATGTAGTATAGGATGTTCAGCAGGGTTTGTTAGCTCCATTTCACGGATAGGACATGGGGGCCTTATGGCTCACAGAGGTAGGGAGCTGAAAGGGAACTTCAGAGCGGAGCTTCTGAACCTGGCATTTGTGGACACCTGTGGGAACAACAAATGGATTTCAGGCAGGTTCCATAATCTTCTTAAAACTGAAACTTGGTGCGTGCATGCACGTGTGTGTGAATGTGTGTGTGTGTTTTCTACATTGGGGATTTATTTTCCTTCATCAGATCTCAAAGGAGTAGTGACTCCCAAACATAAAATGCACAGTTATTCTTAACATTTTGGGGAGCCCGTTGAGAGTCTTATCAACATATGGATACTATTCCAGCAAAGAACAAAACCAAACCAAAATAAAAACAAAAGAACCTTTGAGACGACTAGGGGATATCATCTTATTCTATAAAAGAGGGAATAGAGGCTTAGTGAAGAAAAGTGATTTGCTCATCCAGGGGAGGTTATGAAGTAATAATAGACTATCTGGAATAAAAATATTATCTATAGATTAATGGTGACAATAATGATGATGATGACAACAGCAGCAGCAACTGCTATTTACTGAGTACATAACACGTTCAAGGCACTGCTCTAAGCACTTTACGTGGATTATCTCGCTTAATTCTGACATCAACCCTATGAGGCAATTATAATAATTAAATGGTTTATTTTATAGATGAGGAAACCCAGGCATACAGAGGCTTAAGAGCCAAGTATCACATAGCTAGAAAGTGGCTGAGGTGGTAACAGAGCCCAACCCTCTTGACTTCTATTCCAGGACTCTTGTTGCACTACACAAGAGACAGAAGGAAGCTGGGCTCCTTGCCCTGGACTCCTGAAGCCTGCTCTCATTGATAGGCTCACTTGTAGAAGTTGAGAGCATCCTTGTGTCAGTGTATCATGGCAGTATTTATTGCCAAAGGCCTCATAGATGGTGGAAATGCCCTCATCTGGGAGGTGGTTTCCCAGCCATCACTTGTGGTGACACTTATAGATGAGACACATTTTCTTAACAAATAAGAATCTAATGGATTAGGTCTTATCTAATTATACATTTTGCATTAAGCAGTAGCATCTCCCTGCCCGACGCTGCTGGCATAATTAAACTTAATGTACTTTTAATGATGCCTTCTTAACTCAAGCATTCACACGCGATTAGCATCAAACAGGGATGAGCTTTCACAGGTCCAGGGGCTGTTTTTGACCAAGCCCCCTATAATAAGACTCAGGTTTAGATATGAATGATTCATTGATTTCTTTTCTCTTCTCTTCTCTTCTCTTCTCCTCTCCTCTTCTCTTCTCTTCTCTTCTTTTCTCTTTCTTTCTTTCTTTCTTTCTTTCTTTCTTTCTTTCTTTCTTTCTTTCTTTCTTTCTTTCTTTTCTTTCTTTCTTTCTTTCTTTCTTTCTTTCTTTCTTTCTTTCTTTCTTTCTTTCTTTCTTTCTTTCTTTCTTTCCTTCTTTCCTTTCTTTCTTTCTTTCTTTCTTTCTTTCTTTCTTTCTTTCTTTCTTTCTTTCTTTCTTTCTTTCTTTCTTTCTTTCTTTCTTTCTTTCTTTCTTTCTTTCTTTCTTTCTTTCTTTCTTTCTTTCTTTCTTTCTGACAGTTTCACCCTTGTTGCCCAGGCTGGAGTGCAATGGCGTGGTCTTGTTCAGCTAATTTTTATATTTTTAGTAGAGATGGGGTTTCACCATGTTGGTCAGGCTGGTCTCAAACTCTTGACCTCAGTTGATCTGCCTGCCTCCCCCTCCTAAAGTGCTGGGATTACAGGCATGAGCCATCAAGCCCGGCCCATTGATTTCAAGGTTTGCAAATATTCGCCTGGGGGGTGAAGACGACTTGTAATGCTGGTCACTCTACTTTAAGTCAATAAACTGGTATCCTCTTCTAACCTGGCTTAAATTCCAGGTCTCAAGTCATTGAAACCAGTATGCCTTGTAAATTTTGTTTTGTTTAGACTGAGTTGTTGGATGGATAATAGGTATAGAAAAGATTGGGGAGACCATGTGTGAGGGCAAGGGCATTCATTGTTTAGGGAGTCACATACCTAGGCTGTAGTAAGTTACACCATCTCTTTGAGCCTCACTTTATCTGTAAAATGAAAAGATTAAATTAAATGGCATTTAGGATTCTCTTCAGCTATAGAGATTATCATTTAAATATGATCTCCCTGATGCTAGGCTCTCCCCTATCTCCAGTTCATCTTCCTTATTACTTCAACTAGTAACTTCCAAAACAACGATCTATGTCACTCCCTATCCCTCAGAAATCCTCTATAACAGCAAAACTCGCAGTGTTTATTGAGTACTTACTGGACCCCAGGCAATATATTTACCTCACCTTAGCATCAGCTGCCCTGTGAGGTTTGGTATTTCTCAGTTTCACTGATGAGGAAACTGTAAGTAAGATGAAAGGATTTTCCTAGCTCTGACAGCTGGAAAGTGGAGGAGCTGGGATTCAAAGTTTGTACTTATCCACAATGCTATGGCCCTTCTCAGATGATCGCTATTGCCAAGAGAAAAAAGCAGCAACTCAGGCAGACATTCATAGCCCTCCTGATCTTGTCCCAATTTAGTATTTCTTGCCTTCTCTCTCCTTCCGCCCTCCACTTGGTGTCCCCTGCTGCCACCCCTCGATGCCACTCTATTCATTGCTCCTCACATAGATCCTGGTGTTCAGCCTCTGTGTTCATGCCCAGGTTTTCCCCTCTGTGGGTCATGGACATCACTCTCTTGCATGATATTATCCCGTCATAGCATCAAGTGCCAGTTAGATCTCACCTCTGGTAAGATTATTTTCTCAATTCCTCATGCTTCCTTCCCCTGATTTTCAAAGCACATTATTTTTATCTCTAATACAAGAAAGGCTTTGGTGTGTTATAATTGAGTTATTCATTTATTCTCTATTACCTAACTTGATTGTGAACTGCAGAGGATAAGAGATGCTTCTTATGCCTCTCTTCTTCCCCCTGCCTATCACATGGTTGACTCTGATGCAAGGATAATATTCAAAATAATTAACAATGGTTTGGCATGTGCACTGAACCGTAAGAATGGATTCTGGCTGTATTGGTGTTAATATGGAACACCAACCCTACTCTTATGTGTAAATTGAAATAGCCAATGGAAAGACTGATAAGTGTAGTTCTTGTTTGTTCCATTGCACTTTACCATACCACTTCTGCACACTTCCATCCTGTTCCAAGGTGGTTTCCCTTCCAGGTACATTTCTGAGTCCTTCCAGCTGAAGCACCTTTGTTTTCCTTTTTTTTTTCCTCTTTTTAATTTGAGACAGAGTCTCACTCTATCACCCAGGCCGGAGTGCAGTGGAGCGATTTTGGCTCACTGCAACATCCACCTCTCGAGTTCAAGAGATTCTCCTACCTCAGCTTCCCAAGTAGCTGGGATTACAGGCATCCACCCCCACACCCAGCTAATTTTTGCATTTTTAGTAGAGTCAGAGTTTCATCACGTTGGCCAGGCTGGTCTCGAACTACTGACCTTAAATGATCTGCTTGCCTGGACCTCCCAAAGTGCTGTGATTACAAGCATGAGCCACGTGCCCAGCCATGTTCTTCCTTTCCCCTCTGGTACAGATGACTCTTCCCCCAGCTCTTCCCATAGCTGGCTCCTTCACATTGGTCAGCTCTCTGCTTAAACATCACCTTAGAAGGGCTCGCCTGACCATCCGGCTACAGCTCCTCTCCATCCGCCTCGAACAATATCTTGCATCATCCCAATTGTTTCTTTCAGAGCACCTACTACAATTTTTTGTTTGCTTATTGGCTTACTTATTAACTTTCTATCCCTTATCAGAATGTATACTACATATGGGTATGGACCTTGGCTGTCTTGCTCATAGCTATATCCCTAGCTGGTACACAGTAGGTGCTCAACAAACTCAATTATTTATTGAATAAATAAGTAAACAAATGAATGCATGAATAAATGAATATCAAAGGGAATCTCTTTTATTTGAAAATCATTAGTACCGGAATGCACAGGCTAGGCATTTGGGGCTTACAGGGATGTACCAAGAAGCAAATCTGGTGAGGTACTTTGGCTGCAATGAAATCTCTCAAGTTGCCACAGTGCTTGGAAGGATTTTGCTGGGAGAAGGGACAGGGACGGTAGCTTAAAGTGGGAATTTTTTAGGATGTGAGACTGAGCTTGCTAAGCTCATTTTGACTCTTCTTATATCTCTACATCTTTGCATGCACCTGCTTTATTCTTCTGTTGCTACCAAGTGTAGCCCTTTCTCACTCTCTGTGCTTTTCCAATTCCTCCATAAATTTAGCTTGTACATGGTTTGGACTTGCCATCTCCTAATTCAAATCTGATACCTCCTTTCACCATCTGGCTCCACTAGCGATTCTCTCACTTTCCCTACTCCTTATTCTTGAGGGACAGGCATGGATTGTTCAATTCCTCTCTTGTTGCCAGGCCATAGGACACTGCCAGCCAGCCCTGGGAATGGCTTTACTTGGGTTAGTTTCAGCTTCTTGGGCAGCGGAAGTAGTAGGCAGGACAGATTTTCATTGGCCAGAGAGGAAGTGGGGTAATACAGTGGTATTGGGAATCGGAAAAAGGAAATATTATTTTGGGGGATCATTTATTCTTTTTCGTTCTATAGAAACCATTTTCATAAAACATAAATAAGAAGCTACTTGGAAGTGTCAAAAATACGACAGAAAAAAAAGGGTTATTAAATACATACACAGAGGCTACAACTAAGTTCAAAGTTCTATTTGTCCTATATTAGAAGTTACATTTTGGTGGATAGCTGGGTCATTATTTAAGTGCATTTGTCCTACATGTATTTAAAAGGCAACTGTGACTATTGCCCAGATTATCTGGCTTCAGCAACTTAAAAAAAAAAAAAGATGTATTAATGACTGATTTTTCATTGTGTGTTTTAAAAGAAAGTTAAATTTGAGTTTGGGGCTTGTATAACTAGGGCAGGCCATATCATAGCAATAAATAAATCCAAACATGTAATGGTTCAACAAAATAGAAGTTAATTTCTGGCTTACATAACAGTCGAAAGAAGTTCTGATGGGTGGGTGTTGCTGCTCCATGCTGTCAACCAATCATTAGCTGTATGAGGAAAAGAGCATTAAGTACCATGCATGGTGCTTTTACGGGTCAGGTCTGGAAGTGGCACATCTTTTCTGCTCATCTCTCATTGGCTAAACTCAGTCACGTGGCCACATGTAAGGGTTGCTGGGAAATGTAGTCCACGTGTGTGCTTAGGAAGAAGAGAAAATGGACTTTTAGGAAGAAGAGAAAATGGACTTTGGTGAGCAGCTTAAAATCTCTACCATTAAAAAAAGAAAGAAATCTAGAGATTAAGGAAATAGCATAAAAGATTTGGTGTTTTATAAAATGTAAGAACACTGCTGCAAAATGTAACCATTTATCATCTACACCTTCATATAGTTTATTTCCTTTTTATCTTTCTTGTTTAAGAATTTCAGAGGTGAAAGGGCCCTAAAATTCAATGGCTTTTAATTGACAGATGAGGCCAGGGACGCTCAGAATAGTTCAATCACATGTTGGGTTCTCTGTCATCTCACCTTCATTGCAGATGGAACATCTAGTTGGAGAAACATAGGATATGTGTTTGAAAGTCAGGAAGACACAAATTCAATAATGATTGAGGATTATAAGCTATTGGTATTAGAAGGGGATGCAAACTGACCTTCACTCAAGGACTTTCCTCTGCAGCATCTTCGATAGTTGTCTATGTTCTACTCCTTGAGGACACTCAAACCAAGTTACTTCCTTTTTTTATCTAACAACCCTTAGAAGAGTGTGGTGATTCTTAGGTAGTGTACTATGAAGTTCTAGGGTCTCAAGAAAAGGTTTCCAAGGTTATCACCTTGGGCTAGGTGGAGGGCTGAGCCAGGGTTGTGTTATGACTTTTGTGGTTCCCTTACAGAGAAAATATTTAAAATTACATTTTTATGACTATTGGTATACAGATTAATATACTAATATTATATATTAAAAGATTTTTTGACCTAAAAGTTTATCTTTTTCTTCTTATTTTGAAAGAAATTAAGCACACTTTGTGGGTTCCTAAAAGTATTATGGGTCCTAGGCACTGCATTCACTTTGCCTCATGGATACTTTTCCCTAGGGCTGAGCTTCTCCACCATCCCTATAGGAGATGCTAACAAAGTGAAAAATGTGTGTCTTAGAGTTGATAAGAATCAGTATCTCAAATCACAGATGAGAAAACAGGGTGTGAGAGAGTGACTCACAAGTCTATTTAGTAGGTAACCTCACAGCCTGGATGACTCTTTCCACATCCCATGTCTTTTCCTTGTATCCATCTATTCATTCATTCATTCATTCATTCATTCATTCATTCATTCATTCATGCATGCATTCTCTACTTAGTGAAATCTATACTGTGATCAGTCGCAATACACCATAGCATCCCATATACTACATGATCCTTAGGGGTAGGGCAAATATTATTATCCACAAATGGGCTAACTTGGACTTAGAGAGACTGGGCATGAGGTTTCTCCACAGTCTTCTTGTTGCAAAGAACAAGAATACAAGTTCTGTTATACCATTTCCTCATCCCACTGCCCTCTTCAGCCTGGTATAATGAACAATTTTTATTTTTTAAAGACCTTGGATCATTGGGACGCTTGACCAGGTTCAATTTCTGTTTCATCTGATTAATAAAATGTAACATGGAAAGCACCCAGCACAGTCATTACCATCTGTTTACTTTAAAAGTAACCCCTATTGGATCACTTGAAGTCAGGAGTTCAAGACTAGCCTGGCCAACATGGTGAAACCCCGTCTCTACTGAAAATACAAAAATTAGCCGGGTGTGGTGGTGCATGCCTGTAGTCCCAGCTACTCAGGAGGCTGAGGTGGGAGAATTGCTTGAACCTGGGAGGTGGAGGCTGCAGTGAACCAAGATTGCACCATTGCACACCAGCCTGGGAGTCAGAGTGAAACACTGTCTCAAAAATAACTAACTAACTAACTAAATAAATAAATAAGTAAAATAATTTATTTTATGCTTGGGTGGTGCATATGTACCCAGTGCCATTAGTACTTCTGTCATCCCCACTTTACCGATAGGAAAACCAAGGTTCAGCGAGGCTCTCAAGATTTGAACCCAGCCTGTCTGACTCCTGCCTTCCCATTGTTAATTGTTGAACTCTTCTATCTCCCTTTTCCTGGTTCTGTTCAGCACTTTCCCTTAGAAAATTTTCCGTTTTCTAGTTTTGAATCCCACAATGAAACTTATAGGAGATTATTCAGCTGTCTAATCATTTTTTATGTATCAGTCAGCACTTATTCATCAGGAAAGTTTAGAATCTCACCCAAATCAGCAGGTCCTGAGTGGTCAAGGAGAGCAAAGTTCATTTGCACCCCCTCCCCCGCCATCCCCCCTACCGTGGCTCCTGGGTGGTCAATCCCACAGAGTCCTCCTACCAGCCAAATGCCCCATCGGCTTTCTTCCCTCAGCCACTGAGTAGCACATACTCGAATCCCTTTCCTTGAAACCACTGCAGCTGGTGGTGATTAAAACAATGCGTTCATAAAGAAGTCTTTTTATTTCTTAAGTATAAGGTAATTTTCAAGATAGTGAAGTGTTATGGCAAAGATTTAGATGAGTAAGTATGCACATATGTATTTCTAATCACACACAAAGGGGCCTGAAAGGATTCTCTTCGAAGTAGAAACAGCCGTCCCTCCTGGAGCACAGAGTGAGAACAGGGGAGGTCCAATCTTTATGAGACTTATTTCTGTATAGTTTTCATTTTTTTTCAGTGGACAATTGCTTGTTTAATTAAAGAAATTAAACACTAAGAAATATTGTGCTATGAAGAAATGGTTATGATCTTGGGTAAAATCCCACAAACTCTCTGGGTTCTGGTTTTCTCATTTACAAAATGAGAAATTAAATGATCTCTGAGGGCCCTACCAAGGCACTAATATTTTTCAATTCTTTCTATTTTGTTTTATAAAACACATTGTTTGTTGACCGGCGGAATCACCAGCAAGTATAGGGGACTGTTGTAATTTGCTTTTTAAGAGTAAATAAACTTATGGACTCAATTTCTTCTGCTCCCACAAGCTATGCAGCATTGCATCTAGCTCATTCATCTCAAAGATACTTATTGAGCACATGCTGTGGACTGGAGAGGATTCCGGGTGCAGGCTGCAGAGCAGGGAACAAGAAAACAAGGTCCCTGCACTCATCAGAAAACAAACACAAAGGTAAAGATGTTATAGTCATTACAGATTATGATGACTGGCATGAAGGGACCAAAAGTGTATGGAGAGGGTGCTCACAGAAGCCTTTCCAAAGAGGAGACATTTGAGCCGACATTCGAAGGATCAGAATGAGCAGGTGTGCATATAGCTGCAGAAAGGGCATTCCAGGAGGAGGGGCAAGTGCAAGGGCCTGGAGATGCCTTGGAGGAAGAGAAAGGAGGTTGGTGAAGCTGGAAAACATTAAGCCAGTAGAAGAGTGAGATGAGTGAGCTTGGAGGATAGGCAGGGCCAGGTCCTGCACACTAATCCTTTTGTGGGACCAAAAGTTAGATTCCACTCTAAGAGCAGCAGAAGTTGATGAAAGATAGCAGAAGAGTGATGTGCTCTGATAAGGCTGTCATCAGTGGGGGTGGAGAGAAGTGGAAGGACTCAAGATATATTTTGAAATAGAACTGAAAGGTCTTAGCAATGGAGTAGATGAGGAGACAGAAAAAAAGGGATGAATGCACAATATCATGGAAGTAAGTGGCCATGCTTACCAGAGCCCTGCCAGGGAGCCCCAGTCAAGGGTCGAGGCTCAGATAAAATGTTATTTCGTTTAAGCACAGTGTTCCTGCTTTATTCTTAGAGTTGAGGATGGAGAAGCTATAAAATATGGAAATAAGCTTGAGGAGTTTTAGGGCATTTTTAGGCTGGTGATATACACACGCAAGGGGCAGCTGCATCTCTAAAAAAATGCCTGCAAATTAGATGACACTCCTATTGAGATGTGGCATCTGCATCTCCTTACCTTGAATCTAGGCGAGCTTGTAACTGCTTTGATCAATAAAGTATGATGGAAGTGATGCCATGTGCTAAGTGTCACCACCCATTTGAGAGTGGGTCATAAAAAGTATTCCTTGTTCATGGGAATACCCATGCTTGGAACCTGAACTGCCATGACTACCTAGGAACCACCATGCTGTGAGGAAGCCCAAGTCATGTGGAAAGGCCACATGCAGGGTAAGCGGCAGACTAAATCTTCACTTCATCCCAATGCAGGTACCAGACAGGAGGGCAAAGAAACCTCTAGAAAATTCCAGTATGTGTGTAGGAGTCGTGCTTATGAAAGTTTGAGTCTTCCCACCTGAGTCCCAGACACTGTGGAATGGAGAAGAGCTGTCCCTGCCATGCCCTGTCCACTTCTGGAGCCACAGAATTTGACTACATCACTGAGTTTTGGTGCAAGTTTGTTACACAGCAATGAAAAAGAGAACAGCCATCTGAGTGAGTTGGTAAGTCCCTAATTGGAATGTTTAGGAGGTCTGGATTTTAGTCCTGGATTGACCACAATATCACTTATTTTAGGTTTTGATTCTAAGCACAGATATTTACACAATTTGGGGGCTTGAAGTTAACTTCCCTTGATGCTAGTCTAAGTGGTCCAGGAGGAAAGGAAACAATTTGGTCCTCCTGAACCCTGGTATCTGCATAAGTGGCGGCCTCTGTGGGTGGTGCTTTGTTAGATGTAGAATCAGCCTGTGAAGTCAGCTCAAACCGTCTCAGCTGTCGCAGGGCGGCAAATTTATTGCCTTCCTCTCTTCTCATAATTCCTCTTAAGCATCTTGGGCCTTGGAAACAAATGTCATGGGAGGCTGTAGGAATTCTGGACTCTCTGCCAGCAACTTAGCCTGCGACATTGGACAAGTTCTGTTTCTTCTTTGGGACCCAGTTCCTTATTTGTGAAACAAGGATTTGGACAAAACAAGAGCTAAATAGCTTTCATTTGTTTGTTTTTGCATGAGAGCCAGTTAAGAAAAGTAAAATTATAAAAGGTTTGAAGTTTTGAGAAACATTTCTCTTTTTTCCCTTGTATTCAAAATAAAGTGGCTTTTTGAGAATGAAAAGCCACACTGAGCTACTTAACTCCTTCTTTACCATCATGACTAATGTTGACTAGATATGAGGTTTAGAGTGTGTCAGGCATTGTGCAAAGAGCTTTATATTCTTGAGGTCATTTAGTCAACCCTTTGTGGTAAGCATTGTTATACCCGTTTCATAGATGAGAGAGCAGAGGCTTGGAAAGTTTAACTAACTGCTCACTGTTATCCAACTGCCAGGATTTAAAGGCAAGACTCCATAATCTCCACTCTCAGCTAGCATGCTGTCCTGCTTTTGGCTCATCCCCAAACATGAAGACCTTTTCCAGAGCTTGTGCTTTGCAATTTTTGAGATTTTCGTGGGCCCCTCCTCCAAGGTTGACTTCATCAATGGCCTTGGAGAAGAGCTGGGACTCAGCAGGGTGGAGCCAGGTCTTCCTGACCACCAACTTCCACCTACTTAACAAAACATCCAGGCAAAGTGCAGATGTGGGGCGGGCCAGCACTCTGTGTCCTGGCTGAACTCCAACCTCTGAGAATGACAGTGACAGAGGCACCTGCTACCACACCACCTGCTTTTTTCTTGCTCCATTTCCTAGACCATTTCCTATTTGAGGACAGGGACCCTTTCCCCAAGTCTCGAATTCCTAACGAATGAACAGAACAGAGCAGACGATGGCCTCTCACACTGGGTACTTCCAAAACCCTGTAGCCTCATGGTGAGAGGGTCAGGAGCTGGAGTCCCACAGATTTGGATTCAGATTTTAACTCTGCCTTTTATGATTTTCAATCTTGTGCAAGTTACTTGTTTACTCTTGGCCTTAGTTTCTTCATCTACAACATGAGGATAATCACAGTCTCTTTACAACACAGGTTTTTTTTTTTTTTTTTTTTTTGAGACAGAGTCTCGTTCTTTTGCACAGGCTGGAGTGCAGTGGTGCGATCCTGGCTCACTGCAAGCTCTGCCTTCATGCCATTCTCCTGCCTCAGCCTTCTGAGTAGCTGGGACTATAGGCGCCCGCCACCACGCCTGGATTATTTTTTGTATTTTTAGTAGAAACGGGGTTTCACCATGTTGGCCAGGATGGTCTCGATCTCTAGACCTCGTGATCTGCCCACCTTGGCCTCCCAAAGTGCTGGGACTACAGGCATGAGCCACTATGCCAGGCCAGCACAGGGTTCTTCAGAGGATCGAATGGCATAGTGATACAAAACGCTTAATTAACACTGTGCTCATTAAATATGAACGACTGTCTTCCTTCTCTTCTTGAAGTCTAGGGAGTTGGTGATGTTGAGATATCTGGGGGTTACCTTTTTGGCATAAAGTGACAAACTGAAGCATCACTAGAATGCACAGGAGGAACCCAAACTGTGGAAATAATAATAACAATAATGCTACCTTACAATCAGTATAGCACGCTGCAGATTACAAATACTCTTGTGTATACAACACACAGACATGCACACATACACACATATAGCCTTAGTTGACCCTTAACATGACTCTGGGGAATGAGGAAATCATGTCACATGATGTATTACTACTATTAAATAAATTTTTTAGAGATAGGGTCTTGTTATTTTTTTAGAGATGGGGGTGGCCCAGTTCTGGTCTTGAATTCCTGGGCTCAAGTGATCCTCTTTCCTTAGCCTCTTGAATAGCTGGAATTACAGATGTGAACCACCATACCCGGCTACACAATGTATTATTGAACATTGTGGAGATGTTTATCTTAAAAAAGTCTGAGCAGGCTAAGTGAGAACCCAGCTACCTGAAGGAGATTGGTGAGTATGCATGTTCCTGGAAGAATACAAGCAGGAGGCATGTTAGATAGTGACCTTCCAGCCCTCAAGCTGTTGTAATTGTGAGTCCAAGATACTGGGAACTTGTGTATGATTAACCCAAGATGTAGAAAATGATTCCTAAGTCTTAGGCATATGCGGTCTCTCTTCACCTTTCCCTCCCTGGCACAGGCATGGCTTCACATTCATAATAAGATTAGAACAGGAGGAAGTAATTTCTGTGGGGTTGGGGCAGCAAGTGTCCTGTGATCTTCTGGCTTGAATGCCATGTATGCTTCTTGCCACTGTCGGTCCTACTGGGCTGGATTGAGAGAGGGATGGGCAGAGATGGCTCATGCTGCTGCCAGAGAGGCAGGGGGCAAGGGAAAGTGTGAGCTTAGGCAGTGTGCTAGCTAGTGGGAAAGGAGAAAGCCGTAGGACAGATGAGAAAAGAGCAAATGAAAGCGCCTGCAGGTGGGCTGATCACAACCTGTGGGGGTGAGGAAGGCCAAGTTGAAAGGAAATGGCACTGCTGAGAGCTCTCTCAGGGGAATGGGGGGAAGAGCTTCTGCAGATTTGACCATTTAATGAGTCTTGGTTTTCTGCAGCAAGGAAAGAGCTACATGTGGAGAATTTGAAAGCACAATCCTTCTGAGATATAGCCCTTGCATTGAGTCAACTATTATTAATTCATTACTTTATTGAGTACTGAATATGTGCTGGGCTTGGTGAGAGAGCGGAGTGGGAAGATTTCTGGAGCTGTAGTTAAAAGTTCTGGGTTGGCCTTGGTCAACCCATTAAATCCCTCTGAGCCTGTGTTTCCTCATCTGTAAAATGGGGATATTGGTGCCCACCCTTTGCCCTCATAAAGTTACTGTGAGACTAGAATGAGGCTAGATGTGTAGAAAATATTTTACAAACTGACCTTGCTGCAACCTTCTCTTCAGTGGGTATGGGAGAAAAACGAAGATAAATAACTGATTTTTATTGTAAATCCATATTTTTGAAAAATGGACCATGAGTTAGTTTGCAAGGTCAAATGATTCTGGAGTTTTTTGTTTTCTGGAGATGGAGGTCTCACTATGTGTTGCCCAGGCTGGAGTGCCATGGCTATTCACAGGCACAATCATAGTGCACTACAGCCTGGAACTCTTGGGCTCAAGCAATTATCCTGTCTTAGCCTCCTGAGTGTCTGGGTCTATAGGTGCATACCACCATGCCCTGCTTCATTCTGGATTATTTACGAAGATTCAGCATTTATCTTTCTGCCAGGCTGGGAGAGTCCAGAGTTAGATAACTTCAAAATCTAAACCTGACTCCAACAATGGACAGTTCTGTGACATTGGGAAAGTTAACCTTTCTGAGCATCACAAATGAAATGCAGATAATAATGCCTGCTTCACAGACCATTCTTATGGACATTAAAAGAGAGAGCATATCATGACATCTGGCACAGGGCCTGGCTTATAGAAATTCACCTGTACCTGATTGTGACCTCTTGGTGCCCCAGCAGTTGTATGATCTTGGACTCTTCTGATTAATATTCTTTAAGTATATTTACTATTATACAGAGGACAGAGAATGTGCAATTAGGGGAAATGGCAGCACCATCTCTGTTTGCATAGCCTTCAGAGAAATGCAATGGTTCTTGGTAACTCTTTAGATGACATTCATTGCAGCCACCTGGAGGGCTCTCTTTGAGGCATTCTGTTGAACAGAATTTCCCCCACCTCCTTAAAGTTCTAGTGAACAGAATTTTCCACACCTCCCTAAATTTCTAGTGATGGAACAAGAACATCTGTCCTGTCAGATCACCCTTCAATTTGGTTGTGCCTGCAACCAATATTAGTTTCCTTCTCATCACTTTTTTATATGTAGGGACAGCTCTTGGCCAATTACATCTTCAAGTTAACTAATGCATGTTTTTACCTCTTTCCTCCACGTAAGGGATATCAATCACATCCCCAGCAACTGTCTCATTCTCATTTGACAGAGTGCAGAGACCATCAAGAGTCAGGATGTTCATATTTTAGCTCCATCTCATCCACTTTGGCTTGTGTGACTTTGAACAAGTCTCTTGATCTTTTTAAACTTCAGGTTTTTAATTTATAAAATAGGAAAAATAATCTCTACTCCATCCATATTCAGAACATTGCTGTGGACCAAGACAGATGACAGTTATGAAAAAGCTTTATGGCTACGGAATTCTGTAGCAATGTGAAAGATTCCAGAGCAATCATCACTCTAAGTAAAAGAATCAAATGTAGTGAGTGGAATTTTGTGTGTGAGTCGACACATGGTACAGATTTTTCAGGGGCTTCTTAAAACACTAAATTGCAGGTTGGCCTTGCTGGCTTGTGTATTAGTATAATTTGCCTCTGTTGTTTTTCTGTTTATACACTCTCATTTATATATGCAACCTCCCTCAAGTCCTCATGGAATGTATGCATTTAGTGTGTTTTTTAACAACAGTGGAAACACAGTTAATGCAAAGTTGATAGCCAACTGTAGGTGTCCAGTCTCTGCTGCAGAAAAAAAGTAAACATGAACAATAAAAACTCCCCTTCTCTCCCTGAAATGATTCAAAGCGGGGAGAGAAAAGTGAGAGCAGCGAGAGGCTCTCTGTTAATAGACTGTTTTCCAAAGGATGAAGAAAATAAAATTTTATGGACAGAAAGGCACCCCTTTGAGGACTTATTTATCGCATCCTTAACACCAAATCTTTTTCAGAGAGCTTTCAATTATTTATGAGTTAACGCTCCCAGTCCCTGCTCCAACCCTTAGGAGGGGATTCTTTCCTCTGATAGCAGAGGAGAAAATGGAGGCTGACAGGAGTCAGGATGGTGACATTGGAGCCTCGATACACACACATGGATCTGGACATGAAAAGTTTGAATTCGATCAAACTGTTTGCTAATCAGTTGCTAACTATGGAAACAACCGGTTGTATCTCAAACACTGACTTCCTTTTTCTTACTTAGTTATATGGTTTATAGCTTGTCACTGATTGTTGGATCAGAATTCCTTTGGTTATTCGAGATGGAAATCTAACTAAAAGTAACTAGGCAAAAGAAGCAATCGATTAGTTCATGTCCCTGGGAAATCTGGTTAAGGGGGCCCACCTCTGGAAAATTGGGTCCAGGGACTCACATGCCATCAGGACTTTTTCCCTCCGTGATGAATTTTGGAAAAGTTATCTTTGCTCTTTCTTGCTGTAGAGAGGCTTTCTCTACATGATTTAGGAGATACCCTTGGATACTTTTTGCTTGTATTCAAAAGTAAGACCTCCCTCGCATTTGATCTCCAGATTTAAATGTCCTGGAGACGGATTCTAATTGGCCCAACTTGGGCCATATGATCATATATAGCCCAATCATTGTGGCCAGTCCAAAAAGGGACTATAGTTGCCTGGGCCAGAGGTGTGGGTAGGGCAGGGCACTAAGATTGTCAGTACAAACAGGATCACATGATTTGAGCTCCTCCCCAAAGGGAGGAATGCCCTGTTGCCAAAATCCACAGATATCCACTACCAGTATTATACTTTTTTTTTTTTCCCTAATGGTTTTCCAATGCCTGAGAAGCTAGTTTCTATATAATTACTGAATGGGGTCTAACCAGTTCATTAAGCTGATTACTCAATCAAATTGAATTAATAGCATCTTTTTCTTTCTTTCCTAAATGAGTGTGTATGTGAAGACAAGACCGCCAGGTCACAATGCGTTTTTTTTTGAAAGAAAAATCAAAATGATTTTCTTTTTCTGATCAGGTTTCAAAGCAAGTTGGAGAAAAGGATAAGGAGTTATTTTAATTTTCTAGCATATTTATATAAATATCAGCTTAATAAAATCACTTCTTACTCCTGGAATCATTTAGATAGCTACTTAATCTTCCACTTCAAACTCTAGATACATTCAGCATCAGGTTTCTCTGCTGAATAGCCAATTTCGAAGTCTTTCATGCCTACTTTTCAGGTGTACACACTAAAACAAAGACTTCCCAATTGTAAAATTGTGAACTTTGCCTTCAACATCCTCTAATTGCGAATCCTTTTCTTACTTTCTTGCTCACTTACCCTATCCTTCAAGTGCCTTTCTATAATTTCTTTTTTTTTTTTTCTTTTTTTTTTTTTGAGACGGAATGTCCCTCTGTTGCCCAGGCTGGAGTGCAGTGGCACAATCTCAGCTCACTGCAAACTCCACCTCCCAGGTTCAAGTGATTCTTCTGCCTCAGCCACCCGAGTAGCTGGGACTGCAGGCGCACACCACCACTCCAGTCTAATTTTTGTATTCTTAGTAGAGATGGGTGTTTCATCATATATGACCAGGCTGGTCTCGAACTCCTGACCTCGTGATCTGCCTGCCTCGGCCTCCCAAAGTGCTAGGATTACAGGCATGAGCCACTTCACCTGGCCTATAATTTCTATTAAAAGCTATTATTAAGAAAACACCTTGTAACAGGTATGTAGGGCCAGTTTGACTTTGCCAGATATTTTTGCATACTAAGTGCATTTACAAAGAAACTTAACAAACTTTGTGGAATAAAAGGCTTTGTTTTGGATAAGGAATTTGGGGGGATACAGTAAACACTAAGGAAATGTTTTTGGTTGGGGGAAATTTGGTCATGATCCTGAAGTCCCACTATCTAGGCATTTGCCTACTCTATTGAGATTTGAGGCTAGTCTTACTTACAGCTTTCAGCTGCCTCTCTTTAAAACACCTTCCTTAGATCATTGCACAGTTTATCCAGATACCCTCAAGTAACTCTACAAAAGTAGAAAGAAAAGCCAGACATTGAGTTTTAGGATTGTTTAAATGTGAGAAAACCTCTTTCTTACATGCAGAGTACCCTGGACTTTGAGGCAGGAGAGCTAGCTTCTAGCTATTAGCTTCTAGCTAGTCTAACTAGGAACTTATGTGACCCTAGGCAAGTCACTTATTCTCTAAGGTTTCAAGTTCGCTCATTATATTATAAAATATAGTTGGATAAAATAATGGTTATATCATTTATAACATCCCATTCAACTCTTAATGACTTTTCTGAGTCTTTGTTCATTTATTTAAAACGTTTATCCAGTTGAAATGCTACTATCTCTCTCCAAAGATATTGTGAGTATGAAGTCAGACCATGTATGTAAAATGCCCAGTGCAGTGTAGATGTTCAACAAATAGCAGTGGTAATGTTTATAGCTATTAATTATTCTACCACACAGTTCCTGTGGCTTGGTGTTTATGGACTGATTGCGTGTGTTGCTTTCTTTGTTGGTTGGTAACAACAGCCTTACTGTGGCAATAGTCCAAACACTTACATGTAAAGCCCTTACATGCACTAAAGGACACCCTACCATGTGTCATTATAAGATATTACTGTCAATATTTCCCATGGGCCAAAAAGCCTATAATTATTCAGGAATTGAGGAGAATGTTCTGCTATACCAATGAAGGTGGATATGTCGCAAAGAAGCTTCCCTTCTTCATCTTGTGCTCAGGGTGATTTATAAATCCATCATGGTCCCTTTTTTTTTTTTTTTTTTGAGATGGAGTTTCACTTTGTTGCCCAGGCTAGAGTGCAGTAGCACAATCTAGGCTCACTGCAAACTCCACCTCGGGGGTTCACAGCATTCTCCTGCCTCAGCCTCCGAGTAGCCGGGACTACAGGTGTCCGCCACCACACCCGGCTAATTTTCTGTATTTTTAGTAGAGGCGGGTTTTCACCGTGTTAGCCAGGATGGTCTTGATCTCCTGACCTCATGATATGCCCACCTCAGCCTCCCAAAGTGCTGGGATTACAGGTGTAAGCCACCGTGCCTGGCCCATGGTTCCCTTTTATTGAGTATAGACTGGGCTCAGAATCCTCCTCAACACAGTGCCTTTGTTAGTACAACACCCACTGGGGCCCTGGTAGTTACTGGCTCCTTGTCTGGTGACTTTCTTACACAATCAAGCAGTGCCATCCACAGGTGGCAGGTCTCCCCTGTTCTGGTAGTATCCTTCTGGGGCTTTTTACTGGAAACCGTCATGTGGAAAGGTGGCTTCTAACTATCTGTTATGTGAGTTCCCGTGTTGCAGGAATTACATAAAATCTAGGTGGCTAAAGTTCTGCTTCTACTTCTGAGCCTCAGTTTGCACACGTACAGAATTAGGATGGTGATCCTGCCTCACAGAGTTGTTGCAATGAGGGTTAAATGACAGGAAAGGTGGAAAGTGCCTTGCACACTACCTGGTGCATAATAGATGCCTACACTGTGCTAGTTTCTTGCTAAGCTCAATACCTGATACATGCATGAATTTCTTTTTCAGCTCCGGAAACTTCAACAACTCCCTATTTCATGATGAATTAAGCATCAGCTCCCCACCTCCAGTCCAGCCTTCTCTTTTACTGCTCTGCTTGGCAATGTGGTGCCAGCTACATTGAGAGATCACACTTTCCCAAAGAAACCTTGCCTATTTCCGATTCCATGCCTTAGCATTTCAGCTCTCCCTCTCTCATTCATTACCTCATTCAATGAATACCGATTGAGAAATTATTATGTGCTAGATATTATGCTGGGCAGAGAAGGTCCCTCTTCTTGTGAATACATATTCTAGATGTGGGCAGGGGAGAGAACAATAAGCAAGTAAACAAGATATTATTAGGTGGTGATGAGTAATGCAAGAGTGAGTAACTTTAGAGCCAGTTTAGATATGGTGCACAGGAAATGCCATCTGAGGAGATGACATTTTGCATTAAGATGTGAATGATGGCGAGCCAACCTCACAAAGATCTAGGTGAAGAGGGTTTCAAGTCAAGGAAACAGCAGGTGCAAAAGTGTTCAAGTGGGACTGTTCTTGGCATGTTTGGGGAACAGGACAGAAGCTGGAATAGCTGAAAAACAGAGATCAAGGGAAGAGGGGTATGGATGATCATGTAATCTGAGGTCAGAGGCCCTTCTTCAGAGACTGGACACAAGATGATGATGGCATGTGGAAGATGACCCAGGCACTTTGCCTTTATTCCCATCTGGCACGAACCAGGTCAAAATTGTGTTTTACTTAGTGGTGCTTATGTGTCTTATTTTTCCTTCCTGACTCTCAACTTTCCAAGGGACAGGTCTATGACTTATTTGTCTCTTATTCTCCATGGCATCTACTTGTGGACATGGGTACTTACCCTATGTTTGTTAGAAGGATGCATGTGTATTATTCTGGGATAAAAGTAAAAGCGAAGCTTATTCAGTCTCTTGGGGGAAAGGAGGGCTCACCAATAGGTCTCTGAACTTGTTCTGGCTGCAGAGGCACCTGGCAAAAAGAGCAGGGAGACTGGGAAGAGCATAAACCACATCTGCAGGCAGAGTCCCCTGCTCTCTCTTGAGCCATGTTGTTAGTTAGGTCTGTCTGATTGCCTGATTGAACCTCTGACCTTGGCTTCTCTAGCCTGTATCTGTGTATAGGGCCGAACTCTTCTGACTGCAGCTTCCTTCGGCAAACTCAACTTCTTTGCCGAAATTCATGTTAAGTGTTCATCTTCTCTGAAGGTTTACTTGATTTAGGATCTTCATCCTGCTCCTATTCAGCCTTATTTTGTCATCGTCCACATCCCAACATGCTACTGGGATGCTGTAATTACGTGAGACAGGGTTTCTCAGCCTTGGCACTATTGACACCTTGAGCTGCATAGTTCTTTGTTGTGTGGGGCTACCTTGTGCATTGCAGGCTATTTAGCAGGACCCCTGGTCTCTATCCACTAAATGCCAATTGCAACTCCATTCCCCAGTTTTGATAACCCCAAATGTCTCCAGATATTGCTAAATGTCTCCTAGGGACAACATCGCTCCTGGTTGAGGATTACTGAAAAACAGGATCTTAGATATTGTTAGATTTATCCTCCTTCCTTCATTTCACAGACTAGGACACTGAGGCCAAAAGTACTGAAATGAGTTGCCCAAGGTATTTACAGCATATTGATAGTAATGCAAGCAATAGACTTCATATCTTTAAAATCTCTGTTCACTGCTTTCTGTAGCACAGTGAAATCTCCCCAAGAGGCGGTCAAGTAAAGTGGAAATGATAAATGTAACTTTGGAGACAGACTTGGATTAGAATCTAGGCCAAGCCATTGGTTGGTTGCATGACTTTGGGTTCTGAGCTTCCATTTCCTCTTACGATGTTGATAAATCCCTGTCTCGCAGGATTGTTTTGAGGACAAAAAGATGTACTCGAAACCCTAGCTTCCTACCTGGTATGCAGTTAATGCTGAGTAAATGCTGGTTCCCATTCCTTGGTGTGCTATAAAAATGGCAAATAGCATTGAGGAAGAGGACTTAAGAGTTAGAGTCACCAGAGGACTCAGTGTGCCCAGGAAGATGCAGTTGATGGGCAGTGCCTTCCAGTGGACTTTGTTAAAAATGCAGGTGGTGTGATCTGGTGTCTATAATGGAAACAGCCAAGTAGTTTTCCGGTTTGGAAAATAACTGACCGTGTTGAAGGCTGACTCATTTGACTAGGTTGTTTTTTTCTCCTTTCCTGAGGAGGGACCTCTGTGATGATTATCTTATCTCTAATGTCTTGTGTCTCTTCTTATCCCCAGCAGAATGTTATGTTATTACAAACACGCCTAAAGGGTAAAGGAGCATGTAGAGCTCAAGTTGGGGACTCTGTCTTTTCTTCCTCTGGTATCAGATAAATATAATGACATTTTGCTCTTTAGGACTATGGAGATTTGATATCTGGGGCTATCTTGCCCGGTCTAGGCTCTTACTCACTGGGACACCTGGATAGAGGAGATACTGTTCACAGGTGTAATACTGGCCTCTGGCTTTCACAAGAAACCCAGTTCCCTTGGCCCACAGACATTCGTACAACTCAGAATGTGCCCAGAGCAACAGGAAGGAGAAACCGCACTGAAAAAGTGACTGCCATCAGGTGACCTGGGCTCTGTGATTGGTCTGGCCACTAACAAATATTCCTAATATAGCACTTCATAATTTTCAAAGAAGTTTTCATGAATGCTTTCTTTGATCCCCAGGATGGCTGGATTGTAGTAGTTCTCAACCTTGGCTGCACATTGTAATCACTTGGGAGTTCAAAGCAAACAATAATAATTATTATTTAAAAAAACCTACGATGCCTGTGCTTCATTTCAGACCGACTAAATCTGGAGATATGTCTTGGACATTGGTGATTTTTTAAAACTTCCCTAGTTGATGCTAATGTGCAAGCAGGGTTGAGAATCATTGCCTTTGTCCCATTTCTTTGATGAGTAAAATAAGACTGAGGGCAGTACATTTTCTTGTCCAAGCTTGAAAGACAGAGCCAGGAGAAGCCAGGTATTGTAAACTCTAATCCACTGGCCTTCCCACCTTTTCTTCTTCTTCTTTTTTTTTGTTTCTGTTTTGAGATAGAATCTCACTCTGTTGCCCAGGCTGGAGTGCAGCAGTGCGATCTCAGCTCACTGCAACCTCCACCTCCCGGGTTCAAGCAATTCTCCTGCCTCAGCCTCCTGAGTAGCTAGGATTATAGGCATGTGCTACCATGCCTGGGTAATTTTTGTATTTTTTCAGTAGAAACAGGATTTCACCATGTTGACCAGGCTGGTCTTGAACTCCTGGTCTTAGGCGATCTGCACGCCTTGGCCTCCCAAAGTATGGGATTACAGGCATAAGCCACCACACCCAGCCAAGAACCTCACTTTTTTGGGACCTTTATCCCTATAGAAATTCTTTCTTAAATAGCATGTAAGCATTTGTTGTGGAACAAACTTGCTAATTTGTCTCTTATTCGAGGTAGGTTGATTTTTTGCTTTATTTCAGTGAAAGACATCCATGCCCGCTCCTGCAGGGCCTTGCTGGCTTCATCTCAGTGCCCATCAGGGTGTTATTGACCAGAGGAGCTGAAGAGTAGGGATATAAAAGATTCAAGAAAAAGTCTTGGTGATCGTGACTTCCTTCCTCCCTCTTCCCCTCTCCTGTACACACACAGGACATCAAGTTAATAGTGAACTCTAGGGATCTGGAATGGAAGAAAATCAGAGGATATGCATTTCAACGTTCACACCTGTAACATCTCTCTGACAGGGGGCGCTGTTCTAAGTCCAGTGTTAACCTAATTTTACTATGGAGTTACTTTGACCACTAGTTGAACCTAAATCCATTGCCCTTGTAATGACCAGAACTGATCCTGAACTTGTCCAAACAGAAAAAGTTATCTCCATTTTCCTCATGAAAGCTCTGGGGACCCTCTTGTAGGCTGGATCAACCATTGCTAATGGAACCTGGTTTTTAGTCCCCTCCCTTACCTGCTTGCTACTCCTGAGCCTAGATCCATTGTAAAGGGGCTATAAGTGGCACCCTTCCCTCCTCTTTTCTTTTTGCAATCCTGTCTAGATTAATGATCTCTCCATGCCCTAAGAGCATGGACTGGCTTTCCAAAAAGAGTATCTGGTATGGGTTTCACCATTCCATTTTCAGTTACTTTGGCATAATAGGTAGGTAGAGAACTCACTTGGTATTTCCTGGCCATAGTTCATCATGACCTGGTTAACAGTGAGGTGGGTAGTTAGGGTTGTAAAGGCTTGGATTTAGACAGACTTAGTTCAAATCCTGGTGCTGTCACTTACAGGTCTGTGAGCAAGTTATGTAATTTCTTTAAGTTTCAGATTCCTCATCTGAAAGGCCCTACTTTGAGGGCTTCTGTCATGATATAGAAGGTATGAAGTGTGCTTAACATAGTAAGTGCTCAATACATGGCAGCCTGTGCTATGATAGCCATTATGACCATTGTCCAAGCTATTTGACAGTAGGGCAACAGAAATCATTTTTCTCTGCAGTCAGCTGGTGTTAAGTGCTTTCTCACTCAGAGGTACCCTAGATGCTGCAAGGTGTATGCAAACAATGACTGTAGCTTCACACAAACCTGCCAGTTTCTCTTCTTTCTCCCAACCCTTTTCTATTGTAGTAGTTATTGTCCATGCTACTGTTTGAGCTTCTCTGTTCATTTATTTTAGACCTCTGGTCATTGTTAATATGCAGTGTTCCTTGGGAAAGAAAATACTTGAAGCTGTTCTTAATCATTGATATCTATGTATCAACAAATGTCAGATCCTTTACAGAAAGCCATTTTGCTTAAGGGGGAAAAAAAGCTTCTAGGCAAGAATGAAAGTTGTGGTGTCTGAGGACCAAAATTATCCTCTGGATAATCTAGACTTATAAGCATGGTCTAGATTTGGTTCTGGCTGTGACTTTGTGCACATCACAGCTATACCTCTCCAGTTTGGGGATGTCTGGGAGATGTTCCATGTGAACCATCCAGTTCCCTAGAGGTACTGTGATGGCTCCAAGTCAAGCTCTGGTTTTTATGCAATTGGAATTATGGCTCCTAGAAGCCAAATACCACCGTTTGCCTTTTGTTGTTGTTGTGGTTATCCTATTTGGATGAATAACTCACAATGTTCTAGTTCAGCTGAAATGACTCGAGAGCTGTTTGTGAGTTAGAAACAGTGGTCACAGTTAAAAACCTACTAGTCTTAGGCTCTGCAATAAGGAAATAATCTCTAGAGCCCCGGCTTCAGAAATGGCACAAAAATGGAATGGACAAATATGAAAAGTAGATAATGGATCCACAGTGATTTAATATTCGGTGATATTTTCATTTTATGCAAATACCAAAAGAAAAAAAACCTGGCTATTTGAAAGAAAAACAGGAACCAAAAAAATATTTAGTGTTTGATCAAGCAAGAATCCTTTCACACATCTGCCAAGAGAGTTAAAACAAATATAGATGTTAAATAAAAGGCCCAGGTACCAAAGAGCAAAATTTAATGAAAGCCAGAACTGTTAAGTATGGATTCCTGTTGAGAAAAATGTCAATCTCTTTCAGAGTTTCCCCAATGCTCTATTTTTAAGAAAAGTGTAGTAAAAATACATAATACAAGTTAACTTTTTTCTTGCTTTTGTTTTCCTTTCATTTCTCCATTGATGAAAAAGCATATTTCGCCAGAGTCTTGGATCCCCTCATAGCATAGACCCTCATTTCTAGCACAAACAAGTCTCTCTTTATCCGCTCATGTTACTGGTGGGCTCAGTAGCTGGAGAGGCGTCTTACCAGGCCAAAGGCAAAAAGTCTTTGAAGCATGTTGATGTTAAAGGGTTATTTCCAACTCTTCCAAGATGCAGACACCTTAATGGTGGGTCACTTCGGATTCTGCAGTGGTAGTCTGAAGGCTGAGAAAAATCTTGTGCGAGGGCAGGGGCTGAGGGACATCAGATGGCAGTAGTGAAAAGCAATCATCCATCTTGAGGGTCTGGTTTCATGAACCATGCCCACATTGACACGCGAGAGACTGAACAACAACATTTGAGTCGAAAAAGGGAAGAGTTTGATTTTGGAAGGATTCTTTGCTATGGCTGATGACAGGAGAGTGGAGAGATATAGAGATGTTGTGGGTCCACTGAGAGAATCCACAGAAAAGCCAGTCAAGCTGCACCTACCCCTAGATAGGCTCCAAAACCTTTAGCATGTCAATTGCTAATGATAACCCCTAGCAGAGAAAATTGGATAGAAGTAGGGGGTAAAGGAACAAGCCAGAGTACGGTTATCAGTAAAAGCTAATGACACATGGCACGCACTGAATCATGCACCTAGGAGAGTGACTGCTGGAGAGCTGGAAGCCAGTTGCACCAAGAATGAGAGTTGGGATCTCCAAGAAAGCTATATGTCAGGGATTCTCACTTCCAACCAAAGTTGCACTCAGCCTGGGCTTCTCTCTATAAACCCTGCCACTTCACTAATCTTGCTTTAGTTCAGCTTTGTAGCCCTAATCATAGGTATATTGGAATACAACGTTCTTACGCTGTCTTAGCTGGGGGAAGGTCAGCCTCCTTGGGTTAGAACCTGGGATCGAAGGTCTTAAGGTGCCCTAAATGTCATTATCAACTTAATCCATCTCCCTATACGTCTTCAATTATTTCCTGGGGTATCTCACTTTCTAAAGATGACAGAGCATTATCTGGCCACATGCTAAAACAACACTTTATATTAACATAAAAACCCAAGTTCTTTGCATGAGCATAAACTTCATATGTGTTTTCTCAAACCTAGGATAGGGCACACCATGGAAAGCTCTATTTTGTATGAAATTTTGATGAAGCTTCCTCTTCCAAAATTATTCTGTCACCTTTCTTTCACACTTAGCTTGCATAGCATTCCTCCCCATGTCAGAGGCTCCATAGAAGAAGAGAATCTACTCCACAATGGGTTCCTGCTTAGGTACCAGGCAAAGAAAAAGTGAGAATCGTGGGCAATATCTCCCCTGGCTGTTATCTCTTCCCAAAATTCTGCTTGGTTTAGGAGGCCAAGTGCCTTCAGCTACCAGACTGCCATTGAGCCTGAGCACACCAGAAGGACATACTTCTCAGGGCCGAGGTTGACTCTGAAGAAATATACCATACCACCTATGGCCTGTGAAATGGCTCTTCCACATTAAAGGAACTGTTTTTCTGAGCAGCAGTAACTTGAGAAGTCCTTCTCTGACTGCACATCTGCCCCTGCCCTCTCCACCACCCTCATCCTGAGTTGCTTTTCACCTGTGTTCTCCACTAAATCAGTGCTTAAGCAGTGCCCCACTTGGGGAAGGCAGCCCACTTCTCCAACAATGTCTGTCCCCACCAAAGGCTTGGGGCCAAGGAGTGGAGGGTAACATGGAAAGCCCCCATGGAGAATTAGTTTGAAGGTTGCTTTTTTCCCTCTTGCTTGTAAAGTGGAACAAATATTGAATCTCCAATCTGAAAACTGAAGAGGGATAGGTAGGGAGTTGGGGATAAGAAGTAAGGAGAAGGAAAGGGCCTAACAGAACCTGCAAACCATGGATATTAGTAAGAAAAAAAATTGCACACACTAAGACACACTAACAACTGAATTAAAATAAAACAGTGCAGTTTCCTCATTAGTGTTCCAGTGACTCTACTGTCAGAGACACAGGATTCATTAGACAGGGTTACTCTCCCCTTATTGCAGTACAGTGTTATTTTTTCATCCTCACTTAGCAAACAGAAAAGGGTGAAAGAACATCAAAAAAAGGAAAGGGACAGAAAAATGGTTTTTCAATTCTTCAGGAAAACCTGTTGAATCATCCTTCTTGTGGTCGCAGTGGTTGGTGGTGGTTTCGTTTCATTTTGTTGTTGTTTTTGGCACTGAAGGGTTTGGGATGGGGCTGGGGAGCCCGAGCCTGCTCCCCAAGGGGTCTCCATCTGCTCCAGTTACAATCCTGTGGCTCCCAAGGGCATCCCTGAACTGTGGCTCATGCAAGGAATCGATTGCATGGACTTGGGGAAGTCATGGCTGACCACCCGACCATTCTCTCCACTGCCGCCGCTGCTGGCTCCTGCCCCACTGTTGCGGGGGAGGGTCGATGTCCGTATGGCTTCATTGATGGATTGCTGTGGGATCAAACAAAAACCCTTTTCAGGAGGACCGGGGGTTCTTCCCCGGGTCCTTGGCAATGACAGGCAATGGGAATGAATCAAGACCGGACTTCAAATATAACTCCAACTCTGCTTCCCCATCCACCCCCTCTTCTATTCTACAATGCTAATTCTGACTTCCCAGGAATTCAGAAAACTATCACTTGGCTCTGGACATGTCTGATCCCCTCTTTAGCCTCAAGTTCAATGTTCAGTAAGGTGTGTTAGATTGGGTAAGACAGAAGATCCTTTCTTATTCTTACATTCTGTGATTTCTAAAGGTGGAATATTTCCTTGGTATTATTGATTAATGTGTGATGTAGCAACACAACTAAGTGGAAAACCTTCTGGGAATGGGGTTTGGAAACCTGGATTCTAGTTCTGGTTATGACATCAACTAGTCATGTGACTGTACATATCTCCTTAGTATTCTAGAATTTTTAAACCTCCATGTCTATACCATATGATTATCTATGCACCTACACACTGTTATTAGCAAGAATGGTGCTACCACATGAAAAATGCCTTGAAATGTTAAAATAAATTGAGAGTGTGATATTGTTGGGTTAAAATGGAAAACTACCTCTGATTTACTTCAGAAAAAATTCTAGCCTACCTCTATAGCAGCATGTGTTAAGGGAATGTAGGACTCGTTTGAATAATACAATATGCAAAATGTAATTGGAAAGGAACATGTGCTAAAGAAAATGAGAATGCATTCCAAACATTATCATCTGTGCATCAACTGCTTCCCATCAGCATGTAGACCCTGTACTTCCAGACTGACATATCAGATCAGTGCCACTAAGTTTGTGACTTCTAGAATGTCGGAATTCTAGGTCTGAAAAGGACTCCAAGGATCACCCCGGAATCAGATGAGTTAAGTGGGATATTCAAGACCACAAAGTAGGTCTAGAACCATATCCTCTTAGACAAGAGGAAGTGTTCTGTTCAGAGTTCCTTTGGAGAAAGACCATTGATGGTAGGAAATCCAGACCCTTATCTTTTACTGTCCATCTCAAACTTTCCATTAATAAACAATCACAGAATTTTTGAGGTGGGGTTTGGTTTCTTGGTGGGAATCAGTATAAAGGAGACTTGTCAGTGGGACCAACCCTACCTCTTCTTCAGGGCACATTCTGTTCTCACCGTCTTCTTGAAGCCTTCCTAGACTACACCAGCCTGCTGTAAGTGCTGTCCTCTCTCATCTTGTACTCATGCGGTATACATTCTTTTGTAATGGTTCTGCCTCCAGTGTATAAGTTTTGTCTTCCGTAAGAGAGCTTTCTGGAGGAGGGCAAGGGCCATGTCTTCTCAATCCTCAGCTATCCCACAGAGTATCCAGTAAGCAATTAGATGCATAATAGATGCTTTTGAATTTGTCTAAGAAGCACCAGCCACCTAGGATCCGTCTCAAAAAGTCTATGACTTTCTCTCTTACATATTGGCATGATTCTAGTGACCAGAGAAATCAGTCAACCTTCTGTGGCCAGACAGAGATAAACAGGGCAGTTTTGACCCATTTTTTCCCCCTGCTATCCTTGTATTACTGGCAGTTCTGACAATGTTTTAAAATGTTCTTTTTAAAATCCATGATTCAGACAGATTTGCCCCATATGATGTACCACCCACACTGGTTCTGTCTCCTCCTCAAACCCATGACTTGATTTATTTACATTCTCCCTTGGCTGTCTTCCATTGAAGAGAAAGTGTGACCTGGATTGCATTCTTCTAAGTCAAAGGCCAAATAAATACTACCTTGAAGCTACACCAGGGAAATGTAAAATGAAAATATGATAAATTAACAGTTACTTATCCTCATCTAAAAATTATTGAAGAGAAAATAACATTTTATTTTTATCTGTGGGAAATATGGAAACTTCTATAGATTAGCTTGGAATGCCTATCATTCATGTTTTTCCTCTGCCACACCCCTTTAATTAAGGAAAAAAACCCACTAAAGTTTACATAGATCACCTTGGTCTTTGTTCCTCATAAGGCTCACATATTTTCATAATATTCCATTGAAGTTGTTGGTACTTCATGAATTTGTCTTAAAAGACAAGATTGATAACCTAGTCAACATTGGCGCTTGCCGAAGTCTGAGACAATTTAGCCAGGCATGTAACTAAAAATCTCGAAGGTCACATCATTAGAGTTGGTATTCAAGGAAGCTGAGCACTTCTCAAAGGTCAATGACTCCATACCCTTATCATGGGTGGTTACTGCTTTCTTACTGGCTTCTTTTCAAATACATTTATGAAAGTCAGGAGAAATGATAAATGGAGTTCAAACTTTGCAGTGGAAAGCAATGCTTAATGTCAACTACATCACTAGTTCTGAAACTTGGTTGCACATTGGAACCATCCAGGGAGTTTTGGGGAAAAATCCCCGACACCTGAATCTTACCCTAGAGATGCTGGTGTGGTGTACAGCCTGGACATCTGGAGTTTTAAAAGCTCCCCAGATGATTCTAAAATGCAAGCAAAGTTGAACCACATGATCTAATTTGTCCCTTTTACTTTACAGAGAACCTGATGACAATGACTGACTTGTTTAAGGTAACAGTTATATGTGACCTAGTGATAAGGTGAATGACCTTCTAAATGTGATTCTTTCTGCTCCCGCCTGCCCCCCTGTCGTGGCTAAGCTGTCATAAACTGCTGTCATTTCTCCCCTAGCCTTTGGGAATGTGGCTTTCCCTTATCCCTCCTTGACATGCCAGCCATTCTTAAAGTTCATCCTTGAGGGTGGTGGTGGTGTTTTTGGAACTGATATTCAGAGACAAAGGGATGAGTAAAAAAATCCAACTTGAAGACCCCTAAATTGACCCTTCAGAACCTCATTTCCCTAACAGTGATTGCATCCTAACTTCTCAGCCACTTGCTTTTCTAAGAAGAGTGTGCTCAGCCTCTGCACATCATAGAATATCCTAATCAAAGCTTAAACTTCAGTAATGTCCTTGCTCAGGCATGCGTGCAAAGCACCAGTGACCACCTGCTGTGGAGGATGCTCCCCTTGAGTTATCAAGTCTCTCAGCTGTTCATTAATTCCAGGAAAATGTGCAAGCCCTCAATTGCCGTAGCTTAAACATGCCCCATGTTAGCACAGCCATATATAATCTTGAAAGGTCAGCATCTCTCGTGGGGGTGAGAGAGGCTGGGGATTATTTTCCTTTGGGAGTGAGGTGGTGAATAATACTTTGCTGCCCTTAATATCAGCTAAGGATGCAGGTGCCAGTCTGCCCAGGCAGAGAGGAGGGGCAGAGGACCTGAGATTTTATTCAATTTGCAATGTATCTTAGGTTATGTATTTTCTGCTACTACATGACAATTTAAATTAGACCGAAATATTGTGAGCTGCCTGAAGTCCCTCTCTGAGTCTCCTACTCTCACATACCACCCTTTTCCCTCAGTCTTTCTGTGTTCCAGTCTCCTTGGCCTTCTTCCCCTTTCTGGGCAAGAGTTCACATCTTTGGGTCTCTGACACTTGTGTATCACCGGCAATTCTTTTTTCCCGGTTAATTCTTTTCATGCTTTGAGTCTGTTAAATATCACTTTCTCAGGGAAGCTGCTCTGACTGCCCCATTCTTTTATCAGGACTGGCCTCTGCTCTATACTTGACAGCACTGGGCATTTTTTTCACTAACACTCATTGAACATGTAAGTGTTTGCTTATGTGCTGTCTTCCCTATCAAACTCTCAGCTTCTTGAGAAAAGAAGCTGTGTCTGTTTTGTTCTTGACCTAATCGCCAGCGCCGAGTCTTGCCCAGCATGCGGTGGTGCTCAGTGTGTCTTTGTGGAAGGAATACCTGTAGGGTGCCTTCCCACTATCTCTGTGACACTTGTCCTGCTCATCACATGTCAAAGGGGAAAGAGACTCATCAACACCCAGCAAGGGTTTAAATACTACAGTCAGTCAGATGAGGGGAACTGAATGGTAGAGCTACATTTTATTTGTCTTTGTGAGCAGCACTGTGGCTGGGACTGGAAGAGCACAGAATAGGTGCTCAAAAATGATCTGCTGCCATGTGGTTGAAGCAGGACAGAGAGATTTAGGAAAAGTGGCTTGGCTGATACCAAAAGCCCGGGCTTTGTGGAGACCATGTTGGAGGTCTAATTCCTGGTTTTTCAGTTCCTTGCTTGTGTGACCTAGCCAGGAAAAGTTACTTAGTTTCTTTGAACCTTTATTTCATCTGTAGGATTATAAGAACAACCTATTACATGGTTAATGAAAATGTGTAGAAATCACTTTGAACATAAAAGTTACTGAAAAATCATCTTTCCTTCTTCTCTTCCTTTCGTCTCTCTCTCTCTCTCTCTCCCGCCCTTCTTTCTCCTTTCTGCCCCCCTTCCTCTTGTTCTTTCATCCACGAAGAGTGACGAAGATGTTTTTAAGCACGTTTGAGACACATGAGAGGATAGCCCTGAACGAGTTTAGGGTCTTAAGGCCTTAAGAGTGGGCCAAGGGTGGGGCGTGGTGGCTCACAATTGTGGTCCCAACACTTTGGGAAGCCAAGGCGGTGGATCACGAGGTCAGGAGATCAAGACCATCATGGCTAACATGGTGAAACCCCTTTTTTAGTAAAAATACAAAAAATTAGCCAGGTGTGGTAGCACACACCTGTAATCCCAGCTACTGGGGAGGCTGAGCTAGGAGAATCACTTGAACCCGGGAGGTGGAGGTTGCAGCGAGCCAAGATTGCACCACTGAACTCCAGCCTGGACAACAGAGTGAGACTCTGTCTCAAAAAAAAAAAAAAAAAAAAAAAAAAAGTGGGCCAAGTACTGTGATAATGGAAATGAATGAGAGGGAAAGCTCTCATCAAATGCCCTTGGCATCATCAATTTGGGTCTCTCTGTAAGGTTGGGGACTCTACTTCTGAAAAAAACTAATTGCTTTTGGAGAAGGCTAAGCACAGAATAATAAAGAGAACTGCAAAGCTGAAAAGTCTGAGAGGCAAGTTGAATGCATTTGTCTTATCTCTTTGGATAAGAGAGGAGTTGATGGAGCGTCAACAATTAAGGGCTGGGTTGATTAATAAAGAAAGTATCTTTTCTGCAGTTGGAAGATGGAAAATTCTATTAGGAGCCTCAGTGAGTCGGGTGAAAGTCACGCCAATCAATGGAATTAATTCTAGAAGATTGTGGCAGAAGACATTGTATTAATGATTCCAAGAGACCCTGATGTTGGCTTCTGAAAAATTTAACATCTTCATTGTAAAGGAAAGGATGAGAATGTCCCCAAGAAGCTATGCCATGACTCAGTGGGCTCTTTGAAAGATTCTCATTTTAATCTAAATAGTGTGACTTCAGTGAAGGTCAACATGGTCCCTGTTTTAAGAGGATCCCAGACTTTAGCCACTCTGGTACCACTACCTGCCACTGGTTATGGTTACTGGGATTCATTGTAATCCAGAGAAAGGGCTGGATATCCAGGAGCTTTCCTGCTTGGTGGATGACTGGTCTCATCACAGTTCATGAGCACAAACATGGGGCCAAAACTGACCCTTGGATGAAATTGTTTGTAATTCCTAGACTGTGTGGTTTTGATGGCAATACTTGCTTTAACTAAGAGCAGCTCCCTCCCATGCTCCGCCTCATCCTTTAAGAGATTTTCTCCTTTGGATACAATTATGCATTAATTTTACTAATACTTACCCTCAGTGTGTGGGATGTCCAGAAAAATCAGACACAACTTAAGGAACTCACAATCTATACAGCTTAAGAACCCTAGCTCATGTAAACAGGGACAATAAAAGGAAAGTTTTAAGGAGGATGTATCTGGCCACTAGTAACAACTATTATTTGAAATACTAGTTATCATTGTCGTTATTATTTACTGAAGGCTTACTGTGGCCCAGGAATTTTGCCAAGCTCTTTATATCCATTATTTAATGCAATCTTTATAACAATTGTATGAGGTATGTACTACCACTGCCTCCATTTTATAGAAAATGAGGATCAGAGGCCGGGTGCAGTGGCTCACGCCTGTAATCCCAGCACTTTGGGAGACCAAGGTGGGTGGATTATCTGAGGTCAGGAATTTGAGACCAGCCTGGCCAACATGGTGAAACCCCGTCTCTACTAAAAATACAAAAATTCGCCGGGCATGGTGACACATGCCTGTAATCCCAGCTACTCAGGAGGTTGAGGCAGGAGAATTGCTTGAGCCTGGGAGGTGGAGGTTGCAGCGAGCCAAGATCATGCCACTACACTCCAGCCTGGCCAACAGAGTGAGACTCCGTCTCAAAAAAAAAAAAAAAAAAAAAAAAAAAAAAAAAAAAGAAGAAGGAAAATGAGGATCAGAGAGTTACTAAAACCTGTGTAAGATGACACAGTTAACAGATGGAGCAGACAGAATTTATGCCCAGACATTCATTCTCCAGAGCTTCTACTCTAGATGATGATGCTGTACTGTGTCTTAGACAAGCAGTGAGGAAAAAGGAACTCCTATAATCTGTACTGGGCCAACTCTGGGCCTCTGGTTTGAGTCATGGTCTATTGTGAAGGTTTTGAGGGATGGTACAGGTTGTAGCTCCCCTAGTTCTTGTCCTGTTCCCCTTTTTTGCCCCTGGAGTAACCCTTCCTCATTTTGGAGGGTAAGGTAGGAGAGTCTTTAGTCCTATGTTTTGAATGGAATGGTCAAAGAGCTTTGAGTAGGTTCTAGGAGTTCTTGTTTGTTCAGCCAAGCTCCTTGGAGGCCTACACTGGGTTTAGAGTCTGAAGCCCATGCCTTTGTAGTTCTTGTCATTTGAGAGGACCTGAGAGGGACCTGGAGATGGATGAGCTGGTCAAGAGAAGGACTGGGGTGTTCCTAGGTCCCTGGTGAAATGTCATTGAATTTCCATTCCTTAATTGTTCCTTGTTGTGTCTTGGAGAAGTTGCCTTTTAAATGGACTCTATGAAACAGAAGACAGGGTGAGGGATTGACCCATAAAAAGGCACATGAGTGGGAACATGAGGTGGGGGCGAAGGTATGGAGTATGTGAGGAGAGCAGATTGCTAGGATGTGAGTGGGGTAGGTAGGCTGACAGGGAAATGCTGAATACCAGGACAGAAGGCCCCTAGCTCCTCATGCACAGAACTAAATAGAGAATTTCTAAACAGAAGGAGCAAATGCCCAGAGATGTCTTCTCCAAGGGCGACCCCAGAGGTATGTGTAGGATTGAGGGTCCAAGGCAGGGAGACGTTGGGCAGGAGGCTATGTTTGGATCCAAAAGTGGGCTTACTGAGCTTGGAGCCAAATGTCTGTTGAAAAGTGGGCTTCTTAGGGTACATTCTCATAAGGCAAATTCTACCAAGGGATCTTGTTAGTCTTGTCAAATCAAGATAACAGTATAGGTCAACATATCACCATGGGTACATTGCCCAGAGGGACTGCACTTCTCTTCTCTTCTCTATCTAGATCCCACCTGTCCTTCTTAATATTGGCATCTTCCTGGAAGCCTTCTTCAATCTTTCTTCTCTAAATTCCTATAGGCCTTCCTATCTATGCCATAGCTTGCCTCACTGAGTAATTATATTGTGCCCATTCTTTGTGGAAGGTGAAAGGTGCTGAAGATCATAGAATGCACCTCCCTCCTCTCTGAGTCCTCATGATGCCTTGCTCATGGTATTGTTCACATGATTAACTTCCATAAATAATTTCTTACTGAAGCTAAATGTTGAGGGGCTTTGAAGATCATTTAATCCAAACTCCTTTTTGATGCTTGAATCCATATCCTTGTCAAGAGTTATTCATCCTCTACTTGTATACCTTCAGTGATGTTGAAACTTGCTACTTTTTGGGATAGTCTAGCCTTTCTTTAGACAGCTCTTTCAGAAGAGTAAATTTAGTGTATCGTGTTAACATTTATCCTCTATCACCTTTAGTCATCTGTTCTTGTTGTATACTTTGGGACTCCATAGAACTAGCCTGTTTTCTTTTTCCACTTGGAAAGTATTGGTATTTTACAGACTACTCTTAAATCCTACACAATTCTCTTCTCCAGTTCCCTTTAGCTACATTTGATGTGGTTTGGGGTCATCTCACTAATCTGCTTACCTTTCTCTGCACATGGTCCTCTTTGTCAATGTCTATCTCTTAGAGTGGAGCCTAAGACAAGACCCAATTCACCAGGGTATGACAAGGTCAGCACAGAGTAGAGGGTAGACATCCTTTCCTCTCTTTTGCAGCCACACTTCTGTTGCAACTTCAGAGAGAATGAGCCTTGGTAGCCATCACTCTTGCCTCTCGCTGTGCTGCCTGTCCATGTAAACTGCTAACTTTCAATGTCACTGACCCCTCTCTGGCAAATGCAGTTGTTTTCTTGGACCTTGTGTCTGGCCCGACACACCCCATCTTCCTTCCTTTCTCACGGCTGCCTTTGTCCCTGTCACCTTCCTCCTAACAGCTTCCTGCTTCCTGTCTTGTGCTGACCTCAACCACCTGTCATTCCCCACCCTTTCTAGAAAAGGGACTCCCAGGAAACCCAGCTGCATCACAGAACAGGTTAGGAAAAAGGCCCGGGAAGACGATGCCACCTTCATCCGCTTGGATTCACTACGGGATTTGTAGCAGAACTCGATTAAGGCAACCAGCATGGCTAGTCCAAGTCCTCCGATCAGGATGTAGAACACTCCCGCCACATTGCTGAGGCTCAGAGCGCTTGTCTTGTCCTAAGAAGAGGAGGAGGGAAAGGAAGGGGAGGGGGAAGAATAAAGTGAGTCAAGAGACTAAGGACCATCCAAGCAGCAGCATATTTACACACATACACTCAACCCCACACCCTCTTTAACATTTGCAAAGGCTGGATAGGCTATTTATTCATTGACCAAGTGTTAAACATTCCCCAGGAAAAAAGTGTGTGTCTATGTGTATTTATAAATTTTCCAAGCCTCCCTGATTATGTTGAATTTGTAATTACAATTCCCCACTCCTCAATGCCTTTTCTAGGGTGAGAGACATCACAAGAAATTTAGGGCAGCTTCTACCAAAATTTGCACCTTTGAGCTTACCCCATTCTTTCAGAAAACCATGTCCCTTCCTTTTCAGCTTGATTCCTGCCTCCCCCCACCGCATTTTCTCTGTTGCTTGGTAACGCATTGGCCTTGCTCATTGTTTATGTCTGTGAGCATTTTTCTGAGAGTTGGTACTTACAATGAACTTTCCCCTAGATGTGCATTTGATTTCAATTTAATAAGACAGTTATTGTATGTATAATAAAGACCAACTGATATATATGTTAACTTACTGCTCTGAGTGCCGATTTAGGGGGAAGAAAAACTAGGGGGCTTAGAATAGTAAAAAGGCACTGAGAGAAAAATGGCTCTTTTAAATCTTAATAATTATGCTTAATTGACACCATTTTTCCTGTTGGAGGTGCTTGCTAAAAACACTGGAGGCAGACCCAGGTGGCTGAATTTAGAAATCTCTGTTGCCTGCGATAAAAGATCTTACACTGGTTTGGGAAGAGCAGGGTCATGAAAAGAGTGCTTCATTCCTAGGAGTCTGAAGACAAGTACTCATGTCTAGTAGGAGGTGGCCAGAGCTCACCCTGTGGAGCCAGAAGAAGGCCACTGGTCTGCTGAGATCATCCCTGAGTTCTGTCACCTCCAGTGGGGTTCAAAAGTGAAAGTCTGAGGGACAACACTTTCCCAAGTGGTGAGAACAATCAAACACAACTGATGGTCATGGTGAGAGGTAATGACGCAGGAAGCAGGGCGAGTTGCTCAGTCAAACTCTTGACACAGGCAGAGGAACATTTTTAACTTTTAGAATACTCATTCCTAGATGTCATGGCAGCTCTTACACCTTTGTTTATATTGTTTGTTCATGTACAATAAATGTCTCATTGAATTAAAATGAAATGCATGCCTCAGTTGGCACAGGTACACACCATCGTTGGCTAGTTGGTGGCACTGGATAGGATATGGCCTTTATACCTCTCCATGTGTTCCTTTTCAGGTGGGGATGTAGGTGTGCCATGCAAGGGGTGGCCTGTGTTGCCCTAGAGACTTCGACTGACATTTGCCTATTAGAATCTGGGCATATGGAAAGGAATCGCTTATTGACCAATAAGTCAGTGACCTCTGCCCTGGTTCTAGTTGGTGCATTGTACAGGATTCAGCAGGACTGAGCTTGGGGACTGTAGCTGGCAAATAGCAGCATCCCTTCCCTTCCAGTAGCAGCTTTGGCCAGCAGAGCTGTAGGATTATCTGAAGCATGCCCCCTTGGTGGCTTCCTGTATCGCTAAAGCAGATGGCTCTTGAATATAGGTTACACTTGGCAAGGCACAGCCTGGCTTTGGAAGCAGTAGAAATGATTATTCAAAGGACTCAAAGGGGCAAAATTTCTCTAGCTCTGCTGTAATGACCTGATAAGGGTAATGTGCAAAAAAATGAGTTCAGTGCTTGGTTCAAGAGTTGGCTGAACAAGTAAATTCCCACTTCACATGATTTTTAGAACACTCAAAATGTCTCCCTGTTTGCTGTTCAGAAGTCATGTATTTCTTCCTCTGGAGAGTAATGCTTTAGAGTCCTTGGGGGACTTACAGTTCACAGAAGTTCCTATAAAACTCTTCTGTTAAACAGGGGTAAGGGTGGGGTTAGGAGGCATGTATTATCCGCTCAAACCTTAGTAAAGAATGGTGGACAGTGGAGCTCAGAAGGAGTAGGTACAAGGACAGGCCTGAGGGCAGGTGGAAAACAAGAAAGCTGGAGGCTGCTGACTTCATGAGCTGATCAGTGTTTCCATACCCAAAGCACACCTTGCCCCTTTGGTCACCAAGCTGCTTTCTTCTTGAGGTTTACCTGGTTGTGGATGGCCTCCAAGGACAAGGGAGTGATGGGCATCTTTTTCTGTTATTATCTTCAAAAGACCCTAAGAGGGTATCTGCCTCCCTGACTTACAAGGAGGAGCATTCACTTCCAGTATATCTAGGAAGGAAGTGGGGTGAGATCTTCATATGGATGTGGGGTGGAAAGGCATGTTCTATATAAGCAAAGAAGGAGGGTCTAATGACTGATTATGTCTGGAGGTGAAGAGCATCCTTCACTTTAGAAGAAGGTCTCTGGCCCAGGGAGATGGCAATGTGTGTGACGGGGGATACATCCTTTACAAAGAGGACAGCTAGATGGTATAGGAACTGCCACCTTTTGCAGGATGCACAATGTCATTTATCGCTATTTATGCTGACACAGCTCTGTAGTAGAGGAATCAGGAAAGACCTCTGGAATCAAGGGAGAACCTGGGCCCAATTGCCACCAATATCACAGGTAACACAACCACCTAAATTCAGATTTATTTAATAGGATGTGGGATGAAGGACTGGTGTTGGTGTAGTCTTAGTCCACATAGCTGAGGAGTTTCCATTTACACAAGATGTTCTGATTCCCCTTAAGCTTGTCATTAGCTTTTTGATAAGATCTTTCTAAGGAGGCCTGAGGCCATGGTCTTCTGTTTAGTTGCCTTTACTGACTTTCTTTGTCTCACACTGTGGGAATAAAATGGGACATCCTGGGGCAGGGACAAAAATCCCTTTTATTTGAGGACCACAGCTCTGGTTCCTCTGTTCCACAGCATCCATAAAAGAGGCAGCTTCCTCATGGATCTGCGTACAAACAGCTACTCACATTTCACAGCAACACACTTCCTAGCTGTGATCAGGGACAGGGGAGAGATGGAGTTTAAGTCTTCTGAGCACCCCTCAGGGCACCCCGTTCTCCTATTCCATAGCAGCTGCACACCCCAAAAGCTAGGCAGCTTGTCAGTGGGGGTGGAAAAGTCACAACTCATCTCCCGCCAGGAGTGGGGAAAGAGAGTGACAGTACCAAGAAGAGTGACAGGTGAAAAGAAAAATAAAACTCTTGTCTTGCAGAATCGCTGGGCTTGTTGCTATGGTGATGAATGGTGACGAGTGGTGATGAGACCCCCCCACTCATCTGTTCTCCTTAACCTGTTGTCTTGATTTGCTGTCTCCCTCATATAGAAAGGAGATTTCACCCCCATATTTCTCCTTGTTCTTCCCACATATTGGGGGACTGTCTCAGTCTCCCTCTGTGCTTCTGAGTCAACGTCCCTTCCAAGAATGTAGGACTGATCCATGAGGAGGTCTGAGCTAGGCCTAAGGCAGAGAGACTCGAAGCTTTCTTTATGGAATAAGCAGAAAGCTCTAGGGAGAAGCCCAGGCTTTTGGTTGTCAGACCAGTCCCTTCCACTGAGACTGGTGCTGCCTGCCATCAAGACCTGCTAACTCTGGACCAAGCTTCAGTTTATCCAAATGCTTCCATTCCTTCTTATCTTCTTGGAGAAAGTTTAAACTCGTACAAAGCAAAAGTACAGTTTTCTTCTCTCTATATCCTACCGAAATTCCATACAATTTTCTGTTATGCTTACATCTGGATTTTTAGGGGCAGCCTACATGCCCTCCACATGCTGAATCTGTAATCTGACTTAGCCTTTTGGGGCCACAAAGCAAGGTCCACCCATTAGCCTTTCTGCTACAGTAGGCTTTCTCTTGGGCTTTTTCAAAACTGTATTTTTGGCTTAAGGACCATTTCCCTGAGCAGTTGACTATTTCCTGGGAGTGAAGGCTGAGTGGTTGGCTAGGTTCACTCATTAGCTAAGACCAAAGTGAGAAAATTATGGGGAGGTGGATTTGGTTCAACTAAAGGAGGAGCTTTTAAACAAACAGAGCTGTCCAAAGGTGGAATGCACTGCCATAGGAAGTGGTGAGTTCCTCAAACATGAACACATTCAGGAAGATGATGACGAGGTCATCTAAGGAATTCAAGCACTGAACACAGAACTGGACCAAATGACCTTTGACACTTGTCCCCACTCCCAAAACATTTGAGGCACCTAAGAAGTTTCTAGAGGGTCTGGGATTATGCCTTTTAAAAATTCTCCCTAGAGACTAATACCTTTAGGGAATGCATAAAAGGAGCTCATGTTAATTGGTAACGTCTGCTGTTCCATTTCCAATCTAGGCCAGTTCCCTAGCCTGCATATTTTCCCCAAGAGCAACACAGGATGGGAATTGGCCCATTGTTCTAATAATTGGCAAGGCAAATAATCTGAAAGTGATGGTTGTGGGGGTGGCTCTTCTCAGCAGTGTGTGCTCAGGGACCGGCTGCTGTACAATGCACCGCAGAACATCCTGACTCAAAACAAAATTGCATTAAGGAGATGACGTGTCTTGTGGAGGGGAACCCAAGGACTGGCTAAGGCTGAGGCCTCTTCAAAAGCGGGAGGTATTTTTCATAACAGAAGCATCAGTCTGAGGGTAACATGGGTGTGTCCACAGAAAACCTTCACTCTGAGTTGAATATGTGCTTGGACTATGCGTTGGTGAGTAGGGGTCTTGTATGTTGGGAAATTGTCCCCAGAGGTGTTTCTGGCTCAAGGCCCAGAAGAGAGTTTTAAAAGAAACACTTTTGTTTTTGTCTAGTCCCTTCCTCTAGGGCAGTGATGGGAAATTTAAGGATGTGTGGCTTTGGGACTTTGGACAGGATCCAGGGTGTTCTGACATTCAATTTCTGATATGGATAACTGCTGTATGTTGGACATATTATCTTGGACCACACATAACTCCCAGAAGATTCACGTAGAAGTCACTGGTTCTCTCCAGGCTGTTGCCTACTGTGCCTCATAGAAATTGGGAACCCTGACCCTGAGCAGGAATATAGCTGGAGCCCAAAGTCTCTATGGCATGGGGGCAATGGAATGACTTCTGCATCTCTTGGTCTCAAGGGCTTTCTTTCTCCACTCACATCCCTCTGACATTGCCCTCCTGGGGTGTCTTTAGTGCAGGAACATTCAGTGGGAAGGGGAGGGAGCAAGTGGAGTAGAGCATCATTGTGTGAATTCCCGGGTCCTTCCAGGTGGCCAATGCTCTTTACCTGTGAGAAGGGCAGGGATGGGGCTTGTACACAGTGTGTTTTCAGTCCTTTCGCCTTACAGGCCTTGCTGACAGTAGGGGCAAGAAAGTGAGTACATCCAGAATGGATGGACTTACCCTGCTGATGGTGAAACAATGTGGCATTATATTATAAAACAAGGCAGGGCGGGGGTGGGGGCAGGAAATCGAAGCTGAATTCATGCCCAGCTTTGTCACTGAGTCACTGGGCAATCTTGGGCGAGTCACACAGTGAGTGTTGCCCACCTCTGGATGGTATGGGAGATAGTGTTAGATGATACACTGAACTAAATGACATTGACTACAAAGTGATGATGTCATTCTCTTTTCAATTCTCTTTTAATCTTTCTGAGTAAGGCCAACAAGAACGTCTCAGTTTGGTTCTGATCATCTTTAACACTGATCACTTGCTCCTCTCCCTTTTTAAGAAGCAGCAGGCCTCAGTTGTAATGGAGACTGTAATTTAA